>NC_032012.1:17895721-17949602 GCF_001865875.1 Lupinus angustifolius
CCATCAAGGGATTGAAAACTGATTTGTAGACCCTCCCTTGTATGAGTGGGATACCCAAGTATTTACCAAGATTGGAGACAACGCTCATTTCACAAATTTACATAAAAGTATGTCTCCTTCTGTTGGATACATGTTTGGAGCATATGAACTTAGATTTCTCAAGGTTCACCTTCATTCCTGAGGCCTTACAAAACTCATCAAGAGTTGTAGAGATCAACCTGACCTGAGTGTTAGTGGCTTTGCCGAAAAGTAGAACATCATCTGCAAAAAGTAAGTGTGAAATAGGAGATCCACCTCTGGAGAGAGTAATAGGCTGCCACAAACCTGAATCTACCTTTTCTTGGATAAGAAGAGATAACTTTTCCATACACAAAACAAACAAATAAGGTGAGATGGGATCACCTTGACGGAGACCTCTAGAAGGGCTGAAAGAATCCAACCGCAATCCATTCCAAAGAATGGACATGGTGCCAGATCTGACACACCACATGATAAGATTCACAGTAAGAGTAGGAATCCCAGAGTCAAACAAAGTTTTCTCCAAAAAGTCCCAGTTAACTCTGTCATAGGCTTTCTCCAAGTCAACCTGAAATGCCAACACACCCTTTTTTTGTTTAGATTTGTGAATGTAGTGCATAACCTCCTGAGCCAAGATAACATTATATGCGGTCCCTCTCCCAGGAATAAAGCTACTCTGCAAGGACCCAATTAAATTGTCTAAGAAAGGCCTCAGTCTACTTACCAGAACCTTGGTTAACACCTTATAAGCCACATTACACAAACTAATTGGTCTCAGATCCTTTAATGTAGTAGGTTGATTGACCTTTGGAATAAGGACCACAAGAGTCTCCAGAAGACGAGGATCGACAAATCCATTCTGAAACGCATCTCGAACCATCTTCCAAATATCATTCTTCACTATATGCCAATATTTCTTAAAGAAATAAGGTTGAAAGCCATCTGTCCCAGGAGCTTTAAAAGAGTGCATTGACATAATCTCCTTAGTAACATCTTCTAGTGTAACCGGCCTTGACATTACTACAACACCCTCAGGAGGTAACATCGGAGTGGTGACAGTACAACAATCAAGATTAACTTGGCTATTACCACAAAAAAGAGTTTTGAAATAATGATTAGCCTCCTCCATAAGCCAAGAAGGGTTAGTAGTCCAACCACCATTTTCAAGAAAGAGCCCATGGATTTTGTTGTGCTTTCGCCGCACAATGGTTTGAGTATGAAAAAATTTAGTGTTTCTATCACCAAATTTCACCCATTGTTCTCTAGACTTCTGATACCACAACATCTCTTCTTGTCTCAAGACAATGTTATAGTCCCGCCTTAGTCGAGCCTCCAGTCTGACTAAATCCTGATCATCAACTGACTCCAAGCTAAGTTGCACGCCTCTGATTCTAGCCTCAATATGCATTTTCCTCCTGAAAATATTTCCAAAGACATTTTTATTAAAGACCAAAGCATCTTCTCTAACCTTAGCAAGACCATCCATCACATCACTATCCACAGAAGACCAAGCTTGGAGGACAACATTCTGGAAATCTACGTGAGAAGACCAAGCAGCCTGAAATCTCATCCCTGCCACCACATCTAACCAATAAAGGACAATGATCAGAGTGCAACCTCGGGAGATTTTCAACATAAGCTTCTGGAAAGTCACTACGCCAATTATAGTCTGACAAAGCTCGATCCAGGCGCTTAGAGACACTACGACCACTCTGCTTTCTGCGGAACCAAGTAAATCTGCTACCAGCAGCTCCAAGGTCCAATAGCCTACAAGATTCCAAAACCTGAGATAATTTAGCTGCCTTGGAGTGGATGAAGTGACCACCTTTGACCTCAGAAGGAAGAAGAATTTCGTTGAAATCCCCTAAGATTAGCCAAGGCATGGTCACGAGAGGACGAAAATTCACCAAGTACTCCCATAGAGAATCACGGATAAGAGTTGAAGGATTTGCATAGATAGCCGTACAAATCCAAGCACGACCCCCACTCTCAAACTTGATTGAGATAGCTTGAGAAAAGGAGTCAACTATAGTGGTACAAAAGGAGCTGCCCACATTATTGAGAACCCAAATACCACCAGCATGACCAGAAGCTTCAACAATTCCACAAGCTTGATAACCTAAACCATCCCAAAAACGTCTAGCATCTTGGAATTGACAATGAGTCTCCAAAAGAATGACAATAGAAGGGTTGTATTTTCTGATTAATTCCCTTGCATGACGACGACCATCCCTATTGATGGCTCCACAAACATTCCAACAAATTATTTTAAAATCCTGAAATTCAATCATCAGAAAACAGTAGACATATGAAACCAAGGAAACAAAAGCTCTAACAATCCATGAATTCCTTCGTCGTTCCATGATGAGACTCCGAGTTCATATCCAAGACTAGCATATCTGCATCCACCCCACTCAATTGTTGCCCAATATGAGTAGCCATGTTCACACTTGGTATTGTAGAATCCTCCAGAGACATGTCACGAGAAGGGATGGGGACAATTGGACCTGCGATATTATCACAAGTGCCTGCTGACTCCAATGTGAGACATCCTGTTTGATGTTGTACACTAGGTACACGTTGAAAGACCATGCAAGAATTCATTCCCACGGTTTCCATGCAAGTTGGTGGGCCCTCATTATCTTGGTTTGTGACTAATTGAAAGTCACGTGATTTATGGGAGATAATTCCCTCTTTTGAAATAGCCAAGTTAAGATCCATGCATGCATCATTAGTAGGCTTGATTTTTGGAATTGCAATTAAAGTTGCAACATTATTTTTATTTGAAACGGAATGCCCAGCACCAGAATTAAATGGCCCTTGATCACGATGCATATTCAAAGAAGTATGAAGGGAAATAGAGTTGTTACCTTAACCAGCCATAATTCCATCAATAACGGGTTCCTCACCAAATTTATCACTTGCTTTTTTCCCTTGAATTCGGCTACCCCCATTTAAAGAGATGGGTAACGAATTCCTAGTAATTACGGCTTCCTCCAATAAATGTCCAGCTCTCACATTACCAATGGATTCGGTTCTCAACCTTTTTTTATTGCCAGCCTTAATATGCACGTTTCCCACTTTAGAAACTGACAATGAATGCATGGACCGATCCAAATTTTCTAAATTACCATCTTGCAAAGGGGAAAAATGATTAATATCCCCCTTTTTAATGACATTCAAATTTTGCGGTTGCACCTTCTTGTTTATTTTCTTCTTTCTTGTAACTGTTAGCCAATCACCATAAATCTCCATTGATTCTCGGTCATTATTATGATTCAATTTTTGACCTTCCAGCGACTCCACATTTATTGCAATATTTTTAACGGTTGAGACACTCTCCACATGCCCACCAGACACGGCTACCATTGCCTCCTCACTGTTTGTCGTGGTTGTTGTTGCATTAGGCACCACAGATGGAGGTTTAGAGCAATTTCGAGTGACATGACCATAACAACCACAAGTTTTGCAGATGATATGAAGACCTTCATACATCACCTTGTAAGAATGACCTCCCAAGATATACTTTTCAACCACAGGCTTTGTGAGATCAATCTCAACACACACCCTTGCATAACGACCTCTATCCGCCCTTAGAGTATTAGTGTCCACTTTAACCGGATGACCAATACAAGAAGCAAGACCAAGGAGAAAGCTCTCATCAAAATAGACCATATTTAGTCCTGGGAAACGAATCCAAACCATGGTGCGATCAACCTTCGCCGATGGAGCAACAAACTCAGGAGTCCAGCAGGCTACTGCAACATAATGATCAAAAAGCATCCAAGGCCCTCCACCAATCACAGTATCACGATCCGCTTTTAAATCGAACTTGACATAGTAAAACCCATGATCCACATCCACCATATCAAAACCTCCTTGTAATTTCCAAGTTCTCTTTAGCCTCTCCTTGAACACATTGTAACTCAGGGATTTGCCTACCAAAGTAATAACCAAAGCATCCTTCCAAGGGGAGCAGAGTTCCTGAAAGACCGATTGATCAAGGGATATACGTGGGACTACAATATTACCTTCCTCATATACAATGGTCATGAGATTTTCGGCAACCAAATCTCTCTTCACCATGGGAGATGGTGATGAGTTTTGATCAAGCACCTTATCTTTGAAGGAAACACCTTCACTAACGAAAGACACTTGACTCCACCGTCCATCGGGCGGTTTCGACGGTATAAGTGGTTGCTCAAATTTCTGTGCAGAGAATTGCATGAACTTTGCTTAGTGTAATCTCAAATGTTACAATAGAGTTATAAGTTTTTAATGTACTTTTGTATTGAGAAAACACAAATATTTAAAAACAATTAGTTTAAAATATAAGTTAAAGTTTTTTACACTATCAATATATCATTCATTATTGATTTATAGTAGTATATATATTTATATTGTATATAAATAGTAAATACAGTTTTCTTTTAGTATGTATGGGCTTGCTAAATAGATAGATTTAAGTGAGGAGTAAAAAAATTATATGGAATCATAAAATAATTAATAAAAGAGTCTAATATTTATATATTGACAGTGTAAAAATTTATATATAGTCAATATATCATTAACCATTTATTTGGATTACTTTTTTGAAAATTCGACAATGATTAATAATGAATGGTAAATAATACAGTGACAGTGTAAAAAACTCTTACAATATTAGTGTATACATTTTTTGTCTTAATAAAATATTAACAACATATTAAAATTTTAATTTTAAATAATTATTATTGGTACTATCAAAAAAAATTCATCAGACAAATTTTTCTCATTACAAGATTAGTCAATGAATAAAGAATTATTTACTAATTTATATAAGATATTGTATTTGAAATTAATCAATCGATTAATATTTAAACTAAAAGAACCAATTTCAATGCATCCATTTATTTATTTTAATAGATGTATTTCAATTTATTCATTCAAACTATTTTAATTTTTATTTATAAAATTAAACCAAAATTACTTTTAAAAATGTAACCTTTTCCTCATTTTCAAAAATTCATTTTTAATAGTGACTTTTTACTATAAAGGTTTTAGCTTCTCCTCCTTGTACTCAAATCATCTTCTTCAATTATGTTTAACAATTTGTTTATGAATTAGATTTATATATAAATATATATACAAGTGGATATTCATCATATATAATAAATCAACTGAAGTTCATGTGTTAGTAAAATATTTTGTGAATTATGTCTATTTAAATTCATTAACCTAAAAAAAGAAATTGAAGAGATTTAACTTATTTTTAATTTGAATGAATTGTAGATGATTTTATTTTTATTATTATTTAAAAATTAAATATATATATATAAATAAAGTTATCTATGTGTAAATTTAATAGTACATATAAACACTTCCTAAGTTTTATTTATATAAAAAAACTTTACTTAAATCTTAATAAAATTTATGGCATATGTGGTGAAAGGTTTAAAAAATCAAAGCATTTGATAATATAACAAATGTAATTTATGTTGATTTTGTAAACAAAAGCTATTTCCATCACACATTAGGGATGGCAAAAAAAAACCCGTACTCGTGGGTATCCACGGGTAAAACCCGTACGGGCGCATATACGGGTCACAAACAGGTACCCGCAGGTATTATAAACGGGTTTTTAAAAATACTTGTAGTACATAGGGTGGGTACGGGTATTATGGTACCTGTGCCCAGGCTACCTGTTATTTATATGATTAATATATTATATTTAATTAAAATAAAAAGTACATTATTCTAACAATCATGACACCATGTATATTATTTCATTTTACTTTGGTTACATATTTTATTGAGTTTGGTGGTGAAACACCCTACAAATATTATTACATGTGTAGAAACATACATGTGTAGAAACATACATGTTTTACAAAGAAAATATATACTTTTTGTTAAGGAAATGAGAAAAAAAATCACACAAATAGAAAACACCAATAAATTTAGCATTTTTGTCAAATATTCAATCAAAAGATACAAAAATAATTAATTTTTATCTCATTTGAAATATAATACAAATAAAAAATAAAAAATTCATTTATAATATCGGAAACTCGCAGGTACCCATTATACATGTAGGTACTCAGAAATATCCGCAAATACTCTCACACGGGTACTCGTACGAGTAAGGGCAGGTATGAATAATGTTCTCCTATTTTAAAACGGGTAGCGGGTAGCTACTACCCGTGTCCGCCCGTGCCCATTGTCATCCCTACACACCATCGAATATATAGTAATATTGTATAATAATCTCAAGAGGCAAGTAAGCTTCCAAAATAAATAAAAAAATTAAATATGTTTTTTTATTTCAATAAGTGTACATAACTTTGATTCTAATCTTTAATTTTTTTGTCATACTCTTTACATTTTTCTGAAATTTTTACAATTGTTATAGTATTATATATCTAGTCACGTCATACTCTCTTTTTTTTTGTATATTGGAACATGAGAAAAATATATGTGATTATAATGTGAACGTTTTTTAAATTATTGCTAAGAGTCTCTACAATGGTGATCATGATGGATAATAGATGATAAGGTGATATAACCTTAACAAAGACGGATCAACAAAATATTTGCAAATGAGAGTATCTGCTATTTTATAAAGTGTACTATTACATGGGTTACTTGTTGTGGTTAGTTAAAATACATATTTAAATTAAATTTTAATTTTAAGTGTTTTTTTACTAATTACAAGAAGTGACCCATAGATTATTATATAAGTGATAGCTTAGATGAACAAGTATTTTGGTAGAGTTTTAGTATTGATGATGCTCAATTGTCTTGTGATTATTGTACACCTATTCTCTTATTTATAGGTTAATAATGTTACGTTACCTCTTTCATTAGAATTGATTGCTTAGTTTTTATATTGCTTGAATTAATTCTCACATAGTTGGAATCAATTATTTCGTTAAAAATGTATACATCTGAATTTCTCACATAATTTTCATTAATTCGTTAATGATTTTCAATATAATAATTATTTAAATTATGATTAGGTAAATCAGCCAAGGATATTTCCATGATTTTAAATTAAGTTTAATATCTTAATTTGAATTAATTTCATAATAAGGAGATTTTTATTTAATGCATATCAATAACTTCTTAATCACATGTAAATTGTAAATGGATGAATCCAATTTTTTATTTCAAATTTGAAATTAATTAATAAAATGAACTATTTTCAGGACATTCAATTAAGTTTGAATTCAAATTCAAAATATCCCATCTTGTGTAAAGATAAGACAGTTAAAATAAAATATTTCCACTCAAAAAATAATTTATATGTTGAAAAATGATGTATAGGAAAATAGTTGTTATAAAACAAAGACAAACCTTTTTAAAACAAAACAAAATAATTTTAGATGTAATAAGAATAAAATAAAAAATAGTTTTTGAAAAAGTGGGTTGTAGGTAACTTTAGGACGACTGAACATTATTTAATTATCTCCTAATGACATTTAGAGTTGGATATAGCATTCCATACAAACGCAATATATTTACTTGTAATTTTTTAAAGATGTACATAGAGTTAGATATTCTCATGATAAACACTTTGTTTATACTTGAATTAGTGGTATACATGTATACTCTAGGTTGCTGCATATTGTTTATATATATTTGAAGTCATATTACTGTAGCATAAAGATATAAAATAACTTAGATTGAATAATTTAAAATGATAAAATTGAATGACATGCATAAGGTTATTGAAGAAAAGAAAAATTTAGCTTTGAAAAATCAAATGTGGAGAAGTTAGACAAAATGTTAACTTGTGACAAAAAGTAGAATAAGAGACTAGAGGGAGAGAAAAATATTAAAAAAATTGTTACAGGTAAGTTCTCCAATTTGTAAAAATTTACATGTGAAAAAATAAACATAGATAAAATGTTAATCTATGAAAATAAGTAAAATGAGTGATTGAAGTATAAGAAAAATATTAGAAAAGTTTTATAATATTGAATGACAATTGAAGTTTTTAGTTCTTATTTTTTATTGAAATGATTTCCATTTTTTGTACTACCAAATGTATTTTTCACCATTTTATGTAAGAAATTAATCTTATTTAAAGTGTATGAATGCTCCTCTCAACAATTCTTACTCTTAAGAATTAAACTCTTAATCATTTAGTGATCATTCCAAGAATATGGGAGTACCTTACAATGTTAGATCAACACTATCATTAGATGAGTAATAAATTTATCATACATCACATAGTCACATAAAAAATTAAATTACGCATAACATCAGCCTAAATTTGAGGCCTAGCTCCATTTCCAAATCAAAATCCTTACTCCATTTCCAAATCATAAAAGAATAGAATAAGCTCATGAAATGCATTTAACTGAGATTTTAAATTGTTTTTGTTTTAGAAAAACACGTGCAAATTATCCTTTCAAGGATGGTGTACTTATTTTTTTTTTTAAATATTTCTCTAAACCTTGGTGGATAGTAGTCTACTCATCAATAGCCCAGGGGAATCTGATAATGCCACATTTTTCATTTTTGAAGTGTTGCCATTTTTATTGGTATTTTAAGAAAAAAGTAAAATCTATTATTATATTGTAGGGTGTGTATGGCCTTAATTATTAAAAATATAATTGACTGTGAATTTCATTACTTTATGGAAAGTCATAGTTTTAGTGAATATAATAATGAACGTTATAGGTGATGTGTATTTCTCTTATTAATTTAATCAATCTTTTCGGGATTATTGATTGGTTTGGATGAGTATGGGTTGAAGCAAAATTTGTAAAATATAAAAGTAATAACATTAGCCCTTATTATATAATAAAGAGTCTGAATTCTGTATTTGTATTTTGTAATAACTTTTTTTTTATTATGATACAATTGAACTAATATAATTTGATAGGTTAAATGGATCTTGATACTAAAATACTAATCCAACAATTCAGGGGTTTGAAGAGAGTGAAACCGAAACAAAAGGAAGAAAAACAGTGGACTCATTTTAAATGTTTGTAAAATTAGAATTGAATTATATTTTTCATATTTGAGAGTTAAATGACATATATATCTTTCCTACTATTTTTTAGGGATATGCTTTTATGATTTAAAGGGTTCATCTTTATTTTTGTTTAATATCCTACAATCACATATGTTAAAAGTTACCAATAATTATGCATATTATAATGATTATTAGGATATATTAGATGCAACAAATAATATTTACTTTAAAATGATTAAAAAATAATGATAAGAAAATAATTTTGATTAGGTTGATAGCTGATTAGAAAAGGATGAGCTAGCAAACGATTAAGCCAACAAATCCATAAAAGATATTAACGTGTTATATATGCATAACTATTTTATAGGGATATGCTTTTAGGATTAAAAAGGGTTCATCCTAATTCCATTTAATATCCATATTATACTAATACACATGTTGAAAGATACCAATAATTATGCATATTATAATTATTATTAGGATATATTTGATGCAAGGAATAATATTTAGTTTAAACTTATTAAAAAATAGCTATTATAAAATTATACGAAAATAAAATCGATTAGGATAGTTGATTAGAAAAAGATGAGCGAATGATTAGAAAGGAAATAATAATTAATGTTCTACTGAAATCATTTTTGTTTTCAAATTGCTAGGAAACTAAATGGTTTCTAATATGGCAATATGTAGGCAGTGTTATAAAAATCATTTTGTGTGTATCAGTTCAACTGATAAACTGGTTTTGAATATCGATACAATATAATAAATATATCAGTCATATAGTTATATTGATCAAAAACCAACTAAAATCGGTTAAAATCGACTAGTTTAAATCTTATTTTTATCAAAATGTTGGTATGAGAGATCAAACACATAACTAGTATATTTGTATATTTCTAAAACATGATCTACCATTAAGTAATACATTTTTTAACAAATTGTGTAAATAAAAGTTGATATTGTCTTCTTTATTAAATTTCAACATTAATGTTAATATAAAATATATGTATATCTAACTTCACCGGTATGCAGTTAGTGAAATACTATACTACTATCCTAACTGGTTTGATAATTAATACGATATTATTAATATTTACATGTAGTATATTAAATTAGTAAATGCAATAAGCATAATAAAAATTAAGATAGTAACATAAAAATTTAAATTATACATGATGACACCATAAATTTAGCAATTTATCAATATGTAAACGTAATGTAATAATCAACATATATCATCTAACATGACACCACTGCAAATCATAAGAAAAGGGAACACATAAAAACACAATTAGGCATACTTAATGTGTTCAAAATAATTTGTCGTTATTATGATAAAATTGAACTAATGCAATTTGATAGGTTGACGTGGACATTGGTATCAAAGAATGTTGGAATATATTGTATCATATAAATAATAATGTATGTGAATATGAGAGATTATATTGTTGAGTTGGTTTTAGCCCAAGTTATTAGTTTCTAAGAATAATTAGTAGTATACCCATGCATTCGCACGGGTCGCTACATCTTAGCTCTATGTAAGAAAAAATAGTAGATTAAAAATGTATATAAAAACTTATCATCAATAGTTTGAAGTAATAAATTGTTAAACTATTCAATTTGAAGTTATCAACCATATTATATAGTCACTCATACAATTTGTAGAAGTACGAAATCAAGAATATAAGTCTAACTAAAGTATATAAAGACGTTATAAAAATAGTACCATACATCATTTTGAATTTTTTATCACATCTCAAACAACACACAACATGATTGCATGAACTATAAAGAGGTTTTACACATTTGAGTTTTTTAATGCATTGTGTTAGTGAACTATACAATAGGTAGAAGTACAAAATAAAAAATCAATAATATAAGCATGGTGAAATATGTCTTAATGTGCTTTTAGTTAGCATTTTTCTTAAACAAATTTCACGCAACGATAAATATTTTTAGTTGGAAATTAGAGCAACTCCATATAAAACTTGTAGATAGCAATAACAACACCATATAGAAAAAAGGTACTCTCTTTCTTTCACCAAATCCCCAAGAAAAAATACCATATACACTTAAAGAAGTGATAAGGTTCCTAACATAGAACCAAGAAATTATACACAAAAATAGACCATGATGTTCGTCATCCAAAATATGATTTTATTACTCGTACACGATGATAACTCTTCACCTCTTCAAACATAAAACGATTTGAACCTATAAGGTCTAACACTCTAACGATCATGGAGTTGTGTGTCTTCTCTCAAAGATAAAACTTTTAAATTTTCAAAATTCAAAATAATAATAAAAGATTTATCCATTAAATCTTTCTCAATTTTATAGTTGTATGCATATATGCCTTCCGCCAATAGTACAACTTTTAAATTTTATATTTATGAAGATAACAATAATAATAATAAACATACCGAAGTTACAACTTTAACCTTATAACTAAAACTTGTCAACATTAGAGCTTTAAAACTTCAAAGAACTTCTTATGTTCTTCATTAGTTTATCTCTCTAGTTGTTTTATGATAGTATTTGGTTCTCTTACTTATTAAAGTAGATAAGAGAGTTGATTAAAACAAAGAGGACACCATAAAAATAATTTTTTATAGTAATATGTAACATCACAATAATATTGATCATTTAGTTGAAAATGTGCGATGAAATGCAATTCATCACTCATAGATATTCCATCTCCTTGAACAAGACCATTATAAAATCCAGCAACACTTTGATCCTATTTCCACATAGCAAAAAAATATAAGAATAAGTTTTCAAAGTAGCACTAAACAAATATAAAAAAAGATAAATTTTCACTTAAAAATAAAATACAATTTTTGAATATACTTATACTTAATAAGTGTTCTAGTTATAATTTTCATTAAGCAAATCTTACCAAATCATTAGAATATAGAGTAGGAAATTAGAGAAACTCATAATAAATACAATTAACACATTAAGCAACAATCTCAAACATCAAATAATCAGTAGCATTAAAAAATATATCATAAACTCATATATTATATACCTAAACCCTCATAGTAGTAGAAACTAATGATTAACTTTCTCAAAATATTTGGGTTGGATATTTATTAAACACAACTAACAACATCATATAGAAAAGATTAATTTTTATTTCACCAATTTCCCAAAAAAAAATTAGTTCCCAACCAAGAACCAACAAATTCTACCAAAAAAAATAGACTTTAATGTTTATGATCGAAAACATGATTTTATGACCTAAACACTGCCTTAACTATTCACCTATTCAAACACAAATAATTGGAAGTGTTAAGATCCAATGATCATGTAGTATAAGTTTAGAAAAAATATATCTTGGTACCCGCTACCCCAAATAGTGCGGGTATAAGTTTCATATAAATTTAGTCATTACATAATAATGGATACAATAAACTAATGTTGCATGTAGTATACATTTATAGTGAACCATATTTTTTTGGGATTGTGTTTATACGTTATAAATTTATAAGGTCATTTTTTAGCATATATGTTGAATGATTATGTTTTATTTTAGATTGATGCTTATTATATTTTATACTATAGATTTATTGTTAAATATTCTAAATTCATACAATCATAAATGTGTATGTTTAAAATTAATTTTAATATCAACAGATTTAATATTTCAATATTTACACATGCAATATTAATAATAGAAAATTATTAATATTTTGTATGTTATATTTTCTATTGTTATTACTCTCAATTCTTTTGTTACTATTCATTTTAAAATGATGTTTACCTTGTTAAAATTAGCCTTATGAGATAGTGAAGAAATACTACTAATATTTGTAATATTTGTGTTTAATGATGAATTATTTGTTTTTTTGTGAGTTGCAATATTAGGTTTTTTTATCAAGTCAAATTTATGAGGTCTTTTTTAGCATATCTATAGAATGATTATGTTTTATTTTATGTTGATGTTCATTATGTTTAAATATTAACATTGGTTTCTGAGGGCATATGTACAATATTAGCATTTGTATAACATATGCATTTTTTCTGAGTATGTTTTATGAGAAGAGAATAAATAAAGGATGTGATGAAATAATGAGGGGATTTCACTTCTTGTTTAATTTAATCAATGATATAATCATTACTATTGTTTTCATGATTGCATCTACTTGAATATCCCTCCCAAGTCTATTCACCTAGAAATTAAATTTAATTAAACATGTATCATGGAACATATATATTGTGCATGTTATTCTACAATATGATTAAATTAATAGATAAATGAAGACATGTCAGTTTAAAAAATACTAACAAATAGGCTTCCTGGTGTCAAATGTAGACATCGTAGCTTTGTACTCCCAATTCCTCTCATATTATAATAATATTTTATATTTAGAAGTATAAATATAAGGAAATTTTTGTGCACCACATTTTTTGGATAATATTTATAAGCACTTCTAAAAAATTTATAAGGTCCTTTTTTAGCATATCTCTTAAATGATTATGATTTATTTTAGATGCATACTCATTATGTTTAAATATTTGAATGTTTAAATATTAGTATAGTATAAAATAAATGGAAAAAAAATATTAAATGGAAAAGATGTTATAACATATTCACCATTTCAAATCCAAGTGTCACCATCAAATAGTGACGTGGAGCCACCACTTTACTACTTTAGAAATCAAAGATACTTTCCCCAAACATCAATATTCACCATCACCTTTCATTCAAAATCACAAAACTGCCACTCTTCCCTAAAATCTACACATTTTAAGTTTCAAATGGTATTCTTTTCTCATGATTACTAAGTAGTATCAAAATCTTTTGACTCAAGTGTTAACAGTTTGCAAAATCTTTTCTCATGATTAATGTTTAACATAACCGAAGATGAGTTTGAACCTATACAGTACTATAAGCCTTGTAGTTGGTCCATTGGTAGTTGACTTATCTCTTCTATCTTTGGAGCTTCCATGACCTTTAACTCTTCTTTTGCTTCCAAACCATAACGCTAAAGAAGAATAAAGGAAAAAAATAATATGTCGTGAGAAAGCAAGCTAGATGAAAAGATATAATGTGGAAAAAATGGATTGGAAAGAGAAAGTTGAAGGGACACTATATTGTGAAACATAACTATAGAGGCACAAAAATGCAAAAAAAAATTATAAGATCTGATAATGTTGAACTAAAATTTGCAGAAAAAATTTCATTTTTACCAATATTAGTTTGAGAGTGTGACATTGCGAACGTGCATATATACCAATAATAACACCAAGAAATTCATAATAAGAAATCAGACAAAAAATGTTATCTTCAATTCAAAAAGAACAAAATAGGATTCATCCAACAAAAGTTACGAAAAAAAGGATTAGATAGAGAAAATAACACAGTTGAAGGGACATTGAAGCACAAAAAATGCAGATAAGCTATAAGATCTGATGATATTAAACTAAAATTTGTAGAAAAAAAATTCATTTTTACCAATATTAGTGCAAAAAAAGGACTCACTTGCCATAAGTTGAACCTTTGAAGATTGGGGTTCATAATAGAGAACAATTTGTTCATACACGATGTTGTTGAATCCCGATTATTCGGTAAGTTGACCTGAATTATTTCCATAGTAAAATCCTTACCTTAAAAGGATATAACCTAGAGGCTAAGAATTTAATGAAATGTATTACTTGGACTCTTTAAACATTAGAATAGGTTGGATGCACTACTTATTGCTATTAGCCTCAAATTTCCAATTGAATCTCCTATAATACACCAGAGTTCTTCAAACATTGTATTTTAAGGATCATAGATCATATTGAAAAGGATTTAGAGACATCAAACAATTATTGAAAACTGAGATTTGTTCTATTCATAAAGTCTGCTGAATGGTTCCAAATACTTTTCATTTAAAAATGAAAATTAAATAAACTAAACTTAATCTATGAGGAGTTGGTTAAGCTGTGTGACCTATAGCTCAACCACAAAATCATCCCTTTATTACTTGATTGATAAAACTCCCGGCATATCAATCATGAAACATATTTCCAAAGTAGTTTATTTATAGTTATTCCTTGATCATTGGTAGTACTTCATATAATATATTTAATATTAGCATTACCTCCCGCTTGTATGTATCTCCACAGCATGAACATCATTTCTCTTGATGAGATCGGTAGTTGCAATAACATCTCTAACATATGTTACCTCTCCTGAGTGAATGGCAATTTGAAATAAATATTTAGGAAAGCTAGGAAGATACCTACAAAATTTTAATAGTTGATTGCCTAATAGTGTTCATTATTAGGAGTGGAAATGGAAAGTGGAATATGACTATGTCATAGCAGAATAGAGTATATTATATGAGAATAAAAAATGAGAAGATGTAATATCTCCATCTCAATAACACTGAAAATACCAAAAGCGGAAAGCTCATTATCAAATCATGTAATTGTCATCATGTTGTTGGTATGTAAAAACTCATAATTTTGTTAGTAAATTTTGAACTAAAGTAGTGAGAAAAAAGATTGATGATAAAAATAAATTTAGTGTAGGAAACAAAAAGACTCAAAAAACATACATACCCAAAATAACACATAAGTTCCAAATAAGTTGTAATGGGAAATCATTCCAAAATTGTTATTTTGAAATAAAAAAGCAGGAAGTAAGCTTCATGGAGCTAAAATGCCAAAAAATGTGAACTCATCATGTGAAAATGTTATCTTTTTAGTAAATGTTGAACTAAAAAATCAATAAATAAGTTTGGTACACTAAAAATGTTATCAACACCAAAGTAACATGCATACCTAAATAACACAGAAGTTCCAAATAAGTTGTAATGGGAAATCATTCATGCATTGTTATCTTGAACTCAAAAACTAAAAAAGCAGGAAGTAAGCTTCATGAAACAAGAGCAAAAATGCCAAAAAAAATCAACTTTTCATGTAAAAATGTTATCTTTTTACTAAATGTTGAAGTAAAAAATCAACAAATAAGTTTGGTACACTGAAATTGTTTCCAATATCGCTAAAGTAACATGCATACTGAAAATAACCCCAAAATTGTTATGTTGAACTAAAAATGCAAGATAACATTTTCATGGATCAAAAAACACCCAAAAAATATTAACATTTTCAGATAAAAAAAATTAAATTTTTAGTAAATGTTGAACTAAAAAACAAAAAATAACTTTGATTGACTGAAAATGTTTTTTATAATACCAAAATAACATGCATACTCAATATAACACCAAAAAGTTTGAAATAAGTTATAAGAAGAAATCATACCTCACAATCTAGAATCCACGGTCAACTTCATGGATGAAGAAGTTAGCAAGAACATAACATAAATTTATAAAAAAAATGTACTTGTAAAAACTCATAGCTGTGAAGTTATGAGATGTGATGATAAAGAAGATTGGTTGAGTGATATAATATAAACATAAGAAGTTGTAAGAAAAATTCATACATGGAATGTGAATGAAGAATCACTAATTGTCTTCATGGATGAAGAAATGATGAACCAGAAATTTGAGGAAGAAAAAAAAATAAAGGAGAGAGGGTTCAGATTGCAAATGAAAAGAGAGAGAAAGAGGGGTAGGTTAGAAATGAATGGAAAGGATGAGGAAAGAAAGTAAGAAACCTGCGGAAGTTTCAAACTTTGAAAATGAATAAAAAACATTAAATGGTAATAAATATAGATGAAAAAGATGTACCTTTCAGTCATCAATCATGTAAAAGTTTTAATATTTTTTATTGAAAATTAAATTTGCTATTACAGTTTTACCCCCTAAAAATCCAAGTGTCAAGATTTGAAGATGTCCTTTATGGTAATAATGCTAGCCCATTGCATTCTTATATAGATAGTAGAAGTAGAAAATGGGTTAGTTGGTTAGTTATGATAGTTAGTATTCTTCTTCCTTTTATAAGGTGAATTCATTGTATCCAATTCAATTCAATGAATGAAATTGTCATTCTTTCTCGCTGTATCAAGATTCATGCATGACTTTACCATTTTAACATGGTATTAGATCGATAATTATGAGTTTTCACTTATCCCTTCCATTTTCTTTTTCTCCATCAACCTTTATTTACCTCACCTAATATGTTAGGCCTTCTCCAACACCTTCACTGCCATTCCCGGGAAATTGTTGTTCAAAAATCATCAATGAAGGGCTTAACTTTTCACTCATCAATTCTTCACAGCCACAACCTCCACAACCAAATATACAAGTAGAAGACCAACCACATACAACATCACTTCAAGAAACCTACTCTTTTGTGCCACCAAACCCTATTATTCCTATGCTTCAGCAAGATAACATGCATAATCATACACCATAATATTGGGAGAAGCCTATGCTCACAAAGTTGTTGATTTTGTGTGTGAATATCACCTTGATCTTATAGTAGGATATGGTGCAGTACTTGTCATTATTCCACGTGTTTCAGGAGTAGATATATTGTTGAAAAGTTTTGAACTAATACATGGTGTGCTTCTATGTGAAGGAGAAGACATTGATCCTTCATGGTATGACTAAGATACCCTATGTCCTTCTTAAAGAATCAGATTCAAAGGGACTATTGAAATTTCAAGAATTGAAGTCCATCAACAAAAAGAATTGCAAGAATCCATATTCAAAGAAGTTATTAGCTTAGTTTGGTTTTTCTACTTCAGTCTCAAGCAACTGAAGCTTTGATAGTGGATCTTCTTCAACAGCATAAACAGATTCATCAAGACTCATCAAGAAACTAATGTTGGGTTTGATAATTTTTATGGAGCATCATTTTCCAGCAGAGAATGTTGCTTCTTATGGAGGCCTCATGGGTGATGCCCCAACTTGATGTTTACTCGTGCAAACAATGTGTAATTTGTCTGCCACCAACATTGTTAAGTGATTTGTGAGGATCCACAACTACAAGGCCATTTTCCTTATCTTCCTTGATATTATATCTCTATTTCATTCATACTCTATTCTTTAGCCTCTCACACACAAAACATCATTATATTGTGTTTGTTATATCGATGAAGATGCACATTTAGATGGAGATTTTTCTATCTTTCATCATCAATGGTTGGTTTGCTTCTGTCCATGGTGATTAAGCTCAAACATAGCTTCTACCATGGATGGTTAAGCATTTGATGATATAGCTTCCACCATGGGTGGTTAAGCGTTGTTATTGCTTCAAATCAATTCCAAGCTGAGAGTTCAGAATTTTTACTCTCCAGCTTGAAGGTAACTGTTGAAATATATTTGTATCATGTAAATAATAGTGTACGTGAATATGAGAGATTATATTGTTAGGTTGGTTTTAGCCCAAGTTATTAGTTTCTAAGAATAAAAATGAGCTAGTTGGTTAATTAGGGTAGTTAGTATTCTTCTTCCTTTTATAAGATGAATTCATTGTTTCTAATTCAATTCATTCATTCAATTCAATGAATAAAACTATCATTCATTCTTTCTTGTTTTATCAAAATTCATGTATGGCTCTACCATTTTAACAAAATATTAATGTAATATTAGAGGGGTTTGAAGAGAATGAAACAGAAACAAAATGAGAGAAAAACAATAGACCCGTTTTCAAATGTTGGTAAGCATAGAATTGAATTATCCTTTTATATTTCATAGTTAAATAACATATTCAAAAGAATAAGATTAGAGTCCAATGTTATGAAACCCGGACCGGACATCAACCCGGAAGAGGTCCTGTATAGGTTCCAACCGGTTTAACCGGTTAGACCGTTTGGTTGGACCGGTTGATATCATAATATTATATATATTATATAATTAATTAAAATAAGTGAATAACACATTTACCAATATTATATGTTGCATAATGCATAACATATAAATTAATTAGAATTGTAAATCAAAACATAACTATTTCATATAGAGATTAAACATTCTAATCTATCCAATTATATTATCTTCATTGGATCATAAATTGACATTGCTAATTAAAGATGTAATTAAAGTGTAATTATCTTACTACTTAAAGAAAAAAGTCTAAATTAAGAACTCCACTTAATTATTCAGAAACAACATATTAAATTATAACAATTTTACATTAAAACTTAAATACTAAAACTATACTAACATTAAAAAACAAGAACTAATATTAAAATTTTACACTTAGCATTAACAAGATTAAAATACTAAATAACACTATGGGTTGTGGCAACACTTTGCAGTTGGCACGTGTATATGTTATAAGATAGTCATGTTTGATAAAGATTTTGGTGAGATAGAAAGAGTTAGTGGGAGTAGGTGGGTCCAATATTTAATTAAAACTAATCCAAATATAACACAGACACAATGAATGGCAAAGCATATACCCAGAAAAAATATAACAAACACTGTCTTAACTAATAACATAAACCATGAAATCGTTTCAACCCACCACAAAGCACAAAAAGTTCAATGGCGACACCGAACAACGAAGGACAACGATGCAAACGGCGAAGGCTACTCGAACGACAAAGACGAAGGATGGTGATGGCTAGATTTTCTAATTTCTATCTATTTCTTCTTTCCTAGTTATGTCCGTGACCTTCTCTTAGTTTTACCATTTTGTTTTGCGATTTCAAATTCTGTTTTCTTTAAATAGTTGGACCGGCCGGTCTAACCATCTGGGTTATTCCAGGTTTTCTCGGTCTAACCCGGTTAGATCGGATTAAAGACGGCCATAATCAGTCTGAGAGGGATTCCGGCTAAGTGGATAACACGAACCGCACACACAACCGGTCGACGGTCCAATCGGAAAACATTATTTTTTTTAAACAATTTTGAACCTATGATATGCGTTTATGGGAGATGAAAAGGATATCTAAAATAAACAAATAATTTATGGTTAGATGTGTACAGCAATGGTGAGGGAAACAAAATACATGTAAAAAATTGAATCTATGATATTAAACAAGTTTAATAAACATGCAAAAGGTGAAAATAATATTTTTTAAACAATTTCAAATCTATGATATATGTTGAGGGGAAATGAATAGACATAAATATAAGTTATATTTAACAATAAATATTCAATATGTTGGAGAGAATAATGTCTTTGAGTAACATGAGTAACATTGAACAATAAATGCTGATCAATAGAGATGGTTGAGATATATATTGAAAAAGAAAGAAAGAAATGTTGCAATGATGTGTTTAAGAAGAAAGGAAAGGAGATGTGTTTAAGAAGAAAATAATTTTAAATGATAGAAATACCCCTTTAGTTACATTCCAAAAATGGAGATGTTCATTATTATAACTAGCATGTTCACAAATTTTTCTCATATCCGTATTCTTATTTTTCTCATATCAAGTGTATACAAAAAGTTTTTAAATTTCTCAACTTATACCTACAAATTTCTCAAAGTTTATAGGAGTTAAGGAAATGTATCTCCAATTAAATTTCATTATTTTTTATGTTTTATGCAACATGTATGTTACAAAATCATTTGCCACTTGTGTTAAAAAGTTATTAACAACTTATATGTTACAAAGGCAAAAATAAAAACATTGGATATAGTAAAGGGCAAAATTGTAATTTAGAAATTATGTTTGTTCAATTATATATTTCCCTCTTAATCATGTTTTGACTTTATATATTAGTATAGATATCACCAACAATTCCATTAATAATAATATAGTAGGCTCATATAAGAACATAATTGATATCCTCACTCCTTATAATTTAGCTCACTAAGAGGTTCTAGTTGTTTTCTAGTTCCTTTAGGCTTCACCAATTCAATCATCATACAATAGAAGATGATGATAATTATGGTATTGACATACAAAGTATTCATTTAATATTTCAACATATTATTAGTGATTGAAAAAGTTAACTTGTTTCTATAATATACTAATATTGTTTATTGTTTACATTTGGAAGATGTGAATATTGTAGGCTTTTCAGATGATGAAGATCAATTTTATAATTCCTATATGTTGCTAATGTTTGAAGATAAACAAGATTATTTAGTATATATTATGAATTATTATTTTAAATACAACAAATATACGATTAAGCTTAAAAAATTTGGTTTAGGATATTCTGATATTTATGATTCTATTGTTGAATGTGATCATTCTGGAGAATACATATGATATTAAGAATGAAAGTGTAAACATAGAAATATTACAACACATAAATATGAAATTTGTTGTGGTGTTGGAAAAGTACAAATCCCATTAGTGAAAATACCTCATCCCTTCCATCAACATCCCCTCTTTGATAACTTCTCCCGAGATGGCCTCAATTATCAAAATAATACTTGCCTACACAACATGATGTATGCTTTCACATCAGCAAGTACAAAGTTTGATAGATCTATCAACAAATGTAAAGATCCACCAACTATTCGAATACAATGACAATCGTGCCATTGCATTGGTAGCATGTTGCTAATGCTTGGACATTACCCGATATTTGCGCAACTGTATATTTATGATACAAAACATGAACTTGAAAACAAGATGGAATGAATAAGGTAGAAAGTAATTAATTATTATACAAATAACTCATTTCTTTCTATCCAACTAATCATTATTGATTCTTTATTTAATCTATGAATATAACAACAAGCTTGATTCAAATGTAGTTTTGCAATTATCGCAAATGTTGGATTAAAATAATGTTCATGCAAAGTCTTTGAAAATGGCAAGGGGGAGATTAAAAGATGGTGTTATTCTAAATTTAAGGTTGAAGCTAATTTCCGAAATGAATTCTGATGGCAGAGTAAACAGTTATTAGTTGGAGATACTGACTTATGAAGTGGCTACTTTAATAGTTGGAGATACTGACTCAACATTACAAAACGATATAATTATGGAAACACGAAGTGACCATTTGAAGAAAGTTGATAAATTTCATGCAAGTTATTTGGATTTTCAATATCCATTGTTGTTTCTATTTGGAGAAGATGGTTAGAGACATGATGTTTGTCATAGATTTAGAGTTAATTCTTGTAACACCATGTTTTTTCGAGCACGTTTAATTAAGTAATTAGTTGTTAATGAATTAATTATAGAATTTAATCATTAATATTTTAGGCTAAACCTCAGTTGAGTTTTAGTATTGTATTATAATATTCTTGCTTTCCCTATTTTTTCAAGATTTTTGGAGAATAAAAGTTTCTGAGACGATTTCAGGTCGTTTTATCAAGTTTTTGCCCATTTTTTGAGTTTCGTAACTCGGAATCAAATTCTGATTTCTCTGTTGGCTTCAACATAATATTTATAGTCAAAATAGACATCAAGCTTGTCCGTAACTCATTTATAGGTAATTTTCACCTCGAAATTCAAGTTTCGACGTTTTAGACAAAAAACCTAAATCGGTAAATCGTATATTTCCAGACGAAGTTACCCGGTAATAATTGGGATGCGAAATCAGGTCGCATCAATCAAGTTGGAGTATTAATCACATCATGGGTCAATGACTTGTCAAACAAGCAAAGTCAAAGCTTCCATAATCCCCTAAATCACTCACCAAATCTCCTCACTCCACCACCATTAGACACATCACCTAAGCTAACCTAAAGCTAGATTACCTCTCATTAATTTTCAGATTTGAGAGAGGGTGAGGCTCTCCTATAAATACATCGCTTCATCCTCTCATTTTTCCACTAATTCTCCTAAAGAAAGTTAAGGTATTCTTTCTATTTTTCTCTTCTTCATTTTTCTCCTAATACACCATGAGAAAATCATGACCTCTTAGTATGTTACTCATGAAGTTGTGTTTATGTTTTTTTTCTTTAAATATTTTGTAAGTCATGACTAAAGGGGATGATAATGAAATCATATGAACCTTTGTGTAGTTTTTGACTTATGTAAAACTTAAAATTTCTTCCTTGTTCTTAGATGGAAAAACTATATCTTTGGACAAAGTTAGATGAATTTATTTGCTTTAGAAATATTGGAAATTATTGTTAGTATTTGAATGTGTTTAAAGGTGATGATTTGAACATCAAAAAGAAAAGTTTATGTTTATTCTTGAAAGTTCAAAATGTTTATGAGTTTTGTTGAAAACAATTCATCTTTAAAAGGTATTATGTGTAAAAGGTTGTTTAGCATATGTTATTCTTTGATTTCCAAGTTAAAGATTTGGGATAAAATATGATTTATTAAAGTCTCGACTTCATAAACTTAAAGTGTTATGAAGTTTTAGATAGTAAAGTAATAAAAGTGTTAACTTACGATTTATAGTTCATGACTATGAAATCAACACCTATTAACCCTTGAGGTTATCCTAAAATTTGGAGGTTTTGAGATGATCATGAAATTAGTTGTGTTTTCTTTATTAACATACTTTAAATAAGGAAATTGACCTAAAAAGTCTTGACTTTATAAAAACCTAAAGTGTTATGAAGTCTTAGATAGAAAAATGATTTAAAAGTATTGATCTTGGTTAAGTTGGCTTACTTGAAATGATAAGTGTAGCTTAATAATCTTACTTTAAAATGTTAATCTTAATAAAAATGGTTTACTTGCAAAATATAAGTTCTATGAATAGTTATCATTACCGGAAAAATGTAATGAAGTGGAAATACATGTCTAGAAAAGTTCAGTCTAAGGAAAGACTTGGTATTTAAGTGCGTCTTTACGACCCACCTCTCTTTCCTGGGAACTAACCTTATGTATATTCACAGATTATGAAATAATTCCGTTACAAGTTTTGTTAAAACTTTACTTTAGAAAGTGTCGTTGTGTTGTAAGACTTTCAATGATAAATGACGATTCAAGAAATACCTAACCTTGAATCGGATGGATGAAAGCGATTAAGTTCATTTTAGATCGGAAGTTTTATTTTCGCGTAAAATGTTATTTCGCAAGAATAATGATTATCAAAGTGACCTAATTAGAGTTATTTTGATTTTGGTGTGATGAAGAGTTCGAGAAGAGACCCGACGAATTAAGCTCACCTGGAATCGAGGAAATAATCTGCACAACACACTCAGGTGAGGGAGATATGCTTCAGGACCTCCAAACTCCCTCACAAGTTTGGAGTTGTCTTAGGTATTAAGAAAGCTTGTACTTAATCAATTGTCTGTTTTGTTTGGATTAAGTACAACAATATTTCTTATGCCGAATTATGTTAGGTTATGTTTATGTATGAAGATGCCAGGATTATTCCTATTTAATATTGCTCGAGTAATTGTTCTAAGAATTGTATGTATGAGATAATTGTTAAATTCAAGGCTTAAAAACATGTGTTATAAATGAGAAAACTTTTCATTGAGAAAAGAAATTTAACTAAGTTTCAGGTTTTTCTCGCTTGAGCGAGAAGTGTGCAGAGAAAACAAGTTTTCTCCCTTGGGCGAGACAACTCTCGCCTGAGCTGAAATGTGCACAAAGAAAACTGGTTATTTTCTTGCCTAAGCGAGACAACTCTCGCTTGAGCCACATGTACCTTATAAAAATGGCAAATGGTGATTCCCTCGCTTGAGCGAGAAGGCTCCATACAAACAAGACTTCTTAAGTCTTCTGAATGATAACTCTTACATGTGTGAGAGTCTAATGACATTTTTCCATCAAGAATTCATTCACTTCCAATCCTATTCAATAAAACATAAAACATCTTTATTGGAGATAATGTTCTTTCAATAAGTAAATGATGTAAAGATGAATAATTATATGAAATTCTTGGAAATGATACAACGAAGAGTGATCATATCTAAAGTGATGTATGTAAAGAATTGCATGGTTAAGGACGAGGTCCGCAAGTGTTATATTATGCACACACAGCGAGATCATCTAACCATAAGAGGCTTGGCTTGAGAGTCGTCCAGGGTGATTCAACGATGGTTCGTAGTGGTGCTGAGGTTTATTCTATGTGGTTTAAATGTTAAGATCGGGTCCCACTAGAAGAATTCCTGATGAGAGATGTCTTAGGATGGGCAGATCGTTATAAAAGATTGATTGAAAGATTTAATTTGCTAACTTCGGTTAGTGTGCATATTCATTGTGAATAATGAAGTAGTGGAGAGGAAATTTATGGGAGACGAACGAGCCCCGAGATGTTGAGAGGGACGGCGATGGTTGTGATTCGTTAGCAAAGTCTTGAGGGAGAGTCTAGGTGAGACGAGTCTCGTGTGTTCCTAGATGAGGTATTCTGTTGGATCGGACAGTGCTCACAATGCAAACTAGACGATCTTTGCAATCAGGATCAATGAGAGAGATGCCCAGAAAATGTTTGAATATATATATATATATATATCCTTGCGAGGAATAAGTTTTGGTGCGATCAAATTGCTTATTATGGGACCTGTACTCTCGGTTATTTTCGAATAGTTGATGGGAGGATAATGGTGTAAGGATGGTGGACATATGCATAACATGCATACATGGTATTTATCGATATTGATTCTAAAATCATAAGTTTTATACTTCATTCATCATTAATACATGAGTGTATGATCATATGATATATCTGTACTTGTTCTTTATCTTAGGGTGATATTCTGTGTAATTCCACGATGTCAATGATAAGTTTTTCATTAGATATTTTACTCCATCTCTTTCTTTTTGGTGTACTCGTATACATCCATGTTTAGATGGACAGATCGACGATGATCATGGGCTACTGCTTTACCATGTCCTAGGAGGGGGCATGGAGCATGTGACCTGGAATTGGATCTCGTATGTGATGGCTCTATGTTGCATCTCCCAACACATTATGAAGTTCGAGAAGCATCGTTCACCCTACCAGAGCGAAGGTCCATACGTGCCGGTCCATCTGCACCAGCTGAGGCATGAGGCAGATCGGAGGTTGTTAGGACCTGGCCCCAACCGAGATTCTCATATACTGAGTCAATGCCAAGAGGGACAGAAGGAGCATGCATGGCTACTTCATCGGGGCCTAGAGGGTACACCCTGGACCCTTCGATGGATTGGGCAGCATATGAGGTGGTGGAGGACGAGGACGATGACTGTGTGAGTTAATTTGCATAGAGGATTCAATGGAGGTTATAGATATCGCTTCAGACTCAGATATCGAGGAAGACCCGAGTGAGGTTTCCATTGCACCACTGGTCAAGGAGCTTCTTTCTTTCTTTTGATAGGGAACCTGTGTATGGTACTTTTGTAATATCAACGCCTCCGACATTATTTTATTTGTATTTGTATTTTTATTCTTTGTTAGGGGCGAAGAATAGACTCCGCCTTGTATTTTGTAAACCATGATGTATGTATTACAAATTCAAGAATTGATTAATGAGAAGTATTCAAAAAAGAATTGTGTTTCATTCACTTACATTTTAAGTATTAAGAAATTATTTCCGCAAAGGTTTGAAAATGTGACGTCTTGAAAGAGAATAGATAAAATGATTTGTAAGTTATATGTTACATAAAAGAAAAAAATTATCCATTTTCCCAAGAGATTAAATATAGTAATTATAAAATGATTTTCGGGGTGTTACAATTCTCATAATAGAAAATAAAACCGTCTAACATTAAGAGAATGTATGTCCTTTAGATAACAAAAAAGGAAGAATGAGACTCAATCTTTTTTGCAATCAAGAATGCTATTCCATCAATTTTTAGTACACGCTTATACTATGATGGAGTCTGAACGATTGTCTTTTATCAAAAGAAATCAGTCAAAGCTAAGGATTGATAAATACATAAATTTGAATGAACCTCAAATAAATGACCAAAGTCAATGATCAAATATTGGAAAGAGAGTCATATTACCTTCAACATTTGTTAGTAGTCATAGATACATGGATCAATTATGCTTTGCTTTGATGGGATGACCATTTGTAGTTTATTGGGATTTCCTAATTTTATTTTGACAATGACATACAATCCTAATTGACCTTAAATTGTAAGATTTCTTAACCCTATTGGTTTGGAGCCACATGATAGACCATATATTATCTCAAGGATTTTCAAAATGAAGATTGAAAAAGGGCATGTTTTGGGTAAAGTAATTGTGTATTAGTACGTATTTCATATAATTTATTCCACTATATTATATATGTTACTATTTTAATAAATTTGGATACTTATTAATCATTTTTAATTTAATTTTGAAATATATACACCATTGAATTTAAGAAGAGAGGTTTATCACATGCATACTTGCTTATTTTTTGCATATATCTAACAAATATTCATCTCCAAATGATATTGATAGAATTATCTTTTCTGAAATTTCAAATCAACATGATAATCTTGAATTGTACAACTTGGTCAAGTCACATATGATTCATGATTAATGGTAAAATCTAAACCATATTATGTATGCTTAGTTATGCATAAAACTAATTTGGGTCAAGAGCAACTCCTAAGAAACAAAAATTTGAAAAGACGAAACTAATATTTTAGTTCTTTTACTTATTTTTTTAATTTGCATAATTAACTTTTATCTCGTTCCAATATTTTAATTTTGTTTTGTGTGATAGGTGTAAGTGGATCAGTTGTCTCTTTCTAATCATATAACCTTAAGAATAAAGGTTACATATAGGGGTATCTATTTCAGTTTAGGAAAAATATATTCTAGAATCAATGATAGGAATAATATATAAATATGTTGGTTTCAAGTTGTAAATAAATATTGCTCAAGGAAAATAATTCTCGTGATTTAGTGCTTTCTTATTCTCATGGAATAATGGGGAATGCTTTATTCTCACATCTAAAAAATATAATTTCTAAATTTACCAATGTTTTCTGCTAACTTTTCACTTATTTTCCATAACCCTTTCATGTCATTTCTCCTTCTTTCTCACATCAACTTGCAATTTTTTTTGTTATGTAGTTGCATGTAGGTATTATTAGTATAAATTTGTTATTTTAGTTATATCACATTAAAAAATGTTAATCTTGACTTCTAAAAATTTACTTAGAAATTGTAATAAACTAAATAACTCAAATGATAAATAGAATAATATAATGTTTTGACAATTATACCAAACATTTCAAGTAATATACATCATAAACAAACAAAGTTTCAAATTATTATCATTAATGTGAATAAAGATTCCTAAGAAAACAAATATGAACTTCATAAGTGCCAAACATACCTAAATTTTATACACTTTTATGACACTTATCTTAAGCATAATTGAAAAAAACCAACTTAAAAACAATACTTTTTGGATAAAATATCACAATCTTGTATATTTGAGTTTGTATTTCTCTTTAATGTGTTTTGTAGGATTTAGAAAGAAAAAGAAAAGAGAATAAAGACTCATGGTCCAAACTCAAGGTGCTCAAGCAGGCAGCTTAGCGTGGAGCAAGCTACTCTGAGCTGACATGGACACCAGCCTGGCACGGTCAAACCCAACCTGGCTCAGTCAAACCAACCTGACACAGACCAAGTTGCTCAAGCAGGCAGCTTAACGGACCTGCTTGACAGCTCAACCTAGCACCAGACAAAGCCTGACACGGTTAGAACACAAGCTTGGCACACGCCCAAGCTGCTCAAGCAGGCAGCTCAGCGGTGCCACATATGTGCTCAGCGATGAACTAGACACCTGACCAGGTCAGCAAACACCAAGCCACGTCTCAATCAGCACGGTCAAAGTTGCTCAAGCAGGCAGCTTAGCGGTGCACATGTGTGCTCAGCGGTGTGCACCCAGAATTAACTTAGCCATCAAGAAACCATGAAGTCATGCATGACCTCACTTCAAGTAGTTCACCATAGGCTTTTTAGGAGTAGCTCACCATAGCTGGTCTCATAGCTCACAACTAGCCTTGGTGAGTCAAGCTTAATGAGGTGACCAAGCTACTTGACCAAGTGACCAAACTCATGTTGAAGGGTTTGGTCAGCTGCTGAGCGGTGCAAAGAAGCAGCTCAATGGTGGCAGGAAAAACTCTATAAATAGGAAGGCATTTCCTCCATTCAAGAGGAGAAAGGAGAAGACTTTTTGAAAGTTGATTATGTATTTCTTCTTCTTCTTTTATTCTAAATTTGAATTTTAATCTTTCAAGTTGGTGTTTTGGTTAATTTTATTTGTTTGAGAAGTTCTTAATGCTCTTTTTAGATTGATCACCTAAAAACCGACTTCAAGTCATGAAAAATTACTTGTCTCAAACACTTAACAAATAAACTAAGAAGTAGTTGTACATTAGAATACCATTAAACCGGTGTTGTAATTTATTCCATAAAACCGAGATGGTATTCAAAGGTACTTAATAATTATGTAATATGGGATTGCGTCGATACCATTGTACCGGCGTTAGAATTTATTCTAACAAAGCCGAGATGAGGCAAAGAAGGAATAACTTATTCACATGATTATTAGAAGTAAGTTGTAACTCGAATATTCTTCAAACCATTATATTGGCGTTGGAATTTATTTCAACAAAGCCGAGATGACGAACAAAGAATAAAACTGAATTCACTTACTTAACCAATAAAGAAAACACACCAAAGAGAAAACTCCTTTCAACAGAACCAAACATATATTTTAATATATACATATGAATAATATTCATAGTAATAACATTTCTAAGAATGTGATTGTGGAAGGTACAAATCTATAACTCGAAATTAACACCCTTAAGAAGTAACAATAGACCACAAATCAGTGTTATAAAACTTAGCTTGTATCAGTTGGTCCGACCGATTAAACTGTGAACCGAACATATGATCGGCTTGAGCCTCTCATATAACCAATTTTGCATCAAAATTGGATTGAATCGATTTGACTCGATCGATTTACGCCTATAATAGGTTACTCGAAATGTTGGACTGATTGGACCAATTGAGTCAATCAACAAATATTTTTTTAAAAACAACCAAAGCAATATCGTTTTGAACAAAAAAAAATCAAATACTTTTAACTTTTATGATTATATTTGTCATTATAAATTATGTTAAAGCAAAACTTTCATTTTTTAATTATATTTTAAAGTTATGTACACTTTTGGTTTAATTAAAGCATAATATATGTGTTATTTGACGATGTTTTTAACTTATTTGTGACATTTTAGAGTACGTAATGAACTATTCTTTGTCGGTTGTTTAATTAGGTATGATAATATTTTTAAATTTGTAATATAAAGTTATTAAATAATATCATCTAATATTATGAATTTATAATATAAATCGAGTCAACTCGTCCAATCATTGACCTACTAGTCTAACCATTGACCCACTGGTCCAACTAGTAACTTATTGACTCAATGCCCCCACCAAGTCATTGATCCGTCCGAGTTCAATATTACTGTCACAAATAAAGTTAAGAGTGTGAAAGAAGCCCAAATGAGAAAAAAATAAATTAAATAACAAAAGTGTTTTTTTTATTTAATTAAAAAATCTTTTTATTTTAACTAAATCTTGTTTTTTTTACTTATATGTATTTAAGAAAAAAAAAATCTTATTATAATAAACCAAATCCAATATTAATAAATTAAATCTCTTTTTTTTTTTACTCTTTTAGAGGGGAGAGTTTTATTCTCTTATCGTGTACCTTATTTCTTACAACTCTCACTCCTTTCTCATTCTTCCCTCCTCTCCTAAAATGCTCATCATTCAAAAAATGTATGTATCTTTATTCTACTATCTTCACTTCCACATTATTATTATTACTCTCTTTCTTTCTCTGTTTCTCATAGGTCTTTTTTTGTGTTTTTTTATAATCTTTTTATGTGGGTTTTGATCATGTTTAGGTTTTGGGTTTAATGTGTAGAAATTTTCAATTTGCATGTTATTTGTGACTGGTTTTTCCCCCTCTGTTCATTGCTCAATAATGTGTGTATGATTGTGAGATTTTGGGTTCTTTGTTTTTTTCTTTGTAGGTGGGTTTTGATCATTTTTAGGTTTTGGGTTCTTTGTTTTCTCTCTTTCTAGGTCTAGAGCATGGTGATGAATACGCGAAAGACACTCTTTTTACAACAAAAAGATTATGTTTTTGTGAATGCCTTTGGATAGTTTCTTGTAAACGAAGAAGCTTTAAAAGGGTTTTTATTATAGTGCTTAAAGGGTTTGCACCAATAAGTCAAAATGTGAAATTTTATTGTTTAATTTCCAATTTTTAGACATCATTGTATGGGTTTTGGTTTAATTGCTTTATTTATCTAGTTATTGATTAGTTGAGTAAGTGATATTCCTTGTTCTCCCCAGATTTTGCTTTGTAAGTTACTAGTTATTACCTAAGATACTCACAAATCATATATTGTATTTGCAATCGCAGAAATCTTTGAAATTTAGGGCCTTGTGTATTTGGGAACCTGTAGTGAAAGTAACTGTTTGCTGATTAAAAATGGCACCCAATCCAAAAGTAGTAGCTGCCTTTCGGGCAATGTCAGCTCTTGGCATAACTGAATCGCAAGTTAAACCAGTATTGAAGAAACTCCTTAAGTTGTATGATAAAAATTGGGAACTTATTGAAGAAGAGAATTATAGAGCTCTTGCAGATGCAATATTTGAGGCTGCCGAACATCCGGTGTGTCTCCAACTGTATTTGCTGTTTCTTTTTTCTTCTTTGCACACTCTGGTCTCATCTGCATACTGACTTCTGTTGTTGGATATTATTTAACAGGTGCCAGAACAGAAAAAGAAAAGCAAGAATGTTCATGTACATTAAACTTACCATTTTCTGTTGCTTTAACTAACCTGCATTACTCTTTTTGTTTTATCCCTATTGTTGCTGATGTGTCTTCTGGATTTCCAAACAAGCAGCAAGAAGAGATGGAGGATGAAGAAGCTCAGATGCATGTTGACTCAGCCCAACCTTTGAAAAGGTCGCATTTAAGAGTCCAAGACGGTCAGTCTTCGAATCCTCTTACTAATAGCAGCCCAGGCTCAGCCGCTTCTCCGTTAAAAAAGCCTAAATTAGAAGGGGACATATTACCTGAGAGTAGTTCCAGACAACGGCCTCAAAACACAGCAGTGTCATCTGATATAAATGCGAGGTCTGAGTCACGCCCAATTCCACCACATGATGGTACTGTTGACAGGGGAAAGCAACCTTTATCACCCCAAGTTGCCAGACGAAGAAGATTAATATCTGAAAGGGAAAGAGCAGCTTTATCAGCACAATCTAAAGAACCAACAGTTGAACCAGGAATGCGTCCCCTGCCAAACAACAAAATGCCTCATAGTCATGCAGTGATCATACCCAAGGACGAGCCTATTGACGAATTGCCTGATTATGCCGTTCCCGTTACAATGATTCCCCCTGGTATTGAATGGACAATTCCTTGATTTCAAGTTTCTCACTTTTTGTCTGGTTTTGTTTTTAGTAGCCTACTAGCACTAGCATGATAAGTGGCAACTTTTTGTGGAATTCAATATTTCAATAATAATACTGTAATTGCTAGGTAATATTGTGAATTGGATAGGAATATTTTATTAGGAAAATACATGAAAAACTTAATGTCAGTTTCTCGAAGGAAGAAAGAAGTCAATGTGCGAAATTTGAGTCTGTGTGCAAAATGTGGTTTGGCTGTAAACACATTTTGGTCAACCTTAACCTGAGACCCCACCCTAAAATGGCAGCTAAATTTTGGTCGTGGTGTTTGCTTAACTGATGGAAATGAGACACTGGTACCCCGCCATATGCTGTCATTGGTGTATCCAATATGATAGAACCAGGTTCTGGCATCTGAAGCAGTGTTCTTACCTGTCTGAAATGAAAGATTTTTTTTAATTCTAATAATTGTGGTCCATTATTCTTTTATTTACCTTGTTTCCAACTTAAATTCAACTGTGTAAAGATACTATGTTGATGATTTTTTACTTTTTTTTGAAGAACCATCAAGCATGAGGAACTCGCCAATGATGAATGGCGCTGCGAGAAAGCGAGATGGCCATATCACCAAGGCATCATTGCAATTTAGAGATGAAACAGTTAGAGATGAAGATATCCATCCTTCCTCAAATGAAGAAGCAACTTCTAATGTAGAGATAGCCTCTTCAACTCTGGGAGAAGTAAAAATTTCTCTGAGGTGCAGCTTTGCTGTTGGTAGACCTGAATATCGTATGCCTAGTCAAGATCAAATTCTACAGATGATGGAGGAAAAATGTCTGCGGTCATATAAAATCACTGACCCAAATTTTTCTGTCCCGAAACTGTTGAAAGATATATGTGATTGCATGTTGGAATTCAGAAATGATTCAAATGATGACTCGCAGAAAAAGTCTTGGACAACGTCCAATGTTGATGTGATGAAGGAATCTGATGCTCATGGCATTCTAAGCAGCCGGGGAAATGAAGATCCAAACATGCTTTCTCACACTTCCAATGGATCAATCAATGTTAAGTCTTCTGCTGCCTTGGTTTCACCCCGAAGTCCCTTTTCTGTAGCGGAGGTGAGTGGTCTGGATGATGCTGTACGGGCTTCCTTAAAGGACAAAACAACCAATATCTTAGAAAGTAATTACAGTAAGGAGCCTGAGAATCTCATGTCTCCAAATTCACATAGTTTAGCAGTTGTTCCACAGCATAATCAGCTTACAGATATTAGGTCTATTCATGATGTTAATGATCTTACAAAAGGAGAAGAAATTGTTCAAATTCCATGGGTAAATGATACTACAAATGATTTCCTGCCACCTTTTCACTACATACCCCAAAATCTTGTGTTCCGAGATGCTAATGTTAGCATTTCTCTATCATGTATTGGTGGTGAGGACTGTTGTTCAACTTGTATGGGCAATTGTGTCCTTTTGTCTACACAATGTGCTTGTGCAAATAAAACTGGAGCTGAATTTGCATATACTGCTGAAGGACTACTGAAGGAAGATTTCTTGGAAGAGTGCATTGCCATCAGCCACAACCCTCAACAACATTACTTCTATTGCAAAGACTGCCCACTAGAAAGATCTAAGGATGATGGTTGTTTAGAACCATGTAAGGGACATTTAAAGAGGAAATTTATTAAAGAATGTTGGACCAAATGTGGCTGTGGAAAACAGTGTGGCAATCGGGTTGTTCAACGAGGAATAACTGGCAAATTGCAGGTGGGTATTTAGGTAATCTTTGCCACCAACTAAACAGACACATTCGTATTCTTAATGGTTTCTTTAAAGCTCATTATTCAAATGTTTTCTCTAATAATCATCTTGAACTTAGGTATTTTTCACTCCAGAAGGAAAAGGTTGGGGTCTTCGTACCTTGGAGGACCTGCCAAAAGGTGCGTTTGTGTGTGAGTTTGTTGGAGAAATTTTAACCACTGAAGAGCTGAATGAGAGAAACATGAAATGCACTGGAAATGGGAGCTACACATACCCAATTGTACTGGATGCAGATTGGGATTCAAGGTTTGTGAAGGATGAAGATGCTCTATGCTTGGACGCGGCATCTTTTGGTAACGTTGCCCGGTTTATCAATCACAGGTATGAAATTGCTACCTATTATTTCAAATTTTCACCGCAGTGTCTAAATTAAGGGAAGGAATCAAACAGCTTAGTGAGTAAACAGCTCTAATTTTATATTTTTCGTTGAAACCCTACAGCTGTAACTTTGGTTGCCCAACCTTTAAGGATATACTTCACTTTTGCCAATAATCCCGTATAAATATTGATTTTCTCTTGGTACAAATTTTCACAACTACTTTTTAGTTCGCAGGCATTGCTTGGTTTTGTTTTATCACAACTGAAGAGGACCAAGTATTCATTTATCTCGTTTAAATTTAAAAACAAAATATTTACATTCATAGTTTGATTTAGATGTTTCATATAGTAAAGGAGTGCCGAACTGCCCTAAGCCTCTAACATAAGAAGACAAAACCGGGCAAGAGAATTTCAACTATCGAACTATGTGAACCCAATAAAAGGATCATTATAGCTGAAACATCGTCAATTTTGATGTGTATTTATATATAGGTTTGAGTTTATAGTGGATGTAGTTTGTTTTGTTTTTAACACATACTTAAATTATCCTAATAGAAAACGAATCTTGTCTATGTAATTGTTATAATTTGTTGTAACTGAGAAATAAAAATACTGAATACGAGCAGACCAAGCTAATTAAATCTTTATCTACGAAATTAACTGCATATGAGCAGACCAAGCTAACCATCTACATGCTGTAGATGGTTTAATTGTGTTCTTTTAACTATAAACTTCTGTGAAAGAGTGGCTAGGCAAACATTTGACTGATTGAGTTCTTATTTGAGGTTGGTTAACTAGTAATTATATATAACTTTGCAGATGTTCTGATGCAAACTTGGTTGAGATCCCAGTCGAAATTGAGGGGCCCGGTCACCATTACTATCATGTGAGAAGTTAGCAAATTGTTGAAGTTCTGTGTGGTTTTTAATTAATTTTTTTGGCATGGCAGACTTGCTAGCTCATTTATGGCTTACTGATGCTTTTAATGTGTTAAAATGTGTAGTGTGCCTTTTTCACTTCCAGAAAAATAGTAGCACAGGAGGAGCTCACTTGGGTAAGTTTGGTTATGTAATATTATGTTCGGTAAATGGTGCTTATTAATTGCGCTTTTCTTAAGTTGGAAACAAATTAGTATCATCTAAGGAGGTTGACACAATTTATTTATTCATTGTTGAAACTGTTTTTTAATTGTTTTATGGCTATTCAAGTACGTTGGATAGTTGTCTTGTTGCAGTTGGCAGATCATTTAGCATGCTTTTACTGAACAGCATTCTATGCTCATTTTGTGTAGTTCACTTTCTTCAAATTATTTAATTAATCTAAGAATCATTTTTTTCCGGGGTGTTAATAGAAAAACTTGTTCCGTGTTGTTTTTGAAGGATTATGGCATTGACTTTGATGACAGTGATCATCCTGTTAAGCTTTTCCAGTGTAGATGTGGCAGTAAATTCTGCAGGAATATGAAGCGATCAAATAGTAAGTTCAATCTACCAATTTTTTTGGGGTACTTTTTATCATTAAAAATGTTTTCCTTTACCTTTCCTCGTTATCTTCTCCTATATCTATATTATGGCCTCAATGCAATATCTTTTGTCCATTGTGCATTTAAAGTTTCGGCCTCAACAATAAAGTATGAAATATACTGCATTGACTTTTGTATAGGTTGTGGTTCTATTTGTTAGGTGTTGTTCTTCCTTACTCGCATCTTAACTGATTGATGGTGTCATTTAATTTGAAATCATACGAACAGTTTATAAGATCTTGATCTATCAAATCATACTACTACCTTTTTATCGGGTTGATAATTGGGAAGGCTCTGGTCATCTACTGAAATGGAAGTTTTAAATTTCTTTTACTTTTCAAAACAGCATTGTTTACACCAGAAGTACTTTTAGGCCTATTGCAAATACTCTGAAAGGGCACATAGTTTTGTCAGAATGAATCAATCCAATCCAAACCAAACCATGTTTTTAGGATTGGTTTGAGTATTTTTTTAGAACCAATCATTGTTGGTTTGGTAACTTGGTTCCTGGGTTTGGCTTTGGTTGGAACCAAACCAACCCATAGAACCAACCACAATATCAATACTATGTCATTTCACTGATACCAGGCACACCATCTGCATGAAACAAACGAGTCTTGTACTTACGCCTTCATTAAACTAGTGTAAATACTAACTGATTCTTGATTTTAAATATAGGAGGGGCAACAACTGATCAATACTGATGGAGAAATGTTTGTTTCAGTTGGTTGTTTGTTAGTAGTTTTTAAACTTCAACTGTTTTTATGTTTGTATTTTTAAATAGGATGTTTGAACTTTTAAGTGTCTTTTTAATCATGTTATTTGAGTTTGTTTGCATTAGACCCGATAGAACTAACTCAAACCAAGGTAATCAAATTCGGGTCGGGTCGGTTCGGTTCTAAAGATCAAAATGGCATTTCTTCAACCCAATCAACTTTGTAATTTTATCTGTTATTGTTTACTAATTAATTTCTACTCTTCCATTTTCAGGATCCACTAGATCTGCTTCAGCTGCAAGTTCATAGTGTCTGAAATTAGTGCTTTTTGTCTCGCTCATGCTTTGGATGAGTTGTAAATGAGACCCAGCCTACTGCAATGGTGCATTTGTTTTTTTGCTTTTGGGTTTGTTGTTTTGGTTGGTGGTTGGGGAGCTTGTAACTTTGTACAACTTTCTGAAAACTATTGTGCAGTAATGGCCAAGGAGAGTTTATGGTCATTCAATGTCCAATCATTTGCATAAAATCAAAACTGACATTGAAGTACTGATTTTGATGTATTTCTTATTGGAGCTTGGAACTAATGCACTTGAAAGACCAATATAGTTGTTCCTTTACCAAACTTGGGCAATTTGGCTTAAGATTTTGGTGTTTAACTGCATTATCCTTATGTGTCTGACCTTTGTTGAATGTCAATATACTATGTTTTTTATTGTGACAAATCTAGTTTTATTCAAAGTTTATTTTAGGCTAATGGGTAGGAAAATTGTGGTGTTTTATGTTGAAAGCTGGTAAAGAAAAAAAAATGGTCCTTTGCTTGTACTTTACCGCTGGAAAAACACTTTCTAAATGGTTCATTTTTTATAAGATTGAATCCTTTACCGGCTGTAACCACCCTTTTGACAAAAACTTTTACAAAATGGAAAGATTTGTATAAGTTATACCTTTGTTAGGTATCAATATTTTAGATACCTGTTGCATGAAGAAAATATTTTATTGCGAACGAACAAGATATTTTGAGGAATTAACTTTACGTAAAATCATTATTAATACATGCCTTTTCCACATTAAAAGAGAATCTTTATATAACATTATATTTAGAGACAAATGTAGTTATGATTTTTTGTGTTATCATTTATGATTAAATTTTAATTATAATTAAAATTTTAATGTGTTATCAATATTTTACTGAATGTTTCCATATAGACATGTTTTCAGATAAGTCTTTCTCTGAACCTTTACTTAAAAGTTGGATGATTTTATGAATAATTGAAGCAGTATGACATTGTTTAAATTGTATTTACTTGATCAATTATGATTGGCATTATTTGAAGTTTTATCTTGATTACAAGAGATGTTATTCCTTGCCACATGGATGATATAGGAAATAACTAAGAAAAGTATAATCATCCCAAAAGATGAGACATTGGGTTGAGTTTCAAATACATGGATAAACTTGAGCAACACCAAGTTGAGTAAGTGGATAGAAACTATATCCAAGGTTTACATAAGCAACACTACATGGTAACATTCAGTAAAAGTGTGCTGTACAATATACAGGAACAATAATAAACATGTATGTTATACACTATAATTACTACAATCCTGTGTTTAGTGCTGGTTCACTATTTGACAAGTAATGGTATAGCTGATGATATGGATTCCCTGCCATGAGGCCTTAAAAGGGTTTCATGCTCAGAACTTGAAGGCATGATTGGTCTAATGCTCCCTGGATTGAGAGGAAAAAGGATCTTGTAGTAACCATCCATAATTTCTGTGAAATTACAAGTAGCTGCCACCTTGGGAATCTGTCCCATGCCATAAACATGGAACTTAGTATTAGTATTTTGTTCAGCACAACATTACAATAAACTACACAACCAATAAATGAATCTTAAGTCTAAACTTTCTTTGAGCATGTACCTGATAAATGTCACGCGTGTAGGCATGTAGATTGGGATACTCATATAACTTCTTCTTGGTGCATTTGAAAAGGACATTATAGACAAGATCAAACCGAATAAGTGTGGTGAAAAGGCACACATCTACAAGGGTCAGTGTGTCACCACATAAGTACCGGGAATTGGCCAAGTGATCCTCCAACTTGTCCAGTGTACCAAACAACCCATTTACTGCTCTATCATATGCTTCTTGGCTCTGTGCAAATCCACACCTGCAATTGCAATGAGGAAATGATAATTCTACATAATCACATCGTTTTACACGCGAACTAGTATATGGTGATCTTTTAATGTCTCAAATACCAGTTACTTACATGCCATTCAGCATGAATTTGGTATCCATATTATCCTTGATAGCAAATAGATATGATTGTGAATAACAGGTGGGTTTGGGAAGCACAAAGTCTGAATAGGCATCTTGGCTGGTCTATTGACAGTGCCACAAAAAACCGCATGATAAAAAAACAAGCCTAATGTCAAGCTTAGGCATTCAATTTCCGACTTATTTTTTCAAGAGTTTTTTTGGCCTGACCAACCCAAGACCAAAGCAGACTAAACCAAACCGGAACAGGCTACCCAAAACAACAGCTACAACAACCAAGCCTCAGTTTCACTAGGATGGGGTCAGCTACATGATCAAAAGAGGTCATGATGCTCTATCATAAATCATGTCTAGTGACGAAACAATGATCTCTAAGATTAAGGGTTAAAACTTAAGATCTTATGCACATAAGTGTGTGTGGATTCAAACACTAGCCACTATTTTTAAACCTACATATGTGTGCATGATGCTCTACATAATCGGTCCTAAGTTCGAACCAAATGTGAATGTTGTGTTAGACATGTAAAACTTTTTTGAATCTCTATGATACAAACCAGGCTACCCAATTTGACAATTGAAGCACATGATGGGTGGATACATATACACCATTTAGCCCCCGAAGATGTTATCTCCGACATTTGAATGCATGACCTTGAAGTCACAAGTAGTTGCTCCATTTTAATAATTTGATCACTATAATAATAATAATTATAGTAAAAGTGAAATATGTGGTGGTGCATAATTAGTTGAAAGCTATGGTACCAAAACTAGTGGAATCAATGAAATGAACAAATCAACTCTTACCTATAAACCCCATTGTTGACATTTGGATATATCAGTTGATACCATTGTTGAATCTTCTCCTTCAAGTGAGGTGGTGAAAGATCCAAATCAGGATTACTAGCTAACGCATTTAACCCAGAATTGAAGAATTCAATAATATCATAACTCTCATTACAAACAACATCCTTAGAATCATTATCCCACAACATTGGAACCGTTGACCTACCATCATACCCATTTTTTCTAACCCTATAAACTTCCTTCAACGTCTTGCACTCATTAGCCTTATCCAAACCCGGGCTCACAATACCCGACCCCGACCCATTAGCCCGTTTAAACTCCCACGACCCGTCTGGCCCGGGTGACGAAATCGAAACTGGCACGGCATCGTCCAGGCCCTTTAAAGCCCGCACTATGAGGGTCCTGTGGGCCCATGGGCATGGAAGGCCCACGTAGAGGTGGAGATTAGTTGCTGTTGTGGTTGATGGGCCGGAAAGCCTGAATTTTGAAGCGGGCCTAGAGTAACTGCCAGATGGGTCGGAAGGAGCGAGCTGAGACATCATGAGGTGCCAGATGGAGTTCCAGGCGGTGCGTACGGTGGTTATGAGGAGGCCCGGTGGTAATGACTTACCCCATAGGAGGTTTGTGAGAGAATTCAAGAGAGTAGAATTTGGGTTGTTGTTGTTGTTGTTGAGGGACATTTTCGGGCGTGGAGTTAGTGTTCTCCGATGATTGAAGGTGAAATCGCGGTGGAGGGTTGTCGCCGGTGAGAGGAGAAGGTGTTGAGAGAGAGGGGAAGCTGAAAACAACATTGTGAGAGTGTAAGAAAAAGAAAGAAGATAGAGTATTTGTGCAAAATGGCATAAGGGTATCTATGCTATTGAACTCTAATAAAAAGAGTGACTTAATTAAGTTTATTGAGTTGTGTGAGTCATGACTCTTGATAAAAATATATCTGTAGTTCTTATACGTGGAGAATAAGTTTATATGAATTAATGTGTTAAAATCATTGTTGTTAAAATCATACCGGTTATCAAATCATTCAGGGTACTGATATAGTAGTACATTGGTTCAACCGGTAGTTCAGTAATTAAACCACATGCCGGCCGGTTAAGCCGGACATAACTACTTATATTTATATATATATAAACCTATAACAAGAAATTTCCAAATAGTTATATACTCAAATTTATAATTCATATTTATAATATACTCAAAATTCACATAAACAAACAACTTTAAATCTTTAACAAATTCAAAGTCTAAATTACAAAACATATATCAATCCAAAAGTATCACTTAACAACTGTAAAATATAAATAAATGACACAAGTTTATAACTCATTTTACAAAACAACTAAATTTGGAGTTTTAACATTTAACACCAATGAGTCAAAGTTATTTCATATCAATATTATATTTTTGCACCAGATCATATCTTCAGACAGTACTCCAAGATTACACAAATGTTACTGAGATTATACAGTTAGGAACCAACGAGTGTAATCTAAATATGCATTGGAAGCATGTGTCTTGAAGTGTTGGAAAGATGAGTTACTGGGTTTTTAAGTTTTTAAGTTTTTTTTTTCAAAAAGAAAAATATATAAACCGGCCGATTTAATGGAATATCGGCCGGTTCACCGGTTTTGATACTTGGCCGGTTCAACATCTGTACCGTACCAGTTAGGAGACCAAACACCAATTTTCTGATTGAACCGGCCGATACAGTACGGTTTTTACATCATTGATTAAAATTGAATAAGTTTATTATAATTGATGATGAGTTAAAATTGAACAAGTTTATTGTAAATCAATAAAATAGATAGAGTGTAAGAATATCAGTAGAAAGAGAATTACACAAAATTAATATAATCACTATCTATCTTTATTTATATTTAAAAGTCAATAATAATAATTAAATATAAATGATGTAATAATAATGTAAATATGTTTTACACAAAAACTACACACATTTTTTCATGTTGATTTGAATTAGAGTATAATATCTATTTACTGTTTGATAAATATTTATGTATCGTCCTTATATCATATATTATTGATTTATATTATTTTTAAGAATAAATGATAATTAAACATAAATAATAGATGATATAATAATTATATGTTAAACATATATATTACTAGTGTATACATTTTTTTTCTTTTGATCAAATATATTTTCATTAGATTTCAACTATTTTTTTGAGGTACATCCATCCAAATAACTATCAAACCTAACTTTGCTTTACACCATCTCATTGGTACACATGGCCAATATTTCATAGAATTAGTACCAAGTGGAATGACGACCTATGAAAATAGAAGATAGAAATTATATTTTGGGTGTAATATTTATATATAATCAATATATTAATTACCTTTTATTTGAATTATATTTTTTTTAAAGTTAGTAATAACTAAAAATAAATTGTAGATGATGGTAAAAAACTCTAACACCATGTATTTTTCTTTCTCATGCATTTTTAATCCTTTCTAGTTTCTTGTAGGCTTTTACATTGAAATGAAAAATGTCATCCAGAAATCGCCATTGAAGCCTATTACAGCCGTTCTACTCGAGATAATATAACTTTGCTCATCTAAACACCATTACCTCACAATGGCTCCATGAATTTAATGTTATTTAATGTATATAAATAACTATATACTATCCATAAAGTTCAAACATATGTGAGAAGACAACATAGCCTTCTCTCTCTCTCTCAATTTGAGAGTTTGAATGGATAAATTTATGAGAAGAACGACTAATCACTATGCTAACAAGTTCACTACATTAATTAATAATTAATCTAAAGAGTTTTCCACTTTGTTTGTGCCCATTAACATATATCAAAAATATGTTTTTATTCAAAAATGAAATATAATTTCATAAAATAATATGTTACAGTATTTATTGATAGCAAAAAAACCTAACCCATGAATATCTACAATGGACACTTGTAATAATATTTTATGAGTGAAAATGAGTTTTATGATACCCGCTAAAAGGTACCACATATTTACAAATTTATTTTATAATTGAATTTTTATATATATTTATAGTTTGTTATTATTATTTTAAGATTACATATTACATACTTTACTATTATTTTATATATTGATTATTATAAAATATATAAACATATAATTAAAATTAAAAAACACATTAGATATCCGCAAATACTTGCTATTCGCATAGATACCCACAAATATTACAAGAAATAGAAAAAATAGTATATGCACTCACTACCGTCTACCATTCCCTAGTACCTTTCCTTGTAACCTTTTTTGTTTTGCTGTTTGTTTTTAGAATTCTAATAATAAGAAAGCCATTTATTTCTAAAGACCCAACAATAATAATGGGCCGGGCCCATATAACCCTAAAACCCTACCTATATAAGAAAACCTAACAATCTAGAGAAAAAATAGTGACAGAAAGATGTCGAAGAGAGGAAGAGGAGGTTCCGCCGGTAACAAGTTTCGCATGTCACTGGGTCTCCCAGTGGCGGCGACGGTTAACTGCGCCGACAACACCGGCGCCAAGAATCTCTACATCATTTCCGTTAAGGGAATCAAAGGTCGTTTGAATCGTTTACCTTCAGCTTGCGTTGGTGACATGGTTATGGCCACTGTTAAGAAAGGGAAGCCAGATCTTAGGAAGAAGGTGTTGCCAGCTGTCATCGTTCGTCAGCGTAAACCATGGCGCCGAAAGGACGGTGTTTTCATGTACTTCGAAGGTAATTGTTTGTTATCGATTTTGATTATTTCTGTCTGTGTTGATTTGATTTGGTTTTTTGAATTTTGCTTTGTGTAATGTGAAGTGTTCAGTTTTGATTTGAGGTATTTGTTTATGCAGATAATGCTGGTGTTATTGTGAATCCTAAGGGTGAAATGAAAGGTATTATTTGTTATATTCCCTCTGTTAATTTTCAAAGCAAGAGTTTGTGTTTTTATGTGTTTCGTTGTTCTTATGTGCGCTTAACTGTAGTTGTTAACACTACTCTGTAAATTCCTATTTACATTTGATACATAGATTAAGTGTGATTTGGTTTGAGATTATTTTTCAATATAATAACCTTTTAGGGAAAAAATATGATTATTTCAGTCAGAACCCGAAAATAATTAGAATCCCATAGTATTACATATTTGGAGTACCTTTAGATTATAATTTCTCTTACAGAAGACGGCGAAGAGAGCATGGAACTTGAAACACAAGAAAAAATGGTTATTTTGTTTTTAACGAAACTCAAATAGCTTTTGATTTTTCACCAAAATCTAACAAATGGAATTACATGATGAACATGATCTAAAAATACCTACTTTTAATCTTATACACATTGGCCCTAAATATTAGTAACAATGTTATTTAGAGTATTTTAAGTAGTATAAATATAAGAAGATATTGTTTTTCAAAGTATGCATTATTTTGTCTAGGAGTTGGTTTGCCCATATTATAAGAGTTGTAGCTCTATCTGGCTGTTAAAAGCCTATCCAGAAGTGACTGATACAGTATATGGTTCTACAGAAGTATATTCAAGAACTTCTCTGTGCTAACTACAACAAACCTATTCCAGTTTAGTTGTTTCAGGCCTTCACTATGACAACTTTGATACTGTCAAGTGATGTGAACATTATGATGGAGCAGAATCTCATTGCTCCCTTCTTGAATTATATTTCATCAGTGGTAAAGAAATAAAACTAGTTCTCGTCTCTACAGAGATTTTAACTACCAGTATTTCATAACCAAATATTAGGTTACACTCTCTCATAAATGTTCACATAACATGGGGTTTTGATTATCTTGGTATTTCAACCACCTTCATATGTGATAGTTAATTTGCCTAGTGGCTGATCTGCTGGGTAGTGCTATGACTTTCATAATTAAGCTAACTCTGTTTAGACTCTGGTATAACTTTTATGCATAATTTGTGCCTGGACTATCTCTTGTATCGCTCTCTTTAGAGTCCTTTGAAAGGTTTTAATTATGTATGAGCTACAGTATTTCAAGGTTTTAATTATGTATGAGCTACAGTGTTTAAAGTAACTACATTAGAATGGTATGTGCAATGTTAGATGTATGTAGCATGTTATGTCTCTGCTTTATTTAACTATTTTACTTGGTACTTTTTTACTCAATGTGTTTTCCTTATTGCACTTCTTCTATCATTCTGAGTAAATGTACTTTACAAAAATAGATTACAATAGCTACCCTTCCCGTCTCTTCATATTTGCCACTTTACTTCATGGATGCTGATTGTAAACTCTACTCTATCTGTTTTTTATATTCTGTTCTTAATTTGCTTATTTTACACCGTCAAATGTAGGTTCTGCTATCACTGGTCCTATTGGAAAGGAGTGTGCTGATTTGTGGCCTAGGATTGCAAGTGCTGCCAATGCCATTGTTTGAGTGGGAATTATAGTTATATGCCCTTCTGTTTCTGCATTATAGGATTTAAATTTGTCTCAGATTTTGTTTATGCAGGAAAATTTGCACCTTAAGTGACTGAATTTTTATCATTCGGAAACTCATTTTGAATTTTGTATGTGACATGATTCATTAATCATTAGGTCTTCGTTCTCAATGTTGTGAGTTTTTACATCTTATTCAAGTGGGTGTTATGATTATTTTCGAAAAAAATAATGCCCAATTGTTATATATCATTGATTTGGAGTATCAAATGCAAGGATATAATGGGCATATTGATTATAACCATTTCTTAAAAAACCATGTAAACATAATTTTTTAGAGTAACGCTTATTATGTTAGTGTTTTTAATATGTTGTTACACGTTAGAGAGATCGATTTGAAGGAGCATTATTTTTTATTTTGATTTTATATAAACCTATTATTGGTAAAATTGATTTTAGTAGGTTGCAGTGTAATATAGAAGATTTTTCTTGGGTGTAACAAGTTGTGTTATTGCATGTACTAATAGCTATGATTAGTTGGAAAAATGATAGATTATTAATTTTTAACTTAATTAATTATTTTTAACCAATCACAGGTCAATGGTATATGCGGTGGTTCAATTTGTACTATAATGGATGTTGTCCCATTTTCTCCAATCCACTTTCATAGCTTGAACTTGGAGACGTTAACTTTTACAAGAGGCACATTACTTTCTCCGCTTGTTGGTTGAAAGGTAGGGCAACATGACAACCTGAAATATAGAATAACATTGTCTTGTATGCCTGTGACTAACACTGGTTTAATGTTGCTTTTTAATAAGCATTTCATAGGGTGATTGTCTGAATAATCCTCCACATGTGTCTTGTTTCTCTGCCTACTTTCATCCATCTGTACACTTTTAATTCTAAATATTAAAACGGAAGTGATTTGTGAAAAGTAAGAATCCATAATTATACTAGAAGCCTCACATGGAATAGAAATGTAGATGTTGATGAATATATGAAAGGGGGAAAACTCATGAATCAATTGTTTGAAGTTGAAGGTTCAGAGGACCTTTGTAATTTCTATTGTTATTAGTAGTAGATCCCCTTATTTACGTCAGCACCATTTAATCAACAGCATTTTAACTCTGATCACCAATTAATCATTTTTCACAGAATAATATAAGGGTTCGTGAAAACAACCTCGTGGAGCTCTCTCTAACCCTATTGAGTGAGAGTTTCATGGTTATGTGTGTGAACGGCATGTAATGATGCAATTTTTTGTATTAGGACCATTCTCATCTGAATACTGCATGCTAGAAACATCATGAGAAAGTTCACATAGTCTTTGAGTAAAATTGAAGGAAACCACAATGATATAATGATAAACACAGGCTTCATTCTTTTCAACATGCTGGGGCCATAATTATATTGTCGAAATGTAACACACTAAAGTTCAATGAACTATTCATGATAATGTTTTTTTCCATCTACCACAAATCAATATTCGGTGCCTGCTTGTGCGGTAGACAATTGAAAACTCACCCTTCATGCAAATGCAACTTCTCACTTAGTACAACACAGATTTTGAGTTATGGAAGAATGAAAATCTCAAAGCTTTTTTGCTTTCAGAGATTTCATAAGAAAAAGAGAGTTGGTTCTTCAGTGACATTTGATGGTGATGTACAAAGAAGGGTGCCACTTGTTCTAAGACATGTATTTTGTAAGTTAATGGTTGGAAGAAAGTTCATGTGTGGAAAAGGAGAAAACTACATTGTCAACATAGCTATGATTTTCATAGCTATTGTCTCAACTTTGATGACCACCCTTCAAATTATCATATCTCATCTCATGTTTGCCAATCATATTTTCCTGAATTATGAATAAGTTATTCTATACTTTTTGTTGTTGCTACTCTATAGCATATGGTAAAATACGTTGCAAATTACACAATTTTAAATTGATCTCAGCTATTGGTTGAAACTTGGAATAAAGGGAAGTGTTATCTGATTTTCAACCTCATTCAGTTTCTTGCATTGTGAGAGTTATGGAACCATTTTATGTTTTTTCTTTCTCTTTGAGACTGGAATTGTTACCATATTGAAATATGTGAATTCCAAATGGCAGTTAGTTCATTCCATGTCCTATCCTAGATTTTATAGACTTTGTCATTATTTCTGCAATAATATGTTTTTAATCTTTGTATAAGAAAGTAAGGTTATCTTGTTTTTAATATCCGGATTCCGGAACAAGGAAATTTTGTTTTTGATTTCCCACAACTTATTTTGTTTTTGATTTCGTATCCAGTGAAAAATCATAATATTGTACATAAAATAAGTATTCAAATTGATTGTATTTGTAAGTTAATTTACTCTTCATTATTCAATCTCACTCATACACACATAATATTTTATTTATCATATATAATCTCAAGTAATTATTTTTTATATATACTTTATTTAAACAATAATGAATAGATTAGACACCCATACATCCCATAGGTGAAGAATACTAGTGTTCTTACATTCCTACATATCTATCTCATTTAGGGATGCAATTTGGTCATGTATTCCCCATTAAGAAATTTTATACTATTACTATATCATCAATCATTTAAATTTAATTATTATTAACTCTTAAATATTAGTAATGTAAATGAATAGTTGATTATTACATTGACAATGCATATATATTAATAATGTTTTGACATACATGATAATATTAACTAACAAAGTGTTGATCTAGTGCTGCAAGACTTTCCTAGATCCGAGAAAGACCAAATGATCTATGATTTGATTCCTAGGAGCGGCAATTGTTAGGAGGAGCAATCATCCACACAGAAAATGATTAATTTTTTACCCATATGGTGAGGGGATATCCTTAGTAGTATAAAATTTTTTTCATAAAAATATTGTCTATGTGCAATTTTTTTTTTGCTTCCTAATATTACATATAAAGTAAATTACATCGACATTACCAACGAACGTTGGTTCAAGTGGTACATGCTTGATTCCCCTTAAGCAAGGTCTCGGGTTCGAGTCTTGTAGATGGAAAAAATATCCGATGGAAGAGTTAACCCCATGTACCTGTGGATGTTTAAGAGTTAATGTCTATTCATTATTTTGTTTAGTTATAATATAATATAAAAGTGATTTAAACACCTCTCTGATACAATTTGTAAGAGTAATAAATAATGAATAGACATTGACTCTATATCATTTGAATTTGTCTTAACAATGTATCATATATTGTTTGATTTAATTACACTCGTCACTATTTTTTTGTTTAAGAAATTACACTTATCTCTCCAATGAGAGTAGTCAGTGTAATGTGTGTATATAACTATGAGTGATTTGTGTAAGTTTAAAAAAGAGAAATGACTTATATAATTTACTAAATTTGAAAAAAATGAACATTTTGGCATTAAAAACTACTGAACACAGTAAATTTATTAAGATTAATAAGAGTGTGGTTGGAGTTGCTATTTTTTAAGCAAGAAATAGAAACCGACAAAGTTAAATTTTCACATTATCGAGTCAAATTTTAAGGTGATAGATGATTTAGTAAGTAATAATAAAATTACATAAATTATACCTCATTTGTTACAACTATACAAATTACCCATATATATATATAATACTAATTATGTTTATAGGGGTGATAAATATAATTTCTTAAATAAAAAATAATGATAAATACAATTAAATATAAAAATATGATATATTATGAAGACAAATTAAAATAGTATAACATTCACACTCTAACTATTATATATAATAGGTCATATAATTACTGACAATTTTAGGTATTGAAAAGTTCATCATATAAAAGATGACCCACCTTTATATGTTAGTATAATATTGATGAAATATGAGTCTAAAGTTTCAAAGAAGAAATTTGAATAAAGATGGCAGAAGGAATATAATATTTATTTTGCTTTTTGGAGGATGCTTTATTAATAGACATGGAGGCAATTCATAAAATAATTATTGCGAAATTACACTGAATTATATGATTTTCATTAATGAATGAAGGTCATAAAGTCCCTATTTAAAGTACATTCTATCATTACTTAAACAAGTTAACCCAAAAATATCTTAACTAACTTAATTAACTAATGGTTTTATTATATCCTTAAAATCTAAAAATACCAATTAACAATTTTGCTCAAGTGAAATATTTAGATTAATCAAAGTGTTTAGCCAAAAAGTTCATGATGGACCAAAGTTGGTTTTCTGTTTGATTCTGATTCACGTGGCCTGCTTCTCTTGGTCAGACTCCAAGGGCCAGGCTCATGCGCCAGGGTACCCTTCATCGGTCAGATTCATGCACCAGGTCTGGTCTGCCTCGGTCATGGTCATACGCCAAGGTCACATTTTCCTGGTCAGGTTTATGGGTCAAGACCACATTTCCTCGGTCATTTTATGACTAATGCTGGTGTGTGTGGGCAAGATTGGTTTGCTTTGGTTGCTTGGTCAAAGGGTGTAACGCCCCAAAAAGTACTCCAACAATATTGCCCAAAATAGGTAATTTTTTTTGTAATGTAAAACTCCTCCATTTACATTGGATTCCTTTTCGGGACATCACGTTAAGTAACCTAAATTGCGAGAAAGACAACAATCGTTACCTAATGGTAACCAAAAGCCACTTAATGTATCGTGGAATAATTCTCTATTGAAAATGATGGAAAATGTTTATACATAACCCAAGGCGAGAATACAATCTTTGTCCCAACTGAAAACATATACAATAGAAATCAACACATTAAAAGTACCATACACAAATACCCGTCTCAAAAGCAAAATAGAAATAGAAATTACTGCTAGTGACTAGCTCCACTGTTGGCGGGTGCACTAGGACACTCGTTGGGGTCCTCCTCCGTCTCAAAATCGGAGGAGAGGTCTACCACCTCAATGGAGTCTTCTATACAGACTAACTCCACACAGTCACCCTCTTCGGCTTCCAGCTCTTCCTCTTCCGAGTCATTGGACGCACCCTGAGACCTACTTCTCGCTCTCGCATCTGTCTGAAGATCGGACATTGTCTGTCGAGCAGCTCCCCTCCATGGTGGGGAATTGAGCACGTCGTCCCAACTCCGTCTCCGAGTAGATGGCCCTGCAGCAGTGGGTCCGTGAAGAATCACAAACTGAATGGATGGTGCATCAGGTGCAAGTCTTCAAGCAGGTAAAGTGAAAGAAGCCACCAAGTCCGTATGATGTGAAGGGAAGCGCATCGTAAAACCATCACAAACCATCTCCAGCTCTAAGGCACAAGGGCCTGTGTAGGTGTATCGATATCTGTCACTGCTCCATGTCCCCTCCTAGGACATCGAGAATTGATAGCTCTGAATCCTCGCGGTACGATTCATCTGAACGAGAATGCAAACCGAAGACAAGCAGAAAGAAAAGGGCGTAAGACATCTAATGAATCTTATTCATTGACAGCATGCAATTACACAAAATATCACATCCAGACGGACACACATACTATACATAATATATATCACATACATAAATGCACAATGATGAATGATGTTATAACTCAGATCATGATGATCAATATCCACAATCTCAATGTATGAATGCTATGCTTATTTCTTCAATCCTTACACCAATATCCTCCCATTAAACTATTCGGAAAACCAAGAGTACATATCCCATAACAAGCCGATTTGAACGCACCAAAAATTATTCCTCGCAAGAATATATGATCGATCTGTTCCGAAGAACTGTCCATTTCAGGACAGTGTTGTATCAAATACTTTCTGGACATCCCTCTCATTGATCCTGATTGCAAAGAGGGTTGTCAGAGATTGTCTAGTTTGCGCTGTGAGAACTGTCTAATCCAACAGAATCCCTCATCCAAGAATAGAAGGGACTCGTCTCACCCTCAAGACTTTGTTGACGAATCACCGCCATCGCCATCCCTCTCCACTACTTCGTTAGTCATAATGAGTATGCACACTAACAGGACATGCTCGCTAAGACATCTTTTATATCAATCGACCTATCCTAAGACATCTCCCAAAGGAACTCTTTTTGTAGGACCCGATCTTACGTTATCATGTAATAGAGGAATAACATCCCTACTACTACGAACCATCGCTAAAATATCCTGGACGACCACATGGCCAAGCCTATTACGGTCAGACGACCTCGCTGCGTGGTATCATGTAATCCTTTTTAGGCTTCGTCTTGCTCACGACGTCATCGTCAGCATAAGGTGCAAGAACAAAGGTAACTGTATAAGTTCGTTGATTTGGGCATCGGGCTCCTCGTTTGAGCAACAATCTCTCTCAATTATTAAATAATTCTCACCCAAGTTAGGGCTATTACCTAAGCAATCAATCAATCAAAACAATCAAAATTACTGTCTGTCTTTTGCTCAAGCAAGTGACTGTCACTCAAGTGACAAAATCATCAAAACATGCTCAACTTACTGCCTGGCTCTCGCTCAAGCGACAAATCCACCAAAAACTGGCCAAAATCATTGTCTGGTCCTCGCCCGGGCACCTAAAATCGCCCATAACAGGCCATGCTTGCTACCTGGCCCTCGCTCAAGCGAGAGTGGCTCGCCCAGGCGAGGGGTGTTCAGTAGCCTGCACTACTTCCTTGCCCTTTTGGGCCATTGGATCGAAAATCTCCGCTATTTTTTATCCCTACGCATTTTAGTTTTTCAAGTAGTGTTCCTTTATGGATCACTACTAAAATACTTGATATTTTAATCTATCATAGGGCATACAACTTAAGAAATTATCCGTACTTAATCCAGGCATGCAATCATTTGGTTAAGTACAAGTTTCTAATACAAACAAATATAACTCCCAACTTTTGAGGTAGTTGGGAGATCCGAGTGTCATATTCGGACACCACTATGTCATGATGTATTCTCCCTCACCTTGGGTTATAGAGCGGTTGATCTCTTTTTAGTGAATGGGTAGGTTGTCCGACTTCAAATGCCTTGAAACTAAATACAAAAAACCAATCAATGATTTGCGAGTTAAATCGTTTACCTCTTAACTCTAAGGTAAAGACATTATTCTAATCTATTTTAAGAACATCTGAGACTTTCATCCATCCGGTCCAAGATTCATATTCTTGAACCATCTTTTATCCTCGAAAGTCTCGTTCACGATTCCTATCGTGTTCATGATCATTTCAACACCTTCTTTATAAGGGTTGATCTCATGCTCAAAACGACATTTTAAATCAAGATAGTCTTGATTTCATAATCATCTCCTTTCATTAAAATCAATAACATGCATATTTTCAAACACTAAAACAGTCCCATGAACAACAAGATTTCATGGTTTCAAAATAATAATTTTCTAAATTCACGAAAACCCATTTTTTGAGTTCTTGAGTACAACAAGAGTTAGGAAGATTATTAGGAAATTTCCACGGTTGAAAATGTTCATAACATGCGTATAAACATCATACTAAAATCTCGTAAACACTTAACAATTAGATTCTAAGAGATGAGGAACGAAAAAGGATGAAGGCTTACATTGGAGTTCTTGAGAATCAAAGTGAAGAAGAAGAGAAATGCCAAGGATTTCTCCAAGTTGGATGAGCTCTTTTAAAGGCAATGAATCTGATTTGGGGAGGGGAAAACCAAAGGTTTTCAAAGAGTAAATTGTGTAATGGGTAGATGAATGGTTTAAGGGGTTTTGTGTAAGAGATGATTTTTGTTTACTTGCCAAGCAAGTTTCACTCGTGAAAGTGAAGTGACTTCTTTGGCAAAACATTCACGATTAAATCATGCCCGAGTATTGTCGGCTAATACTCGGCTGGATATAAAAAATCTTCCGATTTCGGTTTACGGTTAGAATTTCGAAGCCAACGATGCAATCAGAATTTCGGTTTACGGTTAGAATTTATGGAAAAAATTGATGTCTATCTTGACTCAAAATAATATTTCGAAGCCAACGACGCAATCAGAATTCGTTTCCGAGCTACGAAACTCAAAAACATGATATTGGGCCGAATTTGGGTTCGACAACAACTCAAAATTTTTCCGTCACAGAAAATTACGAAAATTTACCACAAAATAGGAATTCCAAAACAAGGCTAACAATCAACTATGATTTAGCCGAAATCATTACCAATTAATTTCTAAAATTAAATCTTGTTAAAATAAATAATTAATACAACATCCATTGAAAATTCACGGTGTTACAATCCTCCCACACTTATAAGATTTTCGTCCTCGAAAATTAAACATACCTCTGAAGAAAACAGATAGGGATATGATTCTCTTATGGCCTCCTCGACCTCCCATGTCGCATCTTCTCTGTTTGCTTGGCTTTAGATCACCTTAGTTAGGGCAATCTCCTTACCTCACAATGCCTTCACACTTCGATCAACGATCCTCAAGGGCATAGTTTCAAAGGTGAGGTTATCCTTTAGCTGGATTGAATCAGGTTTGATGATATGCGACAAGTCACTAATGTATTTTCTTAGTTGGGATACATGGAAGACATTATGTAGGTTTGATAATAAAGGTGGCAAGGCTATTTGGTAAGCTACTCTTTCGACTTTTCTAAGGATTTGGTATGGTCCTATGAATTTAGGAGTAAGCTTATAGGCTTTAAGCACTCTACCAATGCTGATCGAGAATGTGCTCTATGTTGAAGGCCTGGAACACAATCTCTTGAGTATCAACCAACTCTGCGATAAAGGTAACCATGTATCTTTTTATTCTGAATGTTGTATAATTCGTGACAATATATCTAATGCAGTTAAGTTTGTCGGATATTGTATTAATAATATCTATATGGTTAACCTAGAGGACGTCACTATTTTATTTCCAAAATGTTTTATATTTAAAGAGGATGACATCAAGCTTTGGCATACACGCGTCGCTCATATTCATGTAAAACATCTAGATAAGTTGTCTAAAAATAATGTGGTTGATGGGCTAACAAAACTTGATTTTAATGTAAGAACATGATTGCAACTA
>NC_032012.1:17949702-17963191 GCF_001865875.1 Lupinus angustifolius
AATTAGTTGACTTAAAATTATGGCCACTTTTTCTGCAAAAACAAGAGTTAACGTGCAGCAGAAAATATATGCAGAAAAATAATTAAGATAAAATCAAAGAGGTAAGGGAGAAGAGTGTACACAAGGATTTTATACTGGTTCACCTTCTTGTCCACCGAAGGCTACGTCTAGTACTCTTGCAGCACAAGAGATTTTCCACTAAATATTATGAGTTGTAATTACAATATCTCACCCCGAGATCTCTATGTACCTTACACACTCACTAATATTTATACCCTTGGAAAACACCTTTCCAAGTAACTCTATCCATTTTCTATTCACACCCCGTGAAAGAAAGTTATTACAATGAATGAAGAATTTCAATGATGACTTGGATTGCCTTTACAAGTATGAAATATAATAACACTTACAATCCAATCAACTCTTTTGTATACTTAGTAATAATGCTCTTTAAGTTTATAAATCTTTGAAACACTTTACTTCAAGCAACTCTAAAAATGACTTTGAAAGTTTGAGTGCTAGTTGCTTAGAAGTGCAGAAAATTATTTCAGAAAAGTGTAGGAAAGTTGTGAGAAAAGTGTGAAAGAGTTGTTCAAAGTGTTTTTATCATTGTGTGTTCAAATGCCTTTAAATAGGCTTTCCAATCAGCCATTATGCCTTTATGAAAGAGTAGAAATTGTTTGGAATGAAGACATTTCGGTTGGGATGAAAACTCTTAGGTTTCAAATCTGAAAAACTGATGTAACAACTCTCAGTAATCGATTACAACATTGAGTAATCGATTACCCAAATGTTCCGTCCATAGTGAATTTAAAATTCACTTACAGTAATCGATTACAGCAATTTGAGTAACCCGTTACTCAACTTTAATAACACTGGTAATCTGTTACTCAAAGGTAGTAATGGATTACTCTGAACAGTTTTAAGTTGGATAACTCTTTTTCTCTCACATGTAATTTGTTAGTTGAATGAAGTAACTCGTTACACATTATTTCAAAAAATGTTTTTAAGTATTTTTAAAGTGTTTCATTATTATTTAAAAATGGTTTGAGCATTACTACTTTGCATAACAAGGAGTTTTAGGATAGAAGTACCTATAGAGACTTAATCTAATTTTTCTTGAAGCTTTATACTTCTTTGTCTTCATAAGTATTCTTCCTTTTCTTCTTTTTGATGATGTTGGTGTCTTCATCAAAACCGTGCCAAGGTGAGGAACAAAGATCTTCTTCACAATCTCCCTCTTTTTGATGATGACAAACCAATATCTTCTTGATATTGTAGTTTTCTGAATTTTCTGTGAGTAGCATACTTTGTGATATATCTTGACTTGTCTTGAGTATGCTCCCCCTATCTTGTATGCTCCCCCTTTCATTTGGAGTTAAGTGCCTGGAATAAATTTTGACAGAAAATACACTCTCCCAACTTTTCTCTCCCTTTTGACTTCATTAAAAAGTAGAAAAGTCAAGAGTTCAGCACAAGATATATAACATCTATAGCATACATGATATATAGCACAATAGAGATAAAAATTAATATAGTGCTTATCATAATAGCATAATATTAGAGCAAAAAATCAAATATTGTTCAAACATAAAAACATAGCATATAGTAGTAGATGTTCAAAGCATACAAATATTACAGACATAAAAACATATGTTCAGATTATGCACTGATAGGTTTTTGGGTTTTTGAGATTTGGGGTTTTTTGATTGAAGCCACTAATCAAGAAAATGTTTGGTTAGAAGTGTTTAGAATCAAAAATGTGAAAGGAATGGACAAAAATCTCTTGAAACGAATCAAAAACAAGGTTTTTGGAGGTTGTGAGGCTTTGAGAAGAAGAGAACACGAGTTGAGTGAGGAAGATGAGTTTTGAAAAAGTTAAAAATTGAAGAAAATTTATATATAACGGCACAGAGTAATCGGTTACTCAAAAACAAATTTTTAAAATTTTCAAACAACAGCTTTGAGTATTCGATTACTCACTTTGGGTAATCGGTTACTGAAATACGTTGTTTAACCCTGTAATCGATTACTCTCCAGTGTAATCGATTACTTACCCCAGAAAAACTTATTTTTAGGCAAAATTAAGCTATAAAAATGATTTTTAACCCAAAAATTTAAGTTTTTGAACACAAATAAATATATTTAAGATCAAGTAGGCATCAGATAATAATAATGAAGCAAACATATAATCATATAAGCACGTTTAAGACAGGTAAGCTTCATCAAGAATGCCTAATTCAAGTCTAATTTTATAAAAAGGTTCTTTTGCCAAGGGTTTAGTGAAAATGTCTGCAAGTTGGTTATGAGTATCAACAAATTCTACAGATACATCTTTCTTTTGAACATGGTCCCTTAGGAAGTGATGCCTTATATCTATGTGTTTGATTCTAGAATGCATAATGAGATTCTTTGTAAGGTTTATAACACTAGTATTATCACATTTCAGCGGAGTGCAACCTAAGTTTAAGCCATAATCTCGTAAGTGCAGCTTAAGTCTAAGCCATAATCTCGTAATTGTTGCTTAAGCCACAACACTTGGGCACAGCAACTACCTGCTGCTATATGTTCAGCGTCAGCAGTGCTTAGTGCAACACATGCTTGTTTCTTGCAAGACCAAGAAACTAAAGCATTGCCTAAAATGTGACAAGTACCACTTGTACTTTTCCTTTCAGATTTACATCCGGCAAAATCTCAATCCGAATATCCAACCAATTCACATATACTTCCTTTTGGATACCACAGTCCAACTTTAGTTGTACCTTTTAGATATTTCATAATTCTCTTAACAACAACAAAATGTGATTCTTTTGGTTTAGACTGATAACGTGCACACAGACATACACTAAACATGATATCAGGTCTATTGGAAGTCAAATATAGAAGAGATCCGATCATACCTCGATACTTTGATATTTCAATACTTTTCCACTTTCATCGGTATCAATGTAAGTGCTAGATTCCATAGGAATAGCTATTGGCTTGCAGTCATCCATATCAAATCTTTTTAGTAAATCCTTGCAGTACTTGGTTTGACTCATAAAAATGCCATTATCAAGCTATTTGATTTGTAGTCCAAGAAAGTAATTTAACTTTCCCATCATGGACGTTTCAAATTCTCCTTGTATCATTTTGCCAAATTCACTACACAAATTTTCATTAGTAGAACAAAAAATAATATCATCTACATAAATTTGAACTAGTAAAGTATGATGATTTATTTTCTTTATAAATAGAGTAGTGTCGACCTTCCCTTTGGTAAAACCTTTTTCTATCAGGAAAGTTGTTAGACGATCATACCACGCTCATGGAGCTGGCTTTAGACCTTAGAGGGATTTCTTTAACTTGTAGACATGAGAATGATGTTTGTAATCTTCAAAACCAGGAGGTTGTTCTACAAACACTTCTTCTTGAATGTAGCCGTTGAGAAAGGCGCTCTTGACATCCATTTGATATAACTGAAAATTAAGAGAACAAGCATATGCAAGTAATAGCCTAATAGCTTCATTATTATTTAAAAATGGTTTATGCATTACTACTTTGCATAAGAAGGAGTTTTAGGATAGAAGTACCTATAGAGACTTAATCTAATTTTTCTTGAAGCTTTATTCTTATTTGTCTTCATAAGTATTCTTCCTTTTCTTCTTTTTGATGATGTTGGTGTCTTCATCAAAACCGTGCCAAGGTCATGAGCAAATATCTTCTTCACATTTAAAACTCAGGAAACTTGTGATACTTGTAAAAAATGTAAACAAGTTAAAAACTCTTTTGCTATAAAAAGAATGTGATATCCACAACAAGACCCTTTGAGCTTCTCCATATGGACTTGTTTGGACCATCACAGGTTATGAGTTTTGGTGGTAGTTTTTATGCTTTAGTAATTGTTGACGATTTCTCTAGATTCACATGGACACTATTTCTATCATCCAAGAGCGATGCATCCAAGTCTTTCAAAAACCTTGCCAAATAAATCCAAAATCAGTTTAACCATAAGATAGTATATATTTGATCCAATCATGGTGGCGAATTTTGTGATAAATATGGTATTATGCATCAATTTAGGCCCCTCATACCCCTCAACAAAATGGAGTTGTTGAGATGAAGAATCGAGTCTTAGAGGAGCTTGCTAGAACCATGTTGAACGAAAGCAAGGTTCCTAAGTACTTTTGGGCTGATGCAGTGCATACAACTTGCTATGTGAAAAATCGTATACTCTTGAGGCCTATTTTTTCAAAAACTCCTTATGAACTTTTAAAAGGCCGAAAACCTAATATTGCTCATTTTCATGCTTTTGGTTGTAAATGCTTTATCTTAAATAATGGAAAAATAGCTTTTGGGAAATTTGACTGAAAAGCTGATGAGGGTATATTTTTAGGGTATTCATTGCATAGTAAAGCTTATCGAGTCTTAATAAATATTCAATGCAAGTAGAAGAGTCCGTGCATGTCCATTTTGACGAATCTTCTCCAAAAGACAAGAGAAAAGTATTTTCTAATGATGTTGCAGGTGCTTTAGAAGAAGCATACTCTAAGGACATGGACTAGGACAAAGAAGAAGAAGCATAGAAAATTGTCCAAGATGAGCATCAGGACCTACCGATCGCGTGGAAAACCAAGAAGGATCATCCACTCGACAAAGTTATAGGTGATATAACTACAAGGGTGGTAACCCGTAGCTCTTTACGTAATTTTTGTAACTTTGTTGCTTTTGTATCTCAAATCGAGCCAAATACCATCGATGAGGTCATTGAGGATGTGCACTGGGGTATAGCTATGCAAGAAGAGCTAAACCAGTTCGAGCGTAATAACGTATGGGACTTGGTCCTTAAACCTAAAGAACATCCAACGAGTGGTACTAGATGAGTCTTTCATAACAAATTAGATGAATCTGGCTTGATCATAAGAACTAAAGCATGCTTAGTGGCCAAAGGCTACAACCAGGAGGAAGGCATCGATTATGATTAGACCTATGCTCCTGTAGCCAGATTAGAGGCCATTAAGATGCTTCTATCCTTTGCATCGATTATGAACTTTAAGCTCTTTCAAATGGATGTCAAGAACGCCTTCTTGAATGGCTACATTCAAGAGGAGGTATATGTTGATCAACCTCCCGACTTTGAAAATTTTAAATATCCGAACCATGTATATAAGCTCAAGAAGGCCCTTTATGGTCTGAAACAAGCTCCTAGAGCTTGGTATGATAAATTGAGCTCTTTCCCTTTGGAGAAAGGGTTTGTGAGGGGTATGGTTGATACTACCCTCTTTATCCGTAGATTAGATGATAATGTATTATTAGTTCAAATATATGTTGATGATATAATTTTCGGATCTACTAATGACATTCTTTGTAAATAATTTTCTGAGATGATGCAGGGAGAATTCGAGATGTCGATGATGGGTGAGTTGCCCTTATTCCTTAGGCTACAAATCAAACAAATGGAAAGTGTCATCTTCATTCATCAAATGAAATACTGCAAGGAGTTACTGAAAAAGTTCAACATGGAAAAGTGTAAAGAAGCTTCAACACCTATAGCGTCCGCTTGCTATATAGACAAAGATGAAAAGGGAAAAGCAATCAAGGTAACCAAGTATAGAGGGATTTTCGGCTCATTATTATATTTAATTGCGAGCCGCCCCAATATTATGTTTAGTGTTTGTATGTGTGCTAGATTTCAAGCATTGCCTAATATGTATGTGAGTTTGATTAACAATTTGCTTGATATATGCTAGAAATCTCGGTATGCTTTTAAAACCCAAAAACCTCTTGTTTCTACAAATATGATGCCAGTTAATCGATTAACAATAATTCTTAATCGTTTAAAATGAGTTCCAGTAGCAAACATTTTATTTTTCACAAAATTTAATCGATTAACGTCCTACTTTAATCGATTACCTAGACTCATTTCTCTGAATATCTGGAATTTTAACTAGGATTAATCGATTAAATACAACTCTTAATCGATTAACGATAGCAGATAAATTAGAAACAGTAGCGTATTTGCCATTTTTTTCAAACTCTCTCTTCCCCCTTTTCTCTCTAAATCTCAAAAGCAACAGCAAAGTTCATATTCTTAGCTTAAGAGAAGAATTAAACATCACCTATACCTATATTGCACCTCATTTTATCCTACTTTATCTCAAATCTTCCAAGAGACCCCATTCCCAATTCCAAACCCTAAGCTTAGGTTCCCTCCCTTATCCTTCTTCTCCTCTCACACACTCACGGTTTTCACTCAAAAATAGAAAGAGGACATTCGAAGAGGTTCAAGATAACTGCTCAATGCACTCGTAGGCCTCCTACTGTTTCATCTTCGAATCCGAGTGTGAGGCACGACCGTGGAGATCCCTACTACTCTCTCAAAGTTTCAGGAAAGGAAACCAACCAACATAAGGTATGCTGATCTAACCTATATGCTGGAACAAAATTTTGAATTTCCGCAAGGTATGCAAGCTTAGGGAGCTGTGATGTTTCTGGAATTAACGGGAAATTTGTACCCCATTCTAATTAGAGAATTTTATACCAATTTTCGATATAAGGATGGCAAGTATTGATCCATGGTTTCTGGAAATTTATTTGAGATGGATAGTGATATCTTTATGAATGTGGGTTGCTTATCCACTATTGGTGCTAGCCTAGGTGATTGTGAATGACTTAAGGATTTCGATGCTGCTGAGGTTCACAAATCTTGTTTGAGAGGTCCCTATCTGTATATCCATGGAGAAATAACAAAAGCCGGTTCATTATCTGTAGAGAATAGATTGCTTCACTATCTGATAGCTTACATTTTAGTTCAGAGGAACACAAATCATGCACAACCTACTGTGAATGATTTGAAATTCATGCATGTTGTTAAGGAAAATATTATGATTAATTGGCCTGAGGAGATCCTGAAGGTCATGTATAATGTCTTTACCTCACAATCCAAGTTGCTGCCCTACAGTATATTCATTTAGAGGATCATTGATTATCTGCATATTGACGTATCTGACACCATCATCACGAAGACTCCTGATAAAGATCACCTTGTTGGTGAAAGCCTATTCCACAAGATGGGGATCTACAAGTATGGAAGTACTTGGCAATACCAAGAGGATTACACTATCATGGATTTGGATCTATCTGATGATGAGGATCATGCTAGAACAGATGAGCCTACTGCAGGAACTCAAGGGGAGCCGACTGGAAATGCGCCGCAGGAACCATCCTTTGGATGCCATGGAGCAAAGGCTGAATAATAGAATGGATCTACATTTTTAGTCTTTGAAGGACTCGTACAATACATACTTGGAGCAATTTGAGGAACGTCAGGTCGCCTACATTGATAACCACTATCACGCTATGAAGAGCTTTGTTCAGAACACTACTGAGGCACATAATGAGAGGTTTTGTGCTGAATTTGAAAAGCTGAGATTCCTCATTCAGGGTGATAGTAGTCTGACAGTTCCTGATGACAGAGACCTTCCTCCGCATCCCTAGATTAGATGTCCTTAGACCCTAGATTGCCTTAGGTTTAGTTCTTCTATATGGGTAATTTTCAGGATTTTTGCTGCTTTGTACTTTTGAGACATATTTTCTCTTATGCTTTTTGGATTGTAACTCTAACTATCTACTTTTGCTGAACTCTTATGACTTGATATGCATGCCATTTGGACTTCAATCGTTACTATTTTGGTTTTTAAATTGCGTACATAATATGCTTATCTATGTCAAATATAGTATGAATATATGTTTAATGGTACTTGATCATGATTGGTTATATGCACCCTTTCTTATCACACCCTTGTGAAAGAAAGTATTATGCAATAATAGTGAAGAATGTTCAACAATGGCACATTGCCTTTACAAGTTTGAAAGTAATATAACTTGCAATCCAATCAACTCTTTTTTATACTTAGTAATAATGTTCTTTATAAGTTGGTAAACTTTGAAACACTTTACTTTAAGCAACTTCAGAAAAATCAACTTTGAAAGTTTAAGAACTAGTTGCCAAAACTGCAGAAAAATAATTTTATAATATGTGTAAGAGCTTTTAAAATTTGTATGAGAGTTGTGTGTTTGTGTTGTGAGATTCAATGCCTTTAAATAAACTTTCCAATCACCCATAATGCTTCTACGAAAAACTATGAATAGATTGGAGTGAAGACATTTTGTTTGGGATGAAAACCTTTCATTTTGAAATCTGAAATCTGACACAACAACTCTCAGTAATTGATTACAACTAGTGGGTAATCGATTACCCAAACATTCTGTCCATAGGGCATTTAAATTCGATTTAGAGTAATCGATTATAGCAAGTGGGTAATCGATTACTCAACTTCATTAAAACTGGTAATCTGTTACTCAAAGACAGTAATGGATTACTCTGATCAGTTTTAAGTTGGATAACTTTTTTCTCACACACGTAACCTATTACTTAGATGCAGTAACCCATCACACACTATTTTTTTGAAAATTGTTTTGAGTATATTGAAGTGTTTCAATTTTCTTTTAAAAATAGTTTGAGCATTACTTATATTCAAGAGTATAGGATATAAGTACCTATTTAGACTTAGACTAATTTATCTTGAAGCTTTGTCTTCATAAGTATTATTCATTTTCTTCTTTTTGGTGATGTTGGTTTCTTCATCAAAACCGTGCCAAGGTCAAGAGCAAATATCTTCTTCACAATCTCCCCATTTTTTATGATAACAAACCAATATCTTCTTTAACAGTGTTGTTTACTGAGAGCAGCATACTTTGAGATATATTATGATGACTTGAGTATGCTCCCCCTATTTTGTATGCTCCCCCTTTCATTTTGAGTTATGTGCCTGAAATGTTTTAAATAGAAAATACACTTCTCCCAACTTTTCTCCCCCATTTGACTTCATCAAAAAGTAGAAAAACCAAGAGTCCAACACAATAGATATATACATATAGCATATATATTTATAAGATATTAAATAAACATCGCAATGCATATCATGAAGCATAGATGTTCAAATATTTGTTCAATAATAACAACAATAGAACAACATAAAGCAAATTTTGTCCGAAAATATGAAATTATTACAACCAGAAAATCAGTAAATAGTTCAGAGACATGCATCAATACAAACAGAAATCCTAGACACAATCTAAGACTCAAGCTCAAAGCTGTCTTCATCAACGTCCATGCTACTCAGCTTAGAAGAGAGACGATGAAGTTCAAACTGGATTTGTTGATTCTGAGTATCAAAGGCATCCATCCGGTTAGTGATATAGCCTTGAAGAGAAAGCAACTCGTCCATAATCATCTGATTTGAAGGCATGACAAAAGATGAGGAAGATTGAGAATGAAACTCATAAGGTTGAGGTTCAGGAGGGTTATGATTGGTAGGTTATGGTTGATCAGCAGGAGCAGTTGGTCTATCAGATTGATGTTTATAGGTGTAGTAGTGATGAAGATCTATGGAGAAACCATTTTATGGACAACTTCCACATCAATCTTGCGTTCGTGAAGATTTAGAGTGACCTTGGTTTCACCATTAGTAGAAACACCAAAATGTTCAAGAATATTGGTTGTGAAAATTGCATAGGGCAAGGGGCTTTGAGTTCCTCGAACATTCCACATTTGTCTCATTATCATTTGAGTCAAATTGATTTTAATGTTAAACTTCATAGCGTACATCAATTGGAGTTCTACGTCACTAATTTGAGAATGGTTTGAAAATTTTGGTCAGATTACATAGCTCAGAAAATAATGAAGCAAACGATCTTCAAGTTTGAGATGTCCAGCAAATAGGATATCTCTATTTTTAACAGTCTCACCAAAGCCCTGTTGCTTACGCATTTCTATTTCCTCTTTAGAAATTCTACACAGAGAATTGTAGAAATCCTTTTGATCATAGTTATCCCATTCACATACAAGTCTGAAACCTATTATGCTACCTTGATAGGGTATGTTACAGAACAATGAACTAAATGTTCATGTTGCAGTAAAATACTTGAACAAGTTCAGGATAAATTTCATTAGTTTCACAGTAGAAGTCAAAAAGATTTTGTTGCCATAAAAGATAAGGAAAAAGAAAGTTTTCAAACTCAAAATTCCTTACATTACCGTATTTCAGAGTAAAGATGATTCGACCATGAAGGTGCTCCTCAAAGACTTTATGTTGCTCATCATTAGCAAGAAGTCTTGTCAAATCCAGAAGGTTAGACTCCAAAGATGAAGTTCCTTGGTTCCTTTGAGTCACATTTGTGCATTGCTTCTTTGATCTATAAGAGGAAGCCATGGATTGAGGTTTTTGAATTGTTAGGTGTTTGGTTTTTGGAGATTTGAGGTTTTTTGGTTTAAGCCACTAAACACGAAAATGATGGTGTAAAAGTGTTTAGAATTGAGAATATGATATGAATAGACACAAAAATCACCTAAAATGGATCAAAAACGAAGATTTTAGAGAAAGATGGTGTTGAACACGAGTGAGAGAGTTGGAGGAAGAAGAAGAGTTTGAAATTTTTTGAAAAATGCAGAAAAATCACATATATAACTGCACAGAGTAATCGATTACTCAAATTAAAAAATTAAAATTTTTCAAACAACAACTTTGAGTAATCGATTACAACGTTTGAGTAATCGGTTATTGAAACTCCATGTTCAACCCTGTAATCGATTACTCTCCAGTGTAATTGATTACTGACCCCAAAAAAATTTATTTTAACGCATGTTGATGCTATAAAAATGATTTTTAACCCAATTTTTTTAAAGTTTTAAACATAAATAAACACTTTTAAGTACAAGTAGGCATGAGATAAATATAATGAAGCACACACATAATCATATAATCATGTTAAGATAGGTAAGCTTCATCAATAATGCCTAATTCACATGTAATTTTATAAAAAGGTTTTTTAGCCAATGGTTTAGTGAAATTATCTGCTAGTTGGTTATGAGTATCAAAAAATTCAACGATCACATCTTTCTTTTGGACGTGGTCCCTAAGGAAGTGATGCCTTATATCTATGTGTTTGGTTCTAGAATACATAACTGGATTCTTTGTGAGGTTTATAGCAATAGTATTATCACATCTCAGAGGAGTGCAACCTAAACCTAAGCCATAATCTCGTAATTGTTGTTTAAGCCACAACACTTGGGCACAACAACTACATGCTGCTATATATTCAGCTTCAGAGGTGCTTAGGATAACACATGCTTATTTCTTGCAAGACCAAGAGACTAAAGCATTTCCTACAATGTGACAAGTACTACTTGTACTTTTCCTCTCAATTTTTGCATCCAGCAAAATCTGAATCTGAATAACCAACCAAATTACATATACTTCCTTTTGGATACCAGAACACAACGTCAGTTGTGCCTTTAAGATATTTCATGATTCTCTTAACAACAACTAAGTGTGATTCTTTTAGTTTAGATTGATAGCATGCACACATACATATACTAAACATGATATCAGGTCTACTGGCAGTTAAGTATAAAAAAGATCCAATCATACCTCGATACTTTGATATTTCAATGCATTTTCCGTCTTCGTCTGTATCGATGTAAGTACCAGATCCCATAGGAGTACTTGGATTGACTTATCCATATCGAATCTTTCAGTAAATCTCTGCAATATTTGGATTGACTTACAAAAATGTCATTATCAAGTTGTTTGATTTGTAATCCAAGGAAGTAATTCAACTTCTCCATCATGGACATTTCAAACTCTCCTTGCATCATTTTGCCAAAATCACTACACAAAACTTCATTAGTAGAACCAAAAATAATATTCATTGCATAAATTTGAACAAGACGAGTATGATGATTTATTTTCTTTACAAAGAATGTAGTGTCGACCTTCCCTTTGGTGAATCCTTTTTCAAGTAGAAAATTGGTTAATCGATCATACCATACGCGTGGAGCTTGTTTCAAGCCATAGAGAGCTTTCTTTAATTTGTAAATATGATAAGGATGTTTGTAATCTTCAAAACCAGGAGGTTGTTCTACAAACAATTCTTCTTGAATATATCCATTTAGTAAAGCACTTTTTACGTCCATTTGATATAGCTGAAAATTTAAAGAACAAGCATATGCAAGTAATAGCCTAATAGCTTAAAGTCTATAAACCGGAGAAAAGGGTTAATCAAAGTCTATACCTTCTTCCTGATTGCATCCTTGGGCTACTAGTCTAGCTTTATTTCTAACAATAATACCATTTTCATCAGATTTATTTTGAAATACCTAATGAATTCCTATAACATGCCTATTTTTAGACCTAGGAACAAGTTCCCAAACTTCATTTCTCTCAAACTGGTTTAATTCTTCTTGCATCGCATGAATCCAGGGTTCATCCTCGATTGCATCATTAATCTTGGAGGGTTCTATTTGATAAACGAAGGCCATGTTTAGACAAATATTTTCTAGCATTAATCGGGTAGTGGCACCCTTGTTTATATCACTGATGATGTTGTCAATAGGATGATCTCAACGAGTTCTCCATTCTTTTGGTAAATCAGAGTGAATATTTTATTTTTGAGAAGATAGATCATCATCCATTTTCAAATGTTCAGAATTGGTTGTAGAATCATTAATAGAATTTTCTTTAGCAGCATAACTTCACAAGTCCTCTTTATCAAAGGTTAACCCATCCTTTATCACAATATTAGTTTCATCAAAAGATACATGAACAGATTCTTCCATAGGTAGAGTTCTTTTATTAAACAATTTATAAGCTTTACTCATAAGAGAGTAGCCTAGGAAGATACCTCCATAAGCTTTTACATCAAACTTGCCTAAGTTATCCTTACCATTATTTAAAACAAAGCATTTACAACCAAATACATGCAAAGGATAAATTCTTGGTTTTCTACCTTTAAAGAGTTCATAGGGCTTTTTCTTAAGAATTGGTCTTATAAGAACTCGGTTCGAAACATAACATGCAGTACTTACAGCATCAGCCCAAAATTACTTTGGGAGGTTAGTTTCATTTAATATTGTATAAGCCAGTTCTTCTAAAGACCGATTATTTCTCTCTACAGCACCATTTTGTTGTGGTGTTCTAGGAGCAGAAAAATTGTGATTGATGCCAAGATCATCATAGAATTCTTAAAATGAAGAGTTTTGAAATTCTCCCCCATGACCATTTCTTATAGCAACGATTTTTAGTGATTTTTCATTCTGAATTCTTTTAGCATAAATGCTAAAGGCTTTGAATGCCTCATTATTATGAACTAAGAATATAGTCCAAGTATATCTCGAAAAATTGTCTACTATAACAAGAACATAGTAGTTACCATCATAACTTTTTGTCCTTTAGGGGCCAAATAAGTCCATGTGTAGTAACTGCAATGGTCTATTGGAAGAAACCATGTGCTTAGGTTTAAAAGAAGTTTTTGTTTGTTTACCCATTTGACAAGCACTACATAGTTTGTCTTTAACAAACTTCATTTTGGGTAAACCAACAACTAAATATTTATTAATAAGTTTATTCAAATGGTCCATATGTATATGAGCAATTCTCCTATGTCAAAG
>NC_032012.1:17963291-17982740 GCF_001865875.1 Lupinus angustifolius
TGAGAATTCTTACTTTCGATGATGCACTTATCTGAGTAGAATGCCACATGGAAGCCTTTGTCACATAATTGACTTATGCTTAGAAGATTGTGTTTGATTCATTCAACATATAATACACCTTCTATGGTTGTTGAGGGTGGCTTTCCAATTCTACCATCTCCATGTATTTTTCCCTTGTTGTTATCACCATATGTGACATAGCCTTTGTCCCTTGGAGTGAGGACAACGAACTTGTTTCTATCGCCTCTCATGTGTTTTGAGCAACCGTTATCAAAGTACCATAAGTTGCAGGCGGCTCTCAAATTATCCTACAAAACAGGTTAAGTTTTATTAGGTACTCAATATTCTTTGGGTCCTACATAGTTAGTACCTTTCTCAACCCATCTGTAATGCCCTAGGGGTACACCATATTTTCTAATTATGCAAGTATTAGGTGTATGCCCTTGGTTTTTACAATATTTACATGTGGGTTGATGGTTATGTATCATAGTTTTATTACTATGTTCAAATGTATGGATACATTGTTTATGAAAATTTATCTTTGTTGAGATACTTTGTTTCTTATAAACATGGTTTTTTGAATAGCCAAGACCTCTTCGGTTTGTTGAGTGTCTTTAATCATTAATGATCTTTTCCAGACTTTTAAAATTTTTACTACTCTTGTTTATCTTATTAAGTTCAAGACTTAAATTTGAAACTTATTATCAAGAATAATGCAGTTTTGACATGAAGATGATGATGGTTTGTTTCTAAATGTGTCTAACTCAATTTTTTGTTGTAGAAACATTTTTGTGAGTTTAACATATTCATCATGCAAGTCATTAAATGCAGTTTTTAATTCAGAAGAATATAGTTGAGTATTATTTAACTCTTCATCATCAGAATGATGAGATGCCATTAAGGAAAGATGTGCTTGTTCTTCATTTTCTTGTTCAGAAGCAGATCTGGTATCATTGTCTTTCCAAGCAATGTAGGCTCTCCGTCCAGTCCTCATTCCATTCCTCCCTTTGAAGGAGTTCTTTTTCTGGTTTGGAATGTCCATCTTCATATGGCCAGGCTTGCCACATTCGAAGCATGTGAAATTTTGGTTTGAAGTGGAGGCGTCATTGTTTTTGGTGAATTTCCTCATTTGTCCAGTTTTACCACTCTTGTTCCTTTTAAGGAACTTGCTGAATTTCTTTACAAGAAGACTCATGCCTTATATTTCTTCCTTCTCGGATTCATCTTCTGATGATTCATATGTGTCTACTTTCGCCTTGAGAGAGATATTCTTCTTTTTCTTTTATTGCTCTTCATGTTGGTCAAGTTGGCTGAGTTCTAATTCATGTTCCTGCAACTTACCAAACAAAACATCCAAAGATATTTTCGTTAAACTTTTCTTTTCAGAAATGGCCGTTACCTTGGGGTGCCATGTTCTGGTGAGTGATCTTAGAACCTTCAAGTTCAAGTTACTGTTTGATAGTACCTTACCAAGTGCAATAAGTTGATTTGTAAGATGAGTAAACCTCTTTTGAAGATCTAGAATTTTCTTTCCAGGTTTCATACGAAACATTTCGTATACCTGGGAAAGAGTGTTGAGTCTTGATCTTTTTACCTCCTCAGTTCCTTCATGTGTTGTCTCTAGAGTATCCCACATTTTTTTGTTGGCAGATTTGCAGTTTGATACTCTAAAGAACTCGTCAACGCCAAGTGTTGATGTGATAATGTTCTTTGCTTTGAGATCATACTACACCTTCTTTTTATCTTCATCAGTCCATGAAGATTTGGGCTTCATATGGTCCTTCTTCAATTGCATTCCATATGTCCATGTCTTGAGATTCTATGAAGATCTTCATTCTGATTTTCCAAAAGTCATAGCACTCTCCAACAAAGCTTGGAGGGCGGTTGATGTTGGATCCTTCTCCTAGGAATGATCTTGAGGCCATCTTTGATATAGGATCATATTTGAGAATATCTTACTCAAAAATAGCTCTGGTGCCAAGTGTAAGAATGAGATTGCAACTAAGGGGGGGATGGGGTGAATTAGTTGACTTAAAGTTATGGCCACTTTTTCTGCAAAATCAAGAGTTAAAGTGCAGCGGAATATATATGTAGAAATTAAACAAATAAATAAGCAAAGAGATAAGGGAGAAGAGAATACACAAGGATTTCTATATTGGTTCATCTTCTTGTCCACTGAAGGCTACATCTAGTACTCTTGCAGAACAAGAGATTTCTTCATTAAAGATTATGAGTTGCAATTACAATTTCTCACCCCGAGATCTCTATGTACCTTACACACTCCCTAATCCTTATTCAATCTTGGAAAACACCTTTCCAAGTGATTCTAATCCCCTTTCTTATCACACCCTTGTGAAAGAAAGTATTCTACAAGAATAATGAAGAATGTACAACAATGGCAGATTGCCTTTACAAGTTTGAAAGTAATATAACTTGCAATCCAATCAAATCTTTTGTATACTTAGTAATAATGTTCTTTATAATTTGGTAAACTTTGAGCACTTTACTTTAAGCAAGTCTTCAGAATATCTTCTGACTTCACGCGTATTTGGTGGTATCCTGATCGAAGGTCGATCTTTGAAAACACGGTAGCTCCTCTTAGTTGATCCATCAAGTCGTCAATTCTTGGCAATGGGTACTTATTCTTGATGGTGGCTTTGTTCAACTGTCGGTAGTTAGTACACAGTCGCATACCACCATCCTTCTTCTTCACAAAAAGCACCGGAGCACCCAATGGTGAAACACTAGGTCTGACAAACTGTTTCTGTAGCAAGTCTTCCAATTGCTTCTTCAACTCCGTTAACTCCAATGGTTGTAAGAATGAGATTGCAACTAAGAGGGGGGGGTGAATTAGTTGACTTAAAATTATGGTCATTTTTTCTGCAAAATCAAGGGTTAAAGTGCAGCGAAAAATATATGCAGAAATTAAACAAATAAATAATCAAAGAGATAAGGGAGAAGAGAATACATAAGGATTTTTATACTGGTTCACCTTCTTGTCCACCGAAGGCTATGTCTAATACTGTTGCAACACAAGAGATTTCTTCACTAAAGATTATGCGTTGCAATTAAAATATCTCACCCCGAGATCTCTATGTACCTTACACACTCCCTAATCCTTATTCAATCTTGGAAAATTCTAATCCCCTTTCTTATCACACCATTGTGAAAGAAAGTATTCTGCAATAATAATGACGAATGTACAACAATGGCAGATTGCCTTTACAAGTTCGAAAGTAATATAACTTGCAATCCAATGAACTCTTTTGTATACTTAGTAATAATGCTCTTTATAAGTTGGTAAACTTTGAAACACTTTACTTTAAGCAACTTCAGAAAAATTAACTTTGAAAATTTAAGAACTTATTGCCAAAAGTGTAGAAAAATAATTTCAGAATGTGTGTAAGAGCTTTTAAAATTTGTATGAGAGTTGTGTGCTTGTGTTGTGAGATTAATGCCTTTAAATAGACTTTCCAATCACCCATAATGCTTCTACGAAAAGGTAGGAATAGATTGGAGTGAAGACATTTCGTTTGGGATGAAAACCTTTCATTTTTAAATATGAAATATGTTACAACAACTCTTAGTAATCGATTACAACTAGTGGGTAATCGGTTACTCAACTTGATTAAAACTAGTAATTTGTTACTCAAAGAAAGTAATGGATTACTCTAATCAGTTTTAAGTTGGATGTAGTAACCTGTTACTTAGATGTAGTAACCTATTACACACTATTCTTGATGGTGGCTTTGTTCAACTGTCGGTAGTCAGTACACAACCGCATACCGCCATCCTTCTTCTTCACAAATAGCACCAGAGCACCCAATTGTGAAACACTAGGTCTAACAAACTATTTTTGTAGCAAGTCTTCCAATTTCTTCTTCAACTTCGTTAACTCTAATGGTGCCATCCTATAGGGAGCTATAGAGATCGGTCCAGTTCCAAGAACCAGATCGATAGCAAACTCTATCTCTCGCACTAGGGGCAAACCAAGAATGTCATCCAGGAAAACTTCGAAGAAATCCCTTACCACAAGTAAGTACTGAATCTCTTCTCCACCTTTCTTCTCCAATGATGCCAACAACATAGATACTTGAGCTCCATCTTTCAAGGGTTTCTTCATTTGGTTGGTAGTGGTGCTTTTGGTTTCATAACAGGATACAATGAGGTTCTTAGGATCGCTAAAGATTACTGTATTCTTAAAGCAGTTTAGAAAAACATGGTTGTTAGACAGCCAGTCCATCCCTAATATCATATCTAATTGGGATAAGAGTAGACATATCAGGTCTACTGCAAATGTTCATTCATTTACAATTATAGGACATTCAGAACACATAGTTGACACTATGATGGGTTCATTAGTGGGTGTGGATACAATTAGGTCATAAGGTAGGGATACTATAGGCAATGCTAATAGGTTGACAACATCATTAGATATAAAAGAATGGGTCACACCCGAATTAAACAACATAGATAAGGAAGTCTCATTAATACGACACGTACCTTGTATGAGGTTCTCATTGCCCTCAATCTCAGCTCCGCTCTTGGTGAACACCCTTCCTTCCTTTGGCCACTTGAAAAATATTCACCTCTTCATTTTTCAGTTTCGGGCACATCGGCTTGATGTGTCCAGGCTTGTTGCAGTAATAACATACAAGGCAGTTGACACTAAAGTGCTTCCCCTTGCACTTTGAACACCAGGGTGGCGTGTTGTTGTTAGAGTTCTCAACCGTTAAACTCATTTTGTTGTCGTTATTGCTGTTGTTGTAGTTGTTGTTACTGTTGTTCCTTTATCAGAAGTCTCTATTGTTGTAAGGCTTAAAATTTCTCTATTGATTCCCTATTGACGAAGCATAGGGTTTCTGATTGCGGTTGAAGGGCTTTCCCCTTCCATATCCTTACCCAAAATTCCTTTGGGGACCATAGGAATTTCCGGGTGGTACGACACTTTTCAGCGCCACATTCCTTGCCTTCACGCTTTCCTCACAAAGTCGACACTAGTTAACCAGAGTTGCAAAATCTGGTATCTGCTGATGTACAAACATCACCTTCAGGTCCTGTCTGAGTCCATCCTCAAACTTGACACATTTAGACCATTCGTTCCCAAGTTGATTGTAGTGTGAGGCATACCTCACCAAATCTTCAAATTTGGTAGCATACTCCCCAACTATCATGCTTCCCTACTACAGACGCAGGAACTCCATCTCTTTCTTGGTCCTCATATCCGCAGGAAAGTATTTCTGTAGAAATCTATCCTTGAATGTTGTCTAGTTGACAACTTGTTGTTCATGCTCCATCTGACATCTACAAATTCCCACCAGTTCTCAGCTTCCTTAGTCAGCATATAGGTCGCATAGGCGACCTTCTGCTCCCTAGTGCACATAAGTGTCCGAAAGATCCTTTCCAACTCCCGGATCCAGTCATTTGCAGCATCTAGTGCAAAACCTTCTTCAAACTTTAGGGGTTGACGATGACATAATTCGTCCAAGCCCCTATATTGAGCCGATCCTTGGTTGGGTTGGGTTTGTTGTTGATTCAACTGATGCAAATTTGCATTCACATTTTGAATCATTGCAATCATTGCAGCCATGAAGTCCAGGTTAACAACTCCACGTTCAGCCATCTTAAATCTGTGAACATTATATGTGTATGAGATACTTTCTCCTATTGAAATTATCTATGGGTTGTATTCTCAACCGAATAATTCAGGCAAACAATTAAGCACGCCAAGTCACACAAGAAAGCATGTGAGGCCATGCCCAAGGTCGAATAGAAAAGAACCGCTCTGATACCATGTTGTAACGCCCCAAAAATTACTCCAATAATATTGCTCAAAAATGGGTAAAAAAAATTTTGTAATGTAAAACTCTTCCATTTACATTTGATTCTTTTTCGGGATATCACGTTAAGTAACCTAAATAGCGGAAAAGACAACAGTCGTTACCTAATGGTAACCAAAAGCCACATAATATATCATGGAATAATTCTTTATTGAAAATGACGAAAAATGTTTATACAAAACCAATGGCGGGAATACAAAATCTCCATTGTTTTTTATCACCGGATCGAAAATCTCCATTGTTTTTGATCCCTACGCGTTTTACTTTCTCGAGTGGTGTTCCTCAATGGATCACTACCATAATACTTGACATTTTAATATATCCCAAGGCATACAGCTTAAGAAATCATTCGTACTTAATCCAGGCACACAATCATTTGGTTAAGTACGGGTCTCTAAGAGAAACAAATATAACTACCAACTTTTGAGGTAGTTGGGAGATCCGAGCGTCATATTAGGATACTACTATGTCACGATGTATTCTACCTCACCTTGGGTTGTAGAGCGGTTGATCTCCTTTAAGTGAATGGGTAGGTTGTCCGACTTCGAACGCCTCGAAACTAGACACAAAAAACCAATCAGTGATTTGCAAGTTAAATCGTTTACTTATTAACTCTAAGGTAAAGACATCATTCTAATATATTTTAAGAACATCCGAGACTTTCATCCATCCAGTCCAAGATTCATATTCTTGAACCATCATTTATCCTCGAAAGCCTCGTTCACGATTCCTATCGTGTTCATGATCATTTCAACACCTTCTTTATAAGGGTTGATCTCATGCTCAAAATGACATTTTAAATCAAGATAGTCTTGATTTCATAATCATCTCCTTTCATCAAAATCAACAACATGCATATTTTCAAACACTAAAACAACCCCATGAACAACAAGATTTCATGGTTTCAAAATAATAATTTTCTAAATTCAGGAAAACCTATTTTTCGAGTTCTTGAGTATAACAAGAGTTATGAAGATTATTAGGAAATTTCCATAGTTGAAAATGTTCGTAACATGTGTATAAACATCATACTAAAATATCGTAAACACTTAAGAGTTAGATTCTAAGAGATGAGGAACGAAAAACGATGAAGGCTTACCTTGGAGTTCTTGAGAATCAAAGTGAAGAAGAAGAGAAATGCCAAGGGTATCTCCAAGTTGGATGAGCTCTTTTAAAGGCAATGATTCTGATTTGGGAAGGGGAAAACCAAACGTTTTCAAAGAGTAAATTGTGCAATGGGTAGATGAAGGGTTTAAAGGGTTTTGTGTAAGAGATGAATATTTTTGCTTGCTTGCCAAGCAAGTTTCACTCGTGAAAGTGAAGTGACTTCTTTTGCGAAACATTCGCGATTAAACCATACCCGAGTATTGTCGGCTAATACTCGGCTGGATATAAAAAATCTTCCGATTTCGGTTTATAGTTAGAATTTTGAAATACCGAATTCGGAGTGAAAAATATTTAGAAATGCGTCATAAACGAACTTGATATCTATCTTGACTCGAAATAATATTTCAAAGCCAACAGCATAATCAGAATTTGATTCCGAGCTACAGAACTCAAAAACACGATATTGGGCCGAATTCGGGTGAATTTGGGTCTGACAGCAGCTTAAAAAATTTCCCTCACAGGAAATTACGACAATTTACCAAAAAATAGGAATTCACAAAACAAGACTAACACTCAACTACGGTTTAGCATAAATCATTACTGATTAATTTCTCAAATTAATTCTTGTTAAAATAAATAGATAATACAATATACATCGAAAATTCATGGTGTTACAAAGGGTCTTAAGCATCACAGGCATCATGTTTAGTGTTCAATATCTCCCGCAAACTAGATAGTATATATTTATTACTCCCAGTTTGTTAAGTAGATATTTGAAAGGAGATGGATCCAATGGCTAGGTAAGGATATCTACAAGCTGTTGGTGGGTTTTAATTGGGAGAAGGTGGAAGAGTTTGGATTGAAGCCTATCACGAACCACATGATAATCAATGTCAATGTGCTTGGTTCTTTAGTGGAAGACTAAATTGGCTGCTATGTGTCTTGCTTAATTTTTGTCATAGTATAATAATGATGGTTTGATGAATGGAATCTAGAAGTAGGGATGGCAATATGAGCTTGGCCTGACGGGCTAGCACGTTTGGATATGTATTTTTAGCAGGCCGGGCTAGAGATTTTGACCTCAAAACTCATATTCAATGCAGTTTAGAAGTCAGTTTTTTAGACGGGTCATAGAGGGCCAGGCTGGGCTGGCCCAATGGACCAACATTAAAAAAGAAACCAAAGTTTAAAACAGTCTGCAGTACATATCGTAATGCATAAATATAGTATTTAATCCAATAATTTGATACAAATACTTCTATGTCAATCATCATATACTTTTTATTTCAATATATTTTACCCACATATACTACTTATTTTCACTGCACTAATAAATGTATAAGCAAGTAGTCTACAATACATATACAAATATCATTTACCTCCTATGAACAACTTAATTACATTCGGTGCCTCTTTTTATTTAAAAAATGTGATCAACCTCCCATTCTAGCTTTGCATTCTTATTACAACTGTTGCATCTAAATCTGCATTTAGCATTAGTTCACATGTTCTTAACAAGTATAGAAGTCGACTTTTATCCAAAAATGTGGAAGCTTTGATTTGTGCTCGGAATTGGTTGAATGATTTTGTTTTTTAAGGTAATTTATTTATTTTCAATGTAATTATCATTTATTTGTTAGTTAAGACTACGTTGGATTGTTGTTTAGAATTTACAAGTTTTAAACTAAGACGTTATGTTATTATAGACTTTTATTTGTGATGTTTTTATTTTAAAAGAAATTTAGAATGCCTGGTGAATATTTATTTTTATCTAAAAGGTTTAATGTGTGTTTTGAAAAAAAAATGGGGCAGCCCTGCCAAATGTGAGTTGGGCTGGCATTTTGAGCTCTTTTAGCAATAAGGATCGGGCCTGGCCAACCCATATTCTGGCGGCCAAAGGTAGGTTGGGTCGGGCTGGCCCGTATTGCCACCCATATCTAGAAGTTGTTGATGAGTAAATATGTGAGCCACGAAATTTCACATGAGGTTGCTGCAAGTGCACGATATTCTGCTTCTGAAGATAAATGTGCCACAATGGTCTGCTTCTTGGATTTCCATGAAACTAGAGAGTTTCCCAGGAACACACAAGAACCACTTATAGACTTTCTGGAGTCAACACATGCTGCCCAATCTGAGTCATTGAATGCTTTCAATTGAAGAGGAGATGTTGAAGAGTAAAATAAGCCTTGACATGTGTTGCTTCTAATGTATCTCAAAATTTAAGTGAGAGCTTGATGGTGGATGGTGGTGGGTTTTGCCATAATCTGGTTTAGTCGTTGGACATCATAACTTAAATCTGGCCTTGTGTTAGTCAAGTAGAGAATCCTCCCTACAAGTCTTCTATAGGAGGCAAGATCATTGTATGAAGATGAATCATCTTGATGCAACTTTGTTGTTTTGATGATTGGTGTTGGAGCTGGTTTAGAAGCCAAGTATTCTATGCCTGATAATATGACTAGTGCATACTTTCTTTGGAATAAAATAATACCTACAATTGATCTAGAAACTTACAATCCAAGAAAATACTTTATGATACCAAGGTCTTTTATTTTGAAATGATTATGTAAGCAACTTTCGACATGTTTTATGTCATTTGGATCATTGCAAGAAAAACTGTAAAATGCATACCTATAGCCTTTATAAATAAAGAGTGATTATGGTGGGGTTGTGTGTATCCCAATGAGGTAAGAGCCTTGGTTAGCCAAGTAAACCATTGCCTTCCAGCCTGTTTTAGTCCACGTAAGGACTTATGCAGCTTGCATACCTTGTTTTGTGCCTTGCATACCAAACCTTGTGGTATTTCCATGTAAACATATTCATTTAAATATCCATGAAGAAAAGCATTGGCGACATCTAATTGATGTATAATCCAGTTTTGTGAGGCTGTTATGGCAAGAAGTAACCTAACAGTGGTCAATTTGACTAATAATGCAAAGGTGTCCAGGAAATCTATGCCTTCAGTTTGATTATAGCTCTTTGCTACTAACCTGACCATATTCCTTTATATTGACCCATATGAGTTGTATATGATTTTATAAACCCACTTAGAACCTATAGGCTTCTTATCAACAACAAGGTCAACAATGATCCATGTTTTATTGAGTTCAAGTGCATTTAACTCATCGTGCATAGCTTTTATCCAGTGTTGATGTTTAATGGCTTGGCAGTACAATCTAGGCTCAATAGCAGTGGTGATGGAAAGGACGTGGCTTAGATGTGTAGGTGAGATGGCCAGGTAGGATAGGACATATGATAGAGGATGGTGGATATGCTTATGTGAAGGTTTCTAGAGGGTCAGATTGCAGTGGAAGTCTTGTAAATAGGTTGGTAGTTACCTTGGATGGGTGGATCTTCTAAGGTGCTTAGGTGATGAGTTATTGGGTTGAGGGTCTTGGTCAGATGGGCCTATCTTCAAACTGTTTTCATCTTGGTGTTAGTAGGCAAAGACAAATTTGTGTAGTATTCTGGTTGCTCAAAGAAGTTAAAGTTGTTATCAACTATTTCACTTTTAGTGTCATTATCTAAAGGCTTATAAGGGAATATGTGTTCATAATAGATCACAATCCTAGAGGTGAATATCTCCCTATTTTGCATATCAAGGAGCATATAACCTTTGTGCCTTGTTTGGGACCTAAGTAGATGCATTTCCTAACTCTTGGATCAAGTGTAGATCTATTTTGGATAAGAGTGGATGCAAATGAAATACAACCAAAAACCTTCAAGTCTAATAGGTTTGGAACCTTATTATGTAGGAGCTCATAGGGAGATTTGTTTTGAAGAAAATGACTAGGCAGTCTATTTATAAGATAAGTAGCATGCTGCATTGCATAGGTCCAGAAGGATTTTGGTATTTTAGATTGGAAGATAAGAACTCTAGTGACATTTAGAAGGTGCCTATGTTTCATCTCCACTATAGAATTTTGTTGGGGAGTTTCTACACAAGAGGTTTGGTGTAATATGCCGTTGTCACTATAGAGTTTAGGCATGTTAAAATCACTTTCATTGTCACTTCTTATGACTCTAATCATCCTGTCAAATTGGGTTTATATCATTTTTATGAAGTCTTGCACAAGGGTTCTTGTTTCAGACTTGGCTTTCATAGTATAAAGCCAAGTATGTCTAGTATGTTCATCCACAATGGTGAGAAAATATTTGTGTCCATGTATGAAGGTGTATGTTATGGCCTTCATATGTCCATATGCATTATTTCAAAGGCATGTTCACTTTTGTTCTTATTGTCAAGAAAGGGAAGTCTAGTTTGTTTTCCTAAAGGACAATAATCACATACATTGCTAGCATCAAATTTAACATAAGAACAAGATCTACATATTGAATTCAAAGTAGTCATAGATGGATGTTCCAATCTGAATGGCCACAAATCAAAGAAGGAAATTGTTTCTGATATATTTACATTATGAACTCTACTTATTCTATTTCTAAAATTTATTTTAAGCATATACAATTTATTTCTCACTCCAGCATGTCCAAACATCCTCAAGGTAATCATATATTGAATGTAACAATTGGAACTATCAAAAAATTAGTTTGCAATGTAATGAGTTAGTGAGTTTGTGAATGGAAAATAAGTTGAAATTGAATTTAGGCACATAGAGAACATTATGCAGTGTTAATGAATCAGTAAGATTCAATGTTCCTGAGATTTTTGCCAAGACAATATTACAATTTGGTAGCCCAATAGTGATTGGCTTAATATTGTGATGAACATCAAATATGGACAGGTTAGGGCACACATGACCTGTGGCCCCTGTGTCCATTATCTAGTAGAGACTGTTACCTGATTGGTGATGTTCCTCCTTGTCTTGATTACCTTGTTATGCATTGGCAGGGTCTATTGTGAGTTGATTCACATTGTGATTTCTATTAGGTTTGCCAATGCTCTTGAGTAGGGTTGCCAATTGCTCATATTGCTCAGCACCAAAATGGAATTTGTTCCCTTCAAGGTTATTTGAGAGTGTTGTGAGTCTGCATCCTTCTTATGTTTGAGTTCACTGATTGTGGTGTTGACTGCTCCTACTTCTTGTCTTGTCCTTGACTTTTGAGGATTTGGTGGAAATCCATGTTTGAAATAACATGTATCTAATATGTGTCTCTATCTTCCACAGAAGGTGTACACCTTAATTCCATTGCCTCTTTGATTATTATATCCTTTGTCTGTACTTCTTCCTCTACCTTGCATGAAACCACCTTTTTGTCCATTCTGTCCTCCATTGAGGTATGCTATCAGTCTGGTTTGATGATCTCTCATTAGAAAAATTCAAGAAAGCCTTAGAATTGGTTGACCCACTGAGTTGGCCTTCTTGTTGAATCAAGAGAGAAAAACCTTTTTTATCTGAGGGAGTTGTTCCATGAGTAAGATTTGAGTCTTTGTGGTGTTGAATTCATCATTCAACCCCTTTAAGAAACAAATCACATACTCATTCTCCCTCTGATCTTTCATTACCTTGATTATTCCACAATTGCCCCTTACCTCACATTCATAAGAAGGCATTGGCCTTAGTGATTCAAGAACCCCCCACAAAGTCTTTATTTCAGTGAAGTAATTGGAGATTGTTCTGTCACTTTGCTTTATGGAGTGCAGTTCCTTAAGCAGATCTGAGGTTCTAAAATAGCCTCCTTTGGAGAATCTGTCTATAAGGTCAAGCCAATGATCTCGAGCATTGTCAATGTAGATAATGCTTTGTGCAATCTGTTGTGTGAGGCTCTTTGTTATCCACGAGACAATCATGTTGTTGCACCTTTCCTATATGTCATACTCAAGAATGGATGAACTTGGTGCATAGATTGTCTCATCCACAAACTTGAACTTGTTCTTTGATGATAATGCCCTTCTCATGGACCTGCTCCATGAGTGATAGTTGCTTCCATCTAGGGGTGGTGTTCCTAGAATTTCTCCTTCATTTTCTCCTAGATGGAGATAGAAGGGATTCTGCTGGATGTCATTATTGCTCATGCTCAGTTGCAGATCTTGTTCTGGTCCAATGTCCACGGTGTGTGCCATTGCTTCTATATTGTTCTTCCTTCCAGTAGGTGATTATGAAGGGTTGAACCAGTTCTTGGTTCCTTGGTAATGATTCTTGACCAGAAGAGTCTTCTTGATGATCTTTGGTCAGATTTCTTGACCAAGAGTTGCTTTTGCATAGAGAGATCTAGAACTTTAAGAGAAAAGTTCCTCATACCATATTGTGAAATTATATTGAATGATATGATTTTCATTGATGAATGAAGGCCATAAAGCCCTTATTTATAGTACATTCTATCATTGCTTAAGAAACATCAACCTAAAAATATCCTAACTAACTTAACTAATTAATGGTTTTATTATATCCTTAATACCCAAAAATACTAATTAACAATTTTTCTCAAGTGAAATATCTAGATTAATCAAAGTGTTCAGCCAAATAGTTCATGATGGGCCAAAGTTGGTTTTCTTTTTTATTCTAGTTCATGTAGCCTGCTTCTCTCAGTCGGTCTCCATGGGTCAGGCTCATGCACTAAGGTCACCCTTCCTCAGTCAAATTCATGCACCAAGTCTGATCTGCCTCGGTCACCATCATGTGCCAAGGTCACATTTTCTCGGTCAGGTTCATGGGTCAAGGCCACATTTCCTCGGACATTTTCCGACCGATGTTGGTGTGCGTGGGCGAGATTGGTTTGCTTTGGTTGCTTGGTCAAAGGGTCTTGAGCATCATGGGAATCATGTTTAGTGTTCAATAATAATAAATAAAAATTTCAGAGTAAACATTCATTTGAATATTTTATTATTTTTGTAAGAACTAAATTAGTTCATAATAAATTTAAATTCTCAGCTTACTTCTCGTTTTTCAAATTCGTGATACACGTTAGTCCCTCTGTTAATGAGAAATGGAGAAGAGATTAAATATAAACTAGTATGGAACTTATAAAAATATTGAGAGACTAAAATAAGTATATTTTGAAGCTAATAGGGAGAAAATAAGATGATACAAATGACATCATTTTGTGGCATTTTTTTTAAATATTAATGAAACAATATCATTTTAGTGATTATTGAAGAAGATTTTTCAACAAACTCCGCATATATCCATGTCTGCAGAAAACATGTTATATTAGTTATCCTATTATCGTTAACATAAGCAGTCTGACAAAAAGACTAATGCGAGTCACACTTTTGAAAATTTGCGACTGAAATTATAATTTAAATTTATTATAGACTAATTTAGTATGTATTGAAATTAAGAAAGACTCTAATGAGTGTTTACTCAAAATCTAAATTAAAGGTATCTTAGAAAAATTCTATGTAACACAAACAAAAATCAAAGCATAACTTGAAGTTCTGAGTCTCCTTTGTGTCCTACTTCAAGTTTATAAACTTTGTATGTACAAACAACGAATGAAGTATTTTTAAAGAGACTTTCTGTAGTTTTTTATTTTGTATTTAAATATGGATGGCATGTAGTTTGACAATCTGAAATGTAGAATAAACTCTCTCATATATGCTTGTGACTAACAAACTTGTTTGGATTTCCTCGTGAACTTCTAATTCTAAGTATTAAGGTAAGATTTAATTTGTGAAAAATAAAAAGGTAGTCTAATGCACACGACTCTCACTTAATAGGGTTTGTGATGATAAATGTATAAAATTATATCCTGCAATCAGAAAAAGTATTTCTAAGATTTAAACCTGTAATTTATGTTCACTAAACAACAACATTACTATTGAGACAAACTTACCCTCTAATTTGTGAACAACTTAAGAATTTAGGATTATCTTCTACTACTTGGTTTTTGCTTTAGCAAGATAGGTATATCATAGTAATTTATTTACAATTGCCCCCTTCACTTTTTTTGATGTATGCAAGCATGATATGATCTGTCTCGGCATTCATTTGGAACTTTAATTTATATGAAAATGCTATCATACTTCCTAAGAATCATTGCCAGATCTTACTTTGAGTAAAATAGAAGGAAATCACAATGATATATATGAACAACTATAGAAGATTGTCTTCCAAAAAAGTGATTAAAATTAAACATACCCTCATTGATGTTACATCACTAGAGGATAGTCTTCAATCTTTTCAACACAATGGGGCCATTATTATTATAATGTGGAAAGGTAACAAACTAAACTATAGTAACTTATTCATAGTAATTTTTTTCCATCTACCATAAATTAATAATAAAAAAATGTATGCACTAAGGATATAAAAGTTTTATATATTATTATTATATCATTTATCATTAATATTTATTTATTATTGACTTTTTAAAAAAGAAATGTAAATGAAAGGTGTATTAACTGTTTATAGAACTATAAGCTGAAAGTGCATATATATCACCCTCAATCAATAATGTAGCTAGAAATATTCTATGCCTGCTTGTGTGGCGGACAATTGAAAACTCACCCTTCATTCTTCTTTCCTTCTACTCTAGTTTCCTAATGATACTGCTTTTGTTTTAGCAAATACAAGTTCTCATTTAATACAACACAGATTCTAAGTTATTGGAGAATGAAAATCTCAAAGCTTTTTTGCTTTCAAAGATTTCACAAGAAAATGAGAGTTAGTTCTACAGTGATACTTGGTGGAAATGTACAAAGAAGGGTGCCATTTGGGTTTTCTTCTGCATCACTTGTTCTAAGACATGTATTTTGTAAGTTGAAGAATCATTGGAAGCAAGTTTTTGGATTGAAAAAGAGAAATCTACAATCTCAGTATAGCTATGATATTCATAGCTATTGCCTCAACTTTGATGATGCCCCTTCAAATTATCATATACCATCTTATGTTTGTTGATGATGTTTTTGTTTAAAGTTTCATTTTTTTTCTTCTGAATTATGAATAAGTTGTTCTACATTATATTTTATTGTTGTGATATAGCCATATGATAAATACTATGCAAGTTACATAATTGTAAATTGAATTGAGATATTGGTTGAAACTTTGAATATTGGCATGTGTCATGATTTTCAACTTCTCATTCAGTTTCTGGGATTGGAAAAGTTATGGAACTTTTTTCAGTGGCTTGTATAAGTTGACATGCTTTTCTTCTCTCTAAGGAGAAGCATATATAAAGCTTTTCTTATTTACTATAGGTATACGTATTTGAAATTATGCTTGCAATTATGGATTATGAGTATTGTAATTGTGATTATTATGGTGTCTTTGCGAAATAGATTGTTGCTATTGTGGTATAATATTTTTATTAAACAAAATATTTTTGAATTTAATATAATCTGATGTAATTTAAATGCACATTACAATTGCATTACGGTCAGTTGGGATGCACTACTGTAATTCATGGTTATACTATAATTACAGTATAATGCAAATGTAATACTCATCACAATCATAATAATGTGGCCACACATCAACTAATGAGTACTACTAATTTCAATGGCAGGCACCTCAATCCATCTGGGTTTGGATGGGCTACACCTCCTCATATGTAAGGGCTATAAAAATATCCTCTAAAATTTTAACCCACAGTCCTCGTGATATTTAACTGAAGAAGTAATTTTACGTTTTTATTTTATTTTCAAGACAATAAGAAGACGTTGATATAGTAATGTAAGACGCTAAATTTCAGCAATTGTTCAATTCTTGATAGAAACATTTGTTAGGAAAACACGTACCAAAAAATGATTAGTTCTTTGTCGATAAAGTAACAAACTTTTGGTAGTACCAAAAAAAGTATATTTTCAACACAATGAATACATCTTTTCTTTTATTCAATTTTTAATTTTTTGAAACACGAGATCTTGGTTCAAAAAATATTTGTTTGAAGAGTTAGCCACATATACCTGTGGATATTCCTGCCTCGGACAAAATTACTTCCGATGCACGAGAATATATATATGAGAAACCAAAAAAAATATTTAGTTTTTTTTGGTACATTTAATATTTACTTTACTTAGTATAGTAGACTTAAATTTTAGGAGAATTTTACATCGTTTTTTTACGTCTCTCTCAAAATTCACGATTTTATAATGACTATTCCGCATTTTTTCCCTTTCTGTAGCACAAAGAATTAGGAGCCCACTTTCTGTGGCACCATTCACGGGCCTAAATTCTAATTAAATTGAATGAACATTTTTTTCTTCTTTTTTTTTTGTGTTTGTTTTTTAATAACTGAATGAGCCTTTTTTCTTTACAGCAAAAAAGAGAAAGAAAGTTTCTTTCTAAGATGAAATGATGAACAGATAGATTATATAGTTATTGGTGTCAGATCATAACTATTCTTTTTAGTAACATATCATAGTTATTTTTTAATTACTATTTCACATGAAAATTATTTTTATGATATGTTTTAAATTGCCACCAATAACTATAATAACCTATTTAAAGAGCTATCATATTTAAACTGTCATAAAACAATATAGGTCAGTGTTGTAAAAACTGGTTCATACCAGTCGGTTCAACCAGTAAATCAATGAATCAGTCCCTATACAGTATAATACAATAATTATATCGGTCATGTAATCATACCGGTCAAAACCAGCCAAAACTGTTTATACCAGCCAATTTTCAATTAAACCGTATCGGTCATACCGACCGGTTTTTATTTAAAATTAATTTTTTAATGAAATTAAAAAAAATTATTAGTTTTTTATTGATTTTTCAACATTAATGTTAATATATTATATATGTATATTTAATTTAGTCGGTATATAGTTTAATTAGTGAACCATCAGTTGAACCAATATACCACTATATCATTACCCTAGTCAAATTAATGATCAATATAATATTATAATATTGATATGCGTGACACTTCATTCACATTTATCATTCATTTCACTTTTACAAAATATTAAACTATACTTATATATTGAATGTCTCATACAAATGTATTGGATACGGGAAATAGTATATCCTTTTGAAAAACAACCCTAAAAATCGTATTGGTTATAAAAAGTATTGTATTTCTTTCTACCCACATAAAATAGATATGTGTTATTTGTAATGACACGACACATAGTTTTTTTTTTGAAGGATTTTGAGATATATTTTTTAAGATATATAGATAACATTAATCCTTTACTATAAAAATATTTTCCTAAATCACAATAAAACTTAGTTGATGAAATGGCAAGATAATATGCCCTCCTTCTCCATTCTCCCGATCAAAACATGTATGGACACTAAAAGTTTATTTGTGAGTTAATTTTTACAAGGAAAAGAAGAAAAAAGAGAGTTTAAGGCTTTGTTTGGGAGTTAGGAGGGAAAGGAATGGAGAGGGATGAGAGGGTAAAGAGGGGGGAGGAAAGGAAATAGAAGAGAGGGCAAATCCAACTAAACCTCTCCCTTGATTGGGAGTGTGGAATTTAGATAGGAGGGGATGAAGGGTTAATGTAATACAAAAATACTATTTTACCCCCTCCCTCTTTAAAAAATCAATAGTATGTTATGTATTATATGTTATAGAATAATATTAGTAAGAGTAATTAGGTAATTTGACTTATTTTCCTCCCAAAACATCCCAATTTGGGGGAACCAGGTATTTTGGCATTTGGAGGGTTTGAGGGGTTTGAAAAAATCCTTCAAAACCCTCCCCTCTCCTCCACTAAACTCCCAAACAAGGGAATCCCTCTCCTAAACCCTCCCCTTCCTTACCTCCCCCTCCAAAATGGTACTCCCAAACACACCCTAAGTCATCTTATAAATGTATTCTATGGTTGAAGTATTTTCATTTCTTTCATTTTTCTCCAAAACAAAATCATATGGTCTAGTCATGACTAGGACCTTTCTGGTCATGTTCCATGGTGAATCAATTCGTAGCATGATGGTTGTTGCACTTTTGATGGTAAAACTTTGAAGTTTACATGATTGTATCCCTCTTTATCTTTATCAAAAGGTAGAAGGTTTTATACAGAAAGAGAGAAGAGAATTATGATGTGGTTAAGTGATTAAGGTAGAATATTTAAGGAATAGAGTGACTATGAGGTGTAAACTTTATTTGAAGTCATGTATAAATGGATCTTAAGAAATCATAGTTTTCACATCCATAAGAATAGTTACAGATTACTAACCTTTCCCCATGGCGATACGATCCTCCATTTAGTTGTTGTTTGGTGTTCTTGGTTTATAGAGTAACTTTTCTATCTCCTTCCCGTTCTTACTATGCTCTTCCTTAAGTGATGGCTGATAGAGCAATCTTTATGGGCAGAGATAGGGACAATGTTTATGGTCCTTTTTCTTGTTAGTATAGTGCTTCCATCAAGCACTATATATAGGCTCTTTTCCAAGAGTCTTAACATTTCATTGATGACTCTTCATCCAAGAGTTATGTCATGAAACAATGAAATGATATATCCATTCATGTCACAAGAGGCATATTTCTTACATTCTCCCACTTGTCTCATGTGACAATACAATTCATGATTTTATAAACATCAAACATAATGCGCATATTCAGAATATGTTTTCCATATTCATTACATTACAAGTCATGATTAAGAACAAGAACTAATAAGAGTCATGGCGGTTGTACATCACTTATT
>NC_032012.1:17982840-18032044 GCF_001865875.1 Lupinus angustifolius
TTCTAATTTCCGCCGGGCACCCCCAAACATGCAGGTGCCTTAAACTAGGTTTCCTTCCTGTCCACAGTTCAAAAGGAGTCTTTGGAACTGCCTTACTAGGAACCCTATTTAATAAGTACATGGCGGTCTTTAGAGCATAAGTCCACAATGAAATGGGTAAAGATGAATTACTCAACATACTCCTAACCATATTCAACAATGTTCTATTACGCCTTTCCGATACACCATTTTGTTGTGGTGTACCTGGCATTGTGTATTGTGCACATATGCCACGACTTTCAAGGAATTTAGCAAATGGACCTGGATGTTGTCCATTTTCATCATATCTTCCATAATACTCACCACCTCGATTAGACCTGATAATTTTCACCCTTTTATCTAATTGTCTTTCAACTTCAGTAATGTAAATCTCTAAGGCTTTTAGGGCTTGAGATTTATCAGACAATAAATAGATATATCCATAACGTGAATAATCATCAATGAAGGTAATGAAATATTTTTCTTTATTGAAAGAATTAACATCAAAAGGTCCACAAATATCTGTGTGTATAATTTCAAGAAGCTTAGTGCTTCTTGTGGCTCCTTTCTTTGTGTGTTTTGTTTGTTTACCTTTAATGCAATCCACACAAATATTCAGATCGGTAAAATCTAAATCTGGAAGGATTTCATTCTTTACTAATCCTTTCATTCTTTCTTTGGAAATGTGTCCCAAACGTTTATGCCACAAATAAGCAGAACATTCATCAATTAAGCCACGCTTAATTCTAACATTATGATGCAAGGTTAGAAGTGTTTCAGAGAAAAGATTATCAAGATTTAATTTATACAATCCATCACATAATATACCATTACCAATTAAATGAGTATATTTATACAAACTGAAACATTCATTACCAAATTTAAAAGAGTATCCAGCAACATCAAGTTTAGATAAAGAAACCAAATTCCTAGATATATTAGGTACATAAAGGGTTTCAAATAAATCTAAATGATGTCCAGTGTCAAGGATTAAACGATAAGTCCCGACGGCTTCCACTGGAACCTTCACTCTGTTTCCCATAAAGACAAATTTTTCATTTGGTCTTGTAGTTCGGGTCGTAATGAATCCCTGCATAGTATTAGAAACATGAGCAGTACATCCAGAGTCAATCCACCAAGTATTATAAGGAACTTCTGCTAAGTTTGATTCAAAACATACATAAGCACTCGTCTTACCTTTCTTTTCAAACCAATCTTTGTGTTTTGGACAATCATTTTGGAAATGCCCAATCTTTCTAAAGAAACGGCATCTGTTATCATGATGTTCCTTCTTGTGGATTTGAGAAGATGACTCATTAATCTTTAAGAGTCCTTTCCCTTTCTTGTCATGTTTCTTACTTACTTTCTTTCTAGCTCCTCGATGATTAACATAATTGATGGAATGATTTCCTTGACTCCTCATTCTTGTTTCCTCTTGAACTAACATACTATGCAATTCATGTACATTCCATTTGTCTTTCATGGTGTTATAGTTCATTTGGAAAGGACCATATTCAGAGGGTAATGAATTTAGTATAAATTGCACAAGGAAGTTTTCATCCACATCCATTCCCAATGTCTTAAGTCTTGCTGCAATGTTTGTCATTTCAATAACATGTTCATGCATAGTACGAGAACCATCAAATTTTATGGTGGTCAATGTACTCATTAGTGTCCCAGCAAGAGACTTGTCAGCAGTTTGAGAGCGCTCTTCCACAAACTTTAGCATTTCTTTAGCACTTTCAGTTTTAGGAAGAGCTGACTTAATGTTGCCAGCAATACTCATTCGCATATACATTAGACTCAATCTGTTTGATCTTTCCCAATTTCTGTAATGAACTTTATGTTCTTCAGTGCTTATATTGGTAATAGCACTTGGCTTATCTTCTCTAAGTGATAAATCCAAATCCATTACCCCAAGGTAAAATTGGATTTGTTCACTCCATTCAGAGAAGTTAAGTCCATTGAAAGTTGGAATAGATGAGAATTGCGAATGCAAAGCAATAGGTACTGCAATCAATGAAATCAAACAAAAAAAAAATTAAGGCTTTGAGTTACATTTAATTCAGAATACTTCATAAGTGTATATTAATGTCTACCTTTGGGTAATCCATCAATATACCATACTAGACATGATGATACTAAAAGAAAATTCTTATAATTTGGCAATAATGCATGCATAAATTAGAAACATTTACTATCTTTGGATATATAAATATAACTAATGATGCATTTACAATACCAACATTCATGCTTATTGATTATAAGAACAAATAATCAACCTTTGGGCGATTCTTAACTGTCTTATAATAATGAATTTCATTTACTCATAAACCAATAATTGATGTATCATTTTTAGTATCAAATTAATGAGTAAATGAAATATGATCATACAATTTGGAATTAAATGAACATAAAGATTTGACCACTTTGGTGATTAACAAATCTATCATACAATAATTCCAAACATTTAACAAGTCATATTACATATACATATGACTCTGAATTTGAACATAAATTTCACATGAAACAATCATAGTAAAACTTCAAATGAAATTGTAACTTAAATGTGCATATGGCTTAAGCCCTTTCTCATATATATCTGGATACTGTACAGAAAACATAAATGTGTTTGCATAATAATATATAAAATGTATTGTTTCTTTCCCATATATATACACATTTCGTTACTTTTATGCAATATATATAAAACATGTAATATATATTTTTATTGTTATTCTGTATAAGACAAAAGAACATAAGGCCATTAATGTATAAATAGAAACACAATGCAGAGTAAAACACTGTATCTATCCATAATGCAGTTTTAAAAATTGTTCCTTAAATATATGTATACATATTCGTTTTCTTTTGAATATATGATGCGAAAGATAAGGCATATATAAAAACAAAGAAAAAACTTAACAAGAAACAGAATAAAAGTATACATGAATAATAAAAAAATAAAAAAATAAAAGGAACATTAGAAATAATGTTTGGTTTACTAAAACATAGTTTGCTCAATTTCGTTTGTTATGTTTTATATGTTTTCAGTTTCAGTGAAAGTAGGAATATTTGAAACTGTGCACATATTTTACAGAGATGTCTTTATCCATAGTCAGAAGTTATATATTCTGAATCCAAAAATTACTTATCAATCAATGCAGCGGAAATAATCATATATGAATTCTCTCTACACATTCAAGAATATATTTTAAACATTCAGGATCAAATCATCATATATGGAAAACTATAAGTTCTTAAACACAGTGCTCTAATACCACATGTAAACTTTATTTGAAGTCATGTATAAATGGATCTTAAGAAATCTTAGTTTTCACATCCGTAAGAATAGTTACAGATTACTAACCTTTCCCCATGGCGATACGATCCTCCATTTAGTTGTTGTTTGGTGTTCTTGGTTTATAGAGTAACTTTTCTATCTCCTTCCCGTTCTTACTATGCTATTCCTTAAGTGATGGCTGATAGAGCAATCTTTATGGGCAGAGATAGGGACAATGTTTTTATGGTCCTTTTTCTTGTTAGTATAGTGTTTCCATCAAACACTATATATAGGCTCTTTTCTAAGAGTCTTAACATTTCATTGATGACTCTTTATCCAAGAGTTATATCATTCAAACAATGAAATAATATATCCATTAATGTCACAAGAGGCATATTTCTTACCTGAGGTTGAGAATTCTCATTGGTAATGTACTAATATTTGTCTATGAAAAATAGATAAAAAGGAAATAGAAGAAGTAAATGAGAAAATGTAGAATAAAATGCAAGGATTTGAAACCGGATGTTGACAATTCATATATATCAGATCTTAATTAATTGAACCAATTCAATGAATCACCACTATCTCATCAAATACTTACACATGGATTGAGTAATATTTAAGGTAAATGTTGTGCAAAACAACATTAGTTGACACAACAGTGTATAATAATTGTATTCCTCTTTCTTATTTTTGAGATATAAGAAGTAAAGATGGATATATAAATAAATATGGGTTCAAACATTTTCTTAAAAATATCACGTATAAAGATTTAATCTCATTTTCAGAATAACAGAGACAATTTTTTATTAAGCTACTAGTTTGTAACTTAGATGAATTGAAGTTGAGTAGATATTAACAATTAACTTTTCACGTTTTGATTTTACATTTTCTTAAAAATATCACGTATAAAGATTTAATCTCATTTTCAGAATAACAGAGACAATTTTTGATTAAGCTACTAGTTTGTAACTTAGATGAATTGAAGTTGAAAAGATATTAACAATTAACTTTTCACGTTTTGATTTTACATTTGTTAAAGTTTAAATTTTGAGATGAGAATTATTATTTTCCTATTAATAAGAATATTATTTCATTTTATGAGTAAGAAATTAATTTTTTTTAGAGTAAGTGACTATCTTCTCCGATAAATATATTTGATTAAGTTACTAGCCTGGAAGTTTTGAGTAGATATTAACAATTAACTTTTTTGATTTGACATTTTGGTTGCTAAAGTTTAAATTTTGAAATGAAAATCAATTTTTTTTTGTACTACTAGATCTTATATGAGTAAGAAATTAAGAATCATATATAATCTTGGTGCTCTTCACACGGTCCACACACTACAAAGAATATATGTGCTGTTTTCTAATTTATCATTTTCACATGTTTGAGTCCCCACTATTGAGGCAGATGAATATTTCTAAATATTTTCGATATTTTTTCAAGAAAAATTTATTCCAATTGGGTATTGAGTATTCACTATGTCAGGCACCCTCGCAGCTTTATAAATGTTTAAAAGTGTATTTATAAACTAATAATGTCTTCATACCCATAACAGAATTTAATTTCACAATTCTAAATTTCTATGCACTTCAAATTATTAATTTTACTAACTGGTACCAACCTTCTTCTTCTATTTGTATCACATATTTCTAGGATATGGTGTAAGGAGATGCAACTAGGAGCCAAGTGGTGCAACCTTGGTTCTTGTCATTACTGGTTAAGATCCAATGAAAAAGTATATTCTAAATTTCTTTGTGTTTACTTTATGAGTCTAATCTACTGTAGGATTAAGTGGTCCTTGTAATTTTATTGTTGTTGATGATTCAGTGATATGTGTAATTTATACTCTAGCCTTTTGTTTTCAGGGATGAAATTCTGAAAGTTGTTTAATTATTTTAGCTGAAATCATGTCTTCAAGCAGGCTTGGAGTTTTAAGTTTAAAGATAGAAAAAAGGAGCAAGGGTGATCAGTTACCAACTATGATGAAATATTTAGACCTCAATGAACTTTTAGTTAGATTGAAGATAGATCAATATATTGATTTATTAAAACACTGCACTGTATAAAGTACATTTGGGTGATCCAAAGAACAACTCACAAGATATACTTGTTAATGAACATTATTGAGTTTGTTATAATTTTTATAGATCAATATTTTGTATATTTATATCTATACTATATAAAGGGAAAATATGGTATAATTATTATGATGTAATTTTACTTTCATATTTTACCCTTAAATTTTTTAATTTTTACAAAAAAATCATATAATTATATATAATCATTACCAACGTATTAACCACCTAACTAACATTATAATAAATAAAAAGTTAAAATAAAAACTATCCCAATAAAAAATACAATATAAAATATAATCAATACAAAAAATATAAATAAAATATATAAAATTTGAATAATTGACATCGTAAAGTATGAATTTGGACTGCCAGACACGTCACAACTGGTTTTGGCAATTATTGTGCCAACAATTTTTTTTAAAAGCAATATTATATAAGGATGACTTAGTATATAGGATTCTTATAAAGTAATATGTATCAGTGTTGTTAAAACCGTACCGGCTATCAAACCGGTCAGAGTAGTGGTACAGTGGTTCAACCAGTGGTTCAGTAATTAAACTACATGCCGGTTAAACCGGACATACCTACTTATATTTATATATATATAAACCTATAACAAAAAAATTCCAAATAGGTAGATACTCAAATTTATAATCCATATTTATAATCTACTCAAAATTCACATAAATAAACAACTTTAAGTCTTTAACAAATTCAAAGTCTAAATTAAAAAACATATATCAATCCAAAAGTATCACTTTAACAACCACAAAATATAAATAAATGACATAACTTCACAACTCACTGTATCAAACAAATAAATTTTGAGTTTTAACATTTAATATCAATGAGTCAAAGTTATCTTGTATGAATTCCAAGATTACACAAATGTCACGGAGATTACACACGAATGTTATGAACCAAAATATGTAATCTAAATATGCTTAGGAAGCATGTGCCTTGAAGTGTTGAAGAAGAGTTGGAAATATGGGTCTCCTTGTAATGGATTTTTAAGTTTTTAAGTTTTTTTAAAAAAAAATATATATGTGTATAAACCAACCGGTTTAGTAAAATACCGGCCGGTTCACCGGTTTTGACTGGTTTTAACCAGTTTTAATATTTGGCCGGTTCAACACCTGTACCGTACCGGTTAGGGGGCCGATTCACCGGTTTTCCGGTTGAACCGGCCGATATGGTACGGTTTTCATAACTATGATATGTATGGTGAATAAATGTATACAATCTACTCACACTAAAAATATGTTATTTCGAAAATTTAAACGAATTTGAGCGACTATAAGACATTCTTGTTGTAGGTAAAGAAATACTACCCTTACCTAAATCATTATTTATTTTAGTTATATAATTTGAATTTTTACATGTATTATTATATGAAATGACCATGACGTTGACGTATTTGCTCAACTTTCAAAGTAATTTTTTATCTTTATTATTACTAGTGTGTACAGCTGTACAGGCACTTCGTGTCTGCCGGCGAATATTGTGTGATACTACATATTCAATTTTTATATATTATATTTTTTGTTTATGATAATGTTTAATTTAAGGTGAGATATGTGGTTAATTAATGTATTGGTGGTAGTTGCTTAGGATTATATAGTTTTTTTTGTAAAAATTAAATAATGCTAAGGGCAATATTGGAAATGAAAATTACACCACGAGGGAAGTTATTTCAAGTTTTGGCTTTATATATAGTATAGATAGATTATTGTTACAATAATAAATTTATATTTTTATGCTTGTCTATTTTGTCTAAGGTCAATGTGAATTGGTGCTTATATTGTCTTTCCTAATTATAAAGGTTTAGATTTCTTTGAGTCTAGAAACAAATTTGGTTCCAAATATTGAGTCGATTAACATTGGGGAAGGACAAATCCTACCCATCCTAACTTCACTCATACTTTTACTTGAAAAAACCTAATTCTTGTTTGTCTAATTAGAAAAAAGAGTAAAAACATAGTTCCTAACACCTCAATTTACTAACCCAAAATAATTATGTTCCTTTGTAATTAAAAAATATTACTTCAAAAATCCGAGTTAACTTAAAATTTGATAAAGTAGTCAAATATGATTAAACACAAAATGAAAGCGAAGTGCACCATTGGAGATTGATCCATGCTTTGATGAAGACAAACATGAAGACAAACTTGAAGATCATTCAACAAACAACATGTCGATGACTCAAGTGGTGACTTATTAGACTTATAATTCTTTATTATCTTTTCCATAGATATTGAGTCTAGGTTAGGTAAATCAAAATGTGAGTCTCACAAGACTTAATAAAGTAATTAATCCACTAAAATGAGACATCATCTAAAAATATATGATAATTAAGTTCATGCATTTGAATACATTGATTTTATGCATTAAAGGTATTAATTGATTTTGTGCATTAAAGGTATTATATTTGGAAATCATGTATTGCATGAGCATATATCATATAGGTAGTTCACCATGCATTAACAAGCCGATTTTACACTGTTTAATGGATTATGAATTCTGTTAATTCATTAACAGACACTGTTTAATCGATTATAAATAGTGTTAATCGATTAACAGAATCACATTTTTAACAGAATATTGAAAAACTGAAAACAGTTATTTTCAACAACTCGTTAATCGATTAAATGGGTACTTAATCGATTAACTGGGACTTTAGACAACTTTCTATTTAAACTGAAATCTTAGCATATGTGGCATAAGAATCCATACATTTTTATATCATTTTCTCTTCATATTTTCGAGTTACTCACTGTCATATCTAGGAGAAAATATTACATGTTGCATTAGGATAAAGATTAGATCATGCTAAGGCTTTAAGTTTCATATTCATATTGCATGTTCTTTGAAAATCCTTCATGCATCATTCTTGTGTTTCTTGGAAAGAAAAGAGATAGTTTTTAATGATTGCATAATTTCAGAAACCTCATGCATGTACGTTCATATTAGACTAGGAAGTCTTGTGAGTTCTTGGTTAGGTTTTAGTCTTTGATCTTTATTGTAAAATACGAGTATTATGTACTCATTCATAACTCAAAGCATTGTAATTCAAGGATTAGGAAAATCCTAGCTGCGGTTAGGTAAGGTGTTATGCACAAAGATTTGGAGGTCTTAGGATAAAGAGCGATACCTTAGCTGTGGCCGAATCGTGGTAAGAAAGGTTTTCTTGGGAGGCGATTTTAGGAAAGGTCAAACCAAGGGTGACGAAGTTCTTTTGGTTCCAAGAAAGAAGTGTCCGAGTCTTGTAATTGGGAGCGTGTATGTAACTATACATTGTGTTCTATAGTGAAGAAGAAAATCTCCCAAGATCATAAGGGGAGACCTCGATGTAGTTTTGCAGTGGACCGCAAAATGAACTAGGATAAAATCATTGCGCAATATTTTCTATCCCTTTCTCTTTTACATTTCAAGTTGTAATATTGCATGATATAACATGATAATTTGTATACTAGTTCTATGCTATATCTACTTTAATTATGTGTAAAAATATCTGTTATATCATTGTTTGATTTCTCGTAACCTACCATGCAAGAGAGCTATTAAACAAAATTTTCTGCATTTTGTTTTTACTGTGTTTAATCGATTATGAACAATGCTTAATCGATTAACTGGCCATTTTTCAGCAAGTATGCAAAAACCCAAAAAGCAGAACTTGAGCTCCGCTACAGCTATTCAACCCCCTTTCTAGGTGTGTTCTGTCCACTGATACCTAACATAAACATTCTTTTTTTATCATGAACATGTCATATGTACAAAAACTCTCACGGGCTCCGCCCGAAATATAAAATGAAAATGTCAAAATAGGAGAATCTTAATAGTGCAAAAGACGTCATTGGATTCCGTCCAAAATACACAAAATAGAAATGCTAAAGTTAAAAGAATCTTAATTTACACAACTTTTACTAGGCTCTGCCTAAAACTTAAAAGTAGGAAAGCTAAAAATACACAAATCTTAACATACACTAGTTTTTCATTGGGCTCCGCCCAATCACAAATATAAAACTTTTATACTTATCAATATAACATATAATAGAATATCATAACTACGAAAAAATATTCAATATAATCAAGCCAAAACAAGATTATCCTAATCAGAGCCACAATCCAACATAGTATGTATCCCTAACTGAACTACAGTCAAGACTTCCATCCTATTCCCAAAATGGGTATTCATACTGCATATATACTCAACCTGCATAAACAACGTATATCATACAAAAGAAAACAGAGGATGAAGTAAGATACCAACTACGACGACCGTAGCATGGATTTACATAGATTATAACATTAAAGCAACAAAAACATATACAACAATTATAATCAATCAATGTCAACAAAGTGCAAATGATGTATGTTGTATCCACCTTTGGACATGGGGAAGAATATCCATAAGCATTAAATCGTGTAATGCAATGCATGTGGGCCCTCACAACAACATCAATAGGAAATCAATCGGAAGTACATGTTCTCTCTGGTGTGTCCAACAACACCAGAACACTCTACACCGATCCAGACAGCTTAAAGAGGGTGTCAGAGTTAGATTGGTTTAAGAATAGCTATTCTGGCCTGGGCTACTTCAACTAATTAACCCCCAAGGTATCATGAAGTAAAAACATCAAAACCGCCCCTATTCACTTCCCAATATATTTCTATCCTGAATCTTTCCGATCAAAAACCATATTTTCCAATATAATGATGTATGCACACTAACTTCAGTTAGCCAGGTAAGTCTTTTAAATCAATTATACTCACACTTTACCTATCTTAAGGCATATTCTATCTAGCCATCTTAGTCTCAAGGACTCACTACTAACAACATTACTAACCCGAGGTACAAATCCTCAACTTAACCATCACTATTTTAGAATGGCCTAGGAGGCAAGCACCACTTACAAACACAATGATGTTGAGAAGGTAAATAAAATCACCTTGAGCCTCGCCCATTAATTCTACACCTTCGAGGTGTTCAAAAATTCTACATCTTCCTTACTCCAATGATCTTGTCTACCTATCTTTGAATTCAAACAATAAATTATAAGAATTTTAACTTCAAATTACACACATACCCCATTTGATCATCCACTTAGACCAATTCATGGTAATTCACAACATCTAAAACTCAGCTCACAACTTATGTACACTATCTTTATTCTCAACCCAACAACCTAAAAACAAACAACAAAAACATGACTACACTCTTGTTTTATATCCTCACATCCTACTTTAGCACTACTTAACCTAATATATTAACATCCTCAAGAATTTACAACTTATTTCATTTATAGAATATATATGAATAATTTCATGTGTTACTCATCTAAAAGGACCTTCACATCAAAGCCTATAGAAGATGTGCTACAACCATATGATATAAAAAAACAAATATATGAATCTCAACTATAAGGATATTTATTCCCTAAAGTCATTATATATTTCCTTACTTAACCATTTTGTCATCACATAACTTGCTCACACCCATAATTATTACATGAAAGCAATCATCTCATTCCCATTATTAATTATCAATATTTTACAACAACAAGAAGACAACAATTCACATCAATATCATTATTATTATAACATCACATCAATTTTATACATATCACACTACACATTATCTATCATCATGTAAATCAAAATACACATTGACCTTGAAACACAGAACATGTTGGCATGTAGACATTTAACAATTGCAATATAAGTATTATCACACTCAATTATCATCCAATTACACACTTTCATGACAATGTGCACCATATATAAACACTTTGTATGTTGGTAACTACAATTAAACCAATTATCAATACATAACATCGTTAAAGTTGTTAGTTGATTTCAGTTTGTTAGTTGTAATATTGTTTTCGTTAATCGAATAAGAGTTTAATTAATCGATTAACTACTTAGTTATTAGTTAGACATTGTAGTATATAAAGATTGATTCTCTTATTCCTTGTAATTCATTTCAATTCAATATAGAATGATTCCATTTTCTCATTCATGATTCATTTTCTCATTCCTTCTTGTTCATTAAGAAGATCTCTCTTATCTATGGCTCCTACCATTTTAACATGATATCAGAGCAATAATTATGAGCTTCCACTTATCCCTTCCATCTTCTTTTTCTCCATCAACCTTTCTTTTCCTCACCTAATATGTTAGGCCTTCTCCACCACCTTCACTGCCATTCACAGCAAATTGTTGTTCAAGAATCATCAACGAAGGGCTCAACTTTTCACTCATCACTTCTTCACAACCACAACCTCCACAACCAAATGTACAACTAGAAGACCAACCACGTACAACCATTCATTTCACTACTCCATGCATGGATTCACCACTTTCTGAATTTTCTATTTTGCATGGCTCGGTTCTTGTTAAGTTGATTAACGTCCCTATAATGCAATAGTATTGATGCAATGAAGAAGTTACATTTTTTTTATCTGTTAAAGAACTCATCTTAAGGCTATTTTTATTCTTTAATCTTTGGACAATGAAGCTTCCCTGAGTCTGAAATATGAAAAAGTGATTTTATGCTACCAACCTGTATGTGATTCCTCATAAGTGGATTTACCTGGCTTTGATGACCCATCAAGGGCTTTCTTTCCAGCTACTTGGTTTGTGGGCTTCCTTGCATTGGATAAATCTCCATTTCATTACTTTTCTACATTACTTTTGCATTGAGACTATCATCTAATAGAAAGTTCTCAATCTTCAAAATATTAAAAATGTTCATGGAGGAATTCTTTGTCCAAGAAGTGGATGTGATGTTGTCCTCAATCTTATGGCAGAAATATTGAACAAATAAAAGTTTTGTGGAGCAAAGAATTCACCAACATTATTTGATTTGAATCTTTACTGGAGATCTTGGACTTGCTTTAGGTGTTGCAATCATGGATATGAAGCAAGCTTCCACAGTAACAATCAATTGGCTATTTTTCTTAAACTTGCACATCAGCACGTTTCTTATCAGGATGAAGCCTCAAGGTTTCAAGGTCAGTGCAGTAGCTTGGAATAAATCTTTTCTTCTCAATGACAACAAGAATCTACACTTTCTTTCATCTATTACCCCTAATTATTTCTCATTTCTTTATTACTCTAGTTTCTTTACCATTCTCTCTCATTAAACACACAACATTATAGTGTGTAATTTTTTCTTCATTGAAGCAACATATAAGGATTAAGATTAATGTCCATCTCATTTTCTCTCTTTTATCTGTTATGATTGGTTTGCTTCTGTCAAAAAGATGGTTAAGCACCGGATGAAATTGCTTCTGCCAAATGGTGGTTAAGCGTCAGGATTGCTTCATGTTCAGATTTCAAGATTGGGAGACGAAAATTTGCTCACCAGCAAGAAGAGGTATTAGAGTATGTGTGGTGTTTATCACAGTCATTTCAAGCTTGGAATGCTTGACACATTTCAGCTTGAGGGGATGTTAAAGTTGTTAGTTGGTTTCAGTTTGTTAGTTGTAATATTGTTTTCATTAATCAATTAAGAGTTTAATTAATGGATTAACTAGTTAGTTATTAGTTAGGCATTGTAGTATATAAAGGGTGATTCCTTTATTCCTTGTAACTCATTTCAATTCAATATAGAATGATTCCATTTTCTCATTCATGATTCATTTTCTCATTCCTTCTTGTTCATCAAGAAGATCTCTCTTATCCATGACTCCTACCATTTTAACAAACATATTAACTATTAAGCATACAAGACTCGACTACATCGTCATGAACCCGACTCTCCAACTTTGAGGGAGTTGGAGAACTTTAATGCAATAATCTAAGACCACTTGGTATTCTCCCTCACCTTAGTTGCTTTAACTCATAACTTTAAAGTTGTTGAACTATTCTTTGCGGCGTCCACTTGACCCAAGCATCAACAAAATGATCAATACTAGTCCATTTACTCATCTCTACATGTGAGTAGTCATTTCAAATGAAAGAAGTCACATAATCCCACTTAAGGATAATGACATGAGACTATGTATTTGGATGCAAGTCTCTCTTTATACTTGTGTAGACCAATGTTAAATTGAAAAGGGTTGATGATTGAAGCATGAATTTAGTATGAATCATAATCTAAATAGTACAATAATGAAATTGAAATCATATTTAAGAAAGAATAATACAAGAGATTGGACAAGGAAAATAATGAGAGAATGAGAATAGTGAAGTGGCTAATGGAGAAAGAAAGTTGATGTTTCTTTGTATCTACTGTTAGGGTTATGAATTGAGATACAAATTGTGGTGGTAGTGGCTTTTTTCTAGTGTCGGGAGATATAAGGGTTTGAAATATATATTTTTAGTAAAAATAATATATATGGACTCTAGCACTTCCACAATTATAAGAATAAACATATTTTATATTACAATAATATATCACAAATTAGTAAGAACAATATATAATCAATATAATTATTAATTTGTAAACTCAAAGTAAATCTTTGTGCAATTAGGAATTAAAGCTAAAAAAATTTAAGATAAATGTAATCAATCCTCAATCTTTAAGTAATTCAAAATATCTTCTAAATAATTTATATTCCGTTTTAGTTCAATCTATAAAAATGATATATCTTAACCACTTATATTATTCAAGTCAAAAATAAAAACTATCAAAGTTATGTTGTTAGAAACCTTTAAAAATTATGAAAACAATCACACTGATATAAATTACAATTTCAAAAGTAAAGTTACACCAATGATCCACTCAAATCATTAAAGATTAATTGCTAGGATTAATTTAGTAATTCACTTTTGGATGAATTATCGATAACTGAAAATTAAGGTGTTACATAGTTTGCTCATCAAAAAAATTGTGTGTCAATTTTGGTCTCTAGAAATTTGAAAAATTAAAAATGGTCCCAAAATATTAAGTGTTGGAATAATGATATTTAACATTTTTATGACTCTTAACAAATCTTATTTTGACTCACATTTAAAAAAAATTAAATACTAATTTAAATTTAAATTTTTTAAATTAAATTAATACACACAAAAATTTATAAGGGATAAAATTAATATTCACTTTTTAAAAAACAAAAAGTACATAGCTACACCATGAAAAATATAGGAATTATCACATAAGTAGTATTTCCACATAAAATGACATATACTTTATTTATTAAGAAATGATGTTTAAAACATATATTATATTATTTATTATATTATTGTAGGTAAGAGGGTTAATAAACTGATTTTGTATTAAGATATTACTATATTCTTTTTAAGTGTCCTTTTAGAAATAAAAGTGTTTATAGTTATATGTCGTTTTACAAAACGAAGTTAACATTAATAATTGTATTTTACAATTTTATCCTTACTTGAGAAATAAAAATGATAATAAATAAAAAGAGTAATGATATATTTTCTCCTTAATCCTTGAATATCATCAAAATATGACATATCTCACTTGCAAATCAATTATTAATAAATAAAATATTATTTTATAACATATGTTACTTTTCTTAATGTATATGAGGATTTGTGGGTAATATATATTTTCTAATAAAAACCATTTATAATTATTATAGAGAAAATAAAGAAAAATATATTTTAATAATGTTACTTTTCTTATGTTTTTTAAACTTACTTCTAATCTTAGCCATCAATTATAAGAAAATTCAATGGTTTGAATTAATGTATAGATCCAAACTATTAGATATCCATATAATTGATGACTACTATGATGAAGAGTAAATTTAAAAAACTTACTCTTTGAGTAAATGGACTCCATATTAAAATATATCAATTTTATAAAAAGAGTAAAAAATATATTAATAGAATAAAATCATCAAAATAATTTGAAATACTTTAAGTCATTACTTCAAAATTGGATATATGGATTAAATCAATAATTATTCAGTATTTCATATTTATGCGTACAACCTTAAAAATATTCCTAAATGTCAGATTCACAGTTATGTGGGATGTTATTGGTAAAAGAAAATAAAAAAGAAAGAGAATTAAATAATGATTGGACATTGCATAAGTCAGAGGAGTGGTGAACACATCAAAACGCAGTGTCTCTCTACGTTTCGATGCTGCGTCTTGCTTTCCCTTCTTTCCCACCAAGTTAGTTACTCTTTTTTCCTTTTCTTTCTTAATTCAATCGATTTGTAAGTATGATTTGGTAAAAAATTTATATTCCTATTGCTATGAATGGTGTGATTCTGAATTGCTTTCTGAGAGTGTTTTTTTATCATCGGTTTAATATTTATGTAATTTTGTCTGAACTTCTTAGTAGCAACTGGAAGCACTGATTCTACTTCTAATATATTTCATTTAACCATAAAATGTTCAAATTGTTAAATTTTGTATTTACTATTTCATTGGGAAAGCATATGTTTTTTCATAGGTCGTTGAGCTAATCTCGAGTTCTGAGAGTCTAGTAATGGAATATAAGAGGAGAAAGTGATTTTTTTAATTTTTGTTATTAAAAAACAATTAAAATCATGGCTGTTAAATCATGGTCTATCCGGTACTGAAGAGGAGCGGGGTATGAGATTATGGATTTACGCAGCCTTATCCTCGCGAACAAAGAGACTGTTTTCAGAGTTTAAACCCTTGACTTCCAGGTCACTAGACAAACAACCTTACTGTTGTATCGAGACTAACCCTCTTTATATGGTCATAAATAATAAATCCAGAGATCTCTTGAAGCAAAGAGATACTGGAAACCGCTTTACCAAACAATTAGTATTTTGTGCAGTTATTGTATGTTTAGGCAGTTATGTATCTGAATTATTAGTATGTTGTGTCTTTAGGCATGATGGATTTGTATGATGGTATTTTATATATATGGGGTGTGAAAGGGGTAGTTTTACTGTTTACAAAATGTTGGAGGAGGAGACTCTTGTTAGGTGAAAACCTTGTGTTGGTGTTTGTTAGGGGGAGACCATTTGTTTGTACTCAAATCTGGCTTTACAATTTTGGGCTGCTAAGCTCTTTTCCTGAGTCTATAGAAGAAAGAAATGGAGAAAACGCAAGCTGCCTTCAGCAAGGGAAATTGGGCCTCGAGGTAACACTGAACCTCATGAAGAGGAAAGGAACCAAGGAAGCATTGAAGGAATGAGCTCACCTGAGAGAAAGACATAAGAGGAGAATGTTGAGTCAGTTAACAGGATGGTTGGCTACCACATGATGATCAGAGAGAAGAGTGATTTTGGAATGATGGCCAAATGATTTTGGTATCACTCGCATCTTGAAGGAAATGGGGATAAAAGGGTCGCGGGGAGAGAGAGCATAGGCAGTTATTAAGTGAGGTTGGTAAGGGTCTGGGAATTTCTGTATCTGTTGGTTCTTTATACTTTTTATCTACTCTTGTATTACAGTATTATAGTTTTTCAATATCATGGGTTGATTTTTTTCAGTCCATCAGTTACACTTAAATTAAAGCTGCTTTACGTCTCTGCTAGTGCTTTTAGATTGTTAACCAAACTTATGGTCACTTTTAAAATTAGTATTCTTATCTTTTAAAACTGGTGAGTTGATGAGTCTTAGAAGAAAAGATAATTGTTGAGTATGAGGATACTATATGATAACACAGGTAAAAGAATGCACAAAAGAAGAAGAAGATCCGAACAAATTCGATCCGGAATCAATTGAATTCCGGATACTAATACCTCTTTATTGATTGCAAGATTAGAAGAAAACAATGAAGAACCCTAATTGATTCCCTGAATCAATTACACACTACAAGATTGATTCCCTGAATCAAATCCCCTCCTACTCAATACATCCCAAAGCTAAACTTCTCTAAAACTAGCTCTTTATTTATAGCCTAACTAACAACTAACCACTAGGGGTATTTTTGGAATCTTTTAACCACTTTCCTATTTCCCCTTCTATATACATTTTCAATATTAGGCTTTGGCCTTGGCCTAACCCTATCACTATATTGGTATTCTGTACTTGAGCTTATGTTATACTTGTTTTTTGTCACCAATCATGTGTACATTGCAAAAATGAAAGGTTGAAAATTTCACTTCAGATTCAGAGGTCTTACAATCAAGATACTATGTTTCTTGAAGGAAGTCTGAGGTTTTTGTCCATAGTTGGACTTGTACCCGTCATTTGGAGAGTAGGTATTGTGTTACTTGAGAAAAGGGTAACAGTGTTATGCTGCACTCTACAATTGTATAGGAGAGTTGTTTCATATCCTGCTAATTAATCATGAAGTGGTTGTTTTATATCCTAGATTGCTTGAACCATGAATTATTATCAGGCTTTGAATATTTTTCTTACATGGAACTTTGAGGTTTGGGATGAGTGACTATGATGGTTAACCTTTCATATGTTCCTGCTGTCCCAACTTTGACTTGTTTTCAGGATTGTGCGTGCTCTTTACTTTTAGTCTTTGATTTTGAGGTTTTATACTCTTGAGACTTAGTATTCTTAAAGTGGGTTGCTTTCTTTTGAGTAATCTTTTCTATTACGGACTAAGGAGCACTTTTTGCTTTCGCAGATCTTAAAATTGATGACAACTAGTCTGGTTTGGGCATCAACGACAAAGAGCAATTTGTGTAGAATTTTGCTGGTGAGTATTAACATGATGAAAATGGAGGCTGTAAAATTTTATTAGTTGACTGATAACTGACAGTTTATCTTTTTAATTAACAAATAAGGAAAATAATGGAAGCTCGCTCCACCTTCTCCTTTGAAAGAACAAGTGCGAAACAGCTCATGGGGATGTCTGGACCACTTTCTTCATCCTTTCCAGCACCAGTAGAAGCGACATGTCCTAAGTTCCCCGATTCACATCTGGCTTTGGTTGAAAAAGAGCATATGCCAAGACCTTTTTCTCATTCAAGTCATTTAAATTCCTGTGGAGTAGTTGGGCATATTTTTTCATCTTCCCCGGGATATTCAACTGATCTTCACCACTCATCCCTTTCACCTCATGAAAAACACTCCACAAATGCTCATTTCATTTCACAATTACCTACTAACTTAGATCCACTACCACTATCATATTTCAAAGAAAATAGTGCTTCCTGCCCTACAGATTCCATGCCTAGCTTTCTGAATTTTCCTGCAAATACCTCCATTGATAATAGTCAGGTAGAAATGAATAACTGCAATATCATGGCATCTGAGGAGTATTGTAAGCGAAATGATTGGCAGGAGTGGGCTGACCAGCTAATCAGTGATGATGATCCTTTGACTTCTAGTTGGAACGAACTTTTTCCTGAAGACATTCAAGATCTTGATCCAAAGGTTAAGTTTTCAATAATTTGAACCAATAATTCAATGTTCAATTTCAGAGGAAACTTTTGAGTAATTTATTCTAGCAATATTTTAGAATCTCATTTTGTTGCTTTAGGTTGCTTTTCAGGTTCCAAAACCATCTTCACAATTTCCAGAACATCAACCCCAACGCTACCAACAACTTTCTGCATTATCTGTAGAAAATTGCAATGGTGCTGCCCCCTCTTCTTCGGCAAATTCTGCTTCTGCCAAGCCACGAATGCGTTGGACACCAGAACTTCATGAGGCCTTTGTAGAGGCTGTCAACCAACTCGGTGGCAGTGAAAGTATGTTCATCTCTCTTTCTCTCTTTGTTAACTCCTTAGCCTTAGTTTTTTAAACTTGGGACTCTTCCCCTCTTCCTTGGCTTTGCTGTTTTCTTTCTACAGGAGCTACTCCTAAGGGTGTTCTGAAGCTTATGAAAGTTGAAGGATTAACTATATATCATGTTAAAAGCCACTTGCAGGTATGTGCACTTTTCTTCTTAAGAACATTGGTTTGTTTGCTTGCGTGTGCTTTTAGTAAAACAGATGTGGATTTAAATGCAGAAATACAGGACAGCTAGATATAGACCAGAGTCATCTGAAGGTACATGAGATAATTATAAATATCCATTTTGTATATCAGTGAGGATCCCTTGACACTGGTGTAAAATATGAACTTTTCACTGTTCAATAAAATTTTAAGTATCTTTTTTGGTACACTTACTGACTACTGTAGGATAAGATGCTCATATAATGTAGAATTGTAGATCATTCTCAATTGAAAACTTGTTTGGTTCTTTATCACTTTTTTAAGTTGATGTTATTGTTAAATCATACATGTGCTTCTCAAGCATAAGCAAATATTAACTATTTGAATAAATACGTATTAATGCCTAATGTTTTGTGCATTCAATGGTTACATTAATGAAAATCACGTTGAATAAGAAGTTGAATAAGAAGTTGAATAAGAAGTTATTGAATGATCAATGGTGTAAGTGTCTAAAATCTTAAACTAGTGTCAGTGGGTATTAACCCATTGTATACAAGATTTTGACTAAAATGTAAGTTCCCATGGATTCTTTTTCCTGTAGACTGCATCAATTAGTTGTTGTATATATATGGATGTACTGACCCATATGGCAATTATATTACTAATCTAAAATCTGCGTGGTTGCTTAAGAAAGTAGAAACTAAAATTTGACCTTATTTGTCCTGAGAAAAGTTTGACTGTGAAATATGTTATTGATCTTATTTGAAGTGGTGTTTCTTGAAAGTTGAAATCTAGAGCCATACTCCTTCTGTGTAGTGAGCTAACCTATAGTTTGTTGACTACTGTTGGCAGGAGGGACAGAGAAAAATACAAGTTCAATTGATGATATCTCATCTCTAGATTTGAAAACGTAAGTAAGCTCTTCATGCTATTTTTAATAGTTTCTGCTACGTAGCATTACTCTAAATGTTAATACACCAAATTGTTAACTACATTTCATTTTTTTAATATGTTGATGCTGGTACAAATGCTGCATTCTCCGAATATTTTAAATGAGTCATGAAACATGGTAGGCTGGTAACTAAGCTTTGTTTGGGAGTTAGGAGGAAAAGGGAAAGAGAGGTATCAAAGGGTTAGGAAAGGGGAGGAAGGGAAAGGAAAATGAAGGAAATCCTCTCCTTGTTTCGGAGTATGAAATTTAGATGAAGGAGGATAAACTAATGATAATGTAAGAATATTTTTTTTATTTTCCCTTAAAAATGTAATTAACAATGAGAAATGGACAATAATATGTAATTATATATTATTACTAAACATATTTATAGCTATTTTGACATTTTATCTCCAAAAAACCCCAAATTAGGGGAACTTTAAAAATAGACACATGGAGGCTTTCCAAAGTCATCCCTTCCCTTCCCCTCCAAAACCCTACTCCTAAACAAGGCCTAAGAGAATATGGCTCTTGAAATTTGAAGTGGGCATAAACTTTCCATCTATAGTTGATGTTAGTTTTTCATTTTTTTTGGCTGACAAAGTTGAGTGTCCAATACTGCTACCTAGGGGAAAGTTCAAGAATGAATATAAGGGCTGCCCAGTGCACGAGACTCTCACATAGTGGAGTCTAGGGAGGATAATTTATGCAGCCTTATTGCAAAGAGACTGTTTATAGGATTTAAACTCATGACCTTCAGGTTACAAGACAAACAACTTTATCGTTGTGCCTAGGCTCACCCTCCTCAAGAATGAATATAAGGATTAAAATAAATTTGAAAGAGGCTTTGTTATGCCACAAAGGATTAGACTGGAATAAGGATAACAAGGTGACTTGTAAAGTTTTCTAAGTGATCCGGGATTAAGGGCACATTAGGGCCAACATTTAATGGTTCCATGTAAAGTTTGTGGTCATATTTTGCACCGAAATTGTTATGCTGACTTTATTATTGCATTGTTGGTAGTGGTATTGAGATCACTGAAGCTCTACGACTGCAGATGGAGGTTCAGAAGCGGTTACATGAACAACTTGAGGTATGAAGTCTGTTCTTTTAGGGTTAGTTTGGGAGTTGGATTTTGGAGAGGAAGGGAGGGAAAGAGAAGGCTTGGGAGCTATGAAACAAGTGTATTTAATGGTTCCCAAGCCTTCCCTTTCCCTCTCTTGCCCTCCAAAATCCAACTCCCAAACTAAGCCTTAGGAATTCCTTCTGACATGATCCAATGAATTCAATTGAAAAAGTAAAATGTGGTTAAAATTTGTTGTTAGCTCAACTTAGGAGTTAGGACTTCAAGATTGTAATTGAAATGAACAACAAGTGATGCTTGTGAGGTAGGTGAAAGAAATTGAATGGTTGTAACTTACCTTTAAAGAAAGAAGTTAATATTGTTTACTAAACTACCACTCTCATTCTCTGTATTTTGGTTACTATTTTAATAATTTATCTCTTAATTGATGATCAATTTCATATGCATTATTAATGTGAAAGCTCTGTACACCATGGTATACACGGCACACATACATCTTAACCTTTTCAAATTACAAATTTGAGTTCTTTCAGACTTTTTGCACTTTCTCTTCAATGTTGTTTTCTTTTTATTCTTTTCATTTTGGGAAGATAAAAAGATATGATTAATAAATTTAATCATGTACACTGTTGTTTTGTTTCCTACATTGATAAGATCTTCTGATTCTTTTGTTGAGTATGTAACTAATATCACTCATTGTTTGGCATATAGATTATGCATATATCATTTAGCCATAATGTGCTTCTGTTATATGACTTTGCATTAGTATTTAGGGATTTTCATTTGAAATAAAAGCATGGATACCCCAACTATTTCTCTTATGGTGAGCTGATACAGTTCTCTGCCCCTTTATTTTTCTGTTAGATTCAAAGAAATCTACAGTTGCGAATAGAAGAACAAGGAAGGTACCTCCAGATGATGTTCGAGAAGCAATGTAAACCCGGCATTGAAACATTTAAGGCACCATCATCTACCACTGAGAACCCATCTGGAGTCTCTTTGGACTGTTGTAGGTCAGGACCTGATCAAGCTAATGGAACTACCGCAGCTGAGGAAGGGTCACTGGAAATGGGTGCAAAGCATGATTCTCCCAAAGGTCAACCTTCTGAGAATCCTAAGCAACATGTTATTGGTGGTGATGATAGTGCTCAAGCCTCAAAGCGTAAACGGACAAACGAGTAGGCCGTATGATATGCCAACTGAGTATTAATCTTACAGGACAACACTCTTTGGTGAAAGATTTCATTTTAGGAAGAAAGACTAGGCTAAGTATTTCAATGAGTTCTAACTGGTGTACTATATTTTACATTTAGCGAAAGACCACGCATCAATCACTTGAATGCCTTAGGTTCGATTTTCACTGTTAGCAATCCCCCTCGATAGGTGATTGATTATCTCTACCGGAAGTCCATGCCAAAACTTGTAAGCATGTTCTATCATTAGAATGTCATGCACTGCATTTTTCTTAAAATCTGTAACTAAAAATAAGAAAAGATGATGAGTCAAGCCAACAAGGTTGTTGCTCAACTTGATGTAGGATGTTTGATTCTCTAATAGGTCACCTATCTCAATTCTTTATAGGTGGTGCACCTCTATTGTAGAAATAAAATGACTCAATTTTGAATTTTCATTAATCAATAACTCTAATGTTTGATAATGACTAAGCTTCAAATCATAGGTGAGGGATTAAGAAAATGCCTCACCAATTTCCATTGATACATAATTCTATGTTGGTATGTATAGTAGTGAAAGTTAGGATAATGACTAGGCCTCAAGTAATAGGTGAGGATGAAGAGAACATCTCACCAACTTCCATTAAAATAGAAAATTATTGGTTGGTAGGGTTTTTGTTCACAATAAATTATTATATGATTCAGGATAATAATCTAAAAGTAAATAAGTTTATTCTAAATCAGTTGTGAAGATGTAATCGAGATTATTGATATGGACCATATAATAGTTTTTTTCCTTATTCGTTATGTTTTTCTATGGTACCAATTATAGTGAAGGACATATTTGCAAATCACTTTAACAAGTGTTAGTATCTCAAATCCCCACGATGGGGGTTTGTTCACTTGATATTTTTTATTTATTTGGTTAATTGTTTCACTTACCTCAACTTTTTATTGTTCCATCTAAGAGAAGCAGTCTCAGCTTTGGTAGTTTTCAGGAAGTAGTGTTAGCTTTGGTAGTTTTGGCTTGATTTTAAAGAACAAGTCATGAAGCACCTTCTCATCATCTTGGAAATGAAAAGAAATTGAAGCTTTCGAAACTATAGAGTACACTAAATAATACTTTGAGATGACTCTGAAGTCTTTTATTATCCTTCAAAACCCAACTTGCAAACAAACCGCTTATTTGGCTTAACAATTAACATAAATCCATCCATTACAAAGACTCTAAATCTAGGGCTTTAAACTTCGTAATTAAGATGAAGCTATAATGCATATCCCTTGCCTCTATAGTCTATAGTTTTCGTGCTAAAAATCTCATACATGTTTAGCCTTACTAAAGTTCTTCACAATGACATTGATATAGTTCAATGTATATTCCCCTGTTACTAGTGGAGCGATGCAAAATAAATACTCATTCGAGTTTAAATCATCAGCACTTTATGGTTGAACAGAGTTTCAGAATTTTCTTATTGACTCCAATGTTATGATTTCAAAATGAAAGTAAAAAAATCATAGCATTCACTTAATTTTGAAGCTTTGTCTGCTGAATAAAGTAGTGGAAGTACAAGACAATAGTCATTGATAACATGTTGATTCACTCAGTTTGTTAGAATTTCATATGGTAGTTATAAGTTATAATTACATTTTTAGTTGTAAACCAAACATTAATATAAATTTATCAAATTTAATAGAAATTGGTTCTTATATTTTAAGGTACATAAATTTCATAATTAAAAAAGTCATCAGATAGTTCTTAATTTTTTTCCAACGAAATAAATTGTTCCCATAAATTTTGAATTCAACTAACGTTGTGTGTGTTTGGCCTAGCTTATTTTTTACTTCTCCTTATAAGTAAAAGTTGGGCGAAAACTAATATTCAAAAGCTCTCCATTTAAAACACCAAAGAGTTACACCATATGTAATTATAACTAAATAGCTAAACTTAATTACATTGAAGTGTCTTTCAATGATTTTTCAACTTCAAGGAAGAAAAAATCAATAAGTTTAACAATGACAACAATGAGTTGATTATCTTAACGAGGAATAATCATTGTGGAGGGATTCAGAACTTTCACTGGTTCAACTTAACCCCACTTCAGGAATATATATTTGGTGAAGTAGCAAGACCATTTTATTGTGTTAGAAATTATAAAAGAGATGCATTTTAATCCAAATATTGATCATCTCCGATATTGGAGGAGATGATGACATGTGACATTTAATTTTTTTTAATAGTACAAATTTTAAATTAAAGTTTTTTTAAATCAACAAATTAATCTGGGCCTAACACTCTATTACGGGAGAAAATCACAATCATTTTAATCCAAGGAATGGTGTAACCTTAAACAAGTTCAAACACTTATACATTACTCTCAACTCACCCATAAATCATTAACATCTTAGGTTTAAACTCCTGTTTGGTAGATACTCTTCTCCTAATTATTCCGCTTACCAAACAACCATTTCTTCTGCATATAAATACTCTCTTCTATTGTGACCTTCTTTTAGCCACTTCAACTAATATTCTAGGCCTAATATTAACCACTGGACCTGACTCCCCAAATGAATCTCATTTTTCTTGTAAGCTATGGACTAGAACCCTGAGGTAACTAGACCGTTTTTCCTTTCACTTCTTTTTAATTAATTTTATGTTCCATTATGACACTAATTAATTAGTCGTTTCAATTGGAAAATAAATTAACCAGTCTTCATTCTATTATACAATAATTATATTAGTCATACAACTATACTGGTAAGACTAACTAAAAGTAGTTATACTGATCAGTTTTCATTTAAAATTATAATTTTTTTTTATGAAAGTAACCTAATTTTGACTAAAATGTTATTATGAATCATCAAACAAAAAATTACTATCAAAATGTTAGTATTGATGATAAAAACATAATTATTATCATTGTTTATACTTTTAAAATATGATCAACCACCAAATCACAAATTTTATTTTAATAAGTGGTGCAAATAAAAATAGTTATTATATGTTTTATTATTTTTCAACATTAATATAAATAGATAAATATATATATATATATATTACTTATATGTAATTCAATTAATAAACCACCTATTATACCTTGCAATATGATTACACTGATATCTTGTTCGATTTCAGGACCAATATAATGTTAATACTTATGTTGCTGCCAGTTTTTCATGACGTGCACTCCAATATTTGCATAGAAAAGGTTTCATATTTTATGTATTTCAATGTCAACCTTGATTTGTAACCAAAAAAAATGTCAAGCTCAATTAATTAATGGAGTCCATTTCGAGAGTGAGAACCAGTGGTTAAGATAGGACTAGTTTCACTCATGCAAAAACCCGCTCTAAGCTTCCACCTCAAATTTTAATTGGAATCATAGTTTTAGAATGTGAGGAGAATAAATTATCTACAAGTTTTAAAATTTTTAATTTAAAAATAAATGAAGATCTTAACAAAGAGGATCTGATCTTGTCAAATTGAAGGTTAGCTTCTCATTATTATTGCCGTCATTATCCTTAATTAACATAACTTAATTAAGTGAAGATTTAAGAACTAATGAACAACAAAATTCCTTCTTCATTGGTTATTTCTAAAGATGATATCTTCCTTATCAACTAGTGTCTCTTGTACTAGAATATATGGATGAAATATTTTTATATATTTTTTATTTATTTATTTAATTAAAAAAAATTAAAGAAAATTTGAATCCTTAAATATTTTTAGGTACCGCATGTTAAAATTTAGGTCTAGTACTCGATTCTCCAGTATTGGGGAGAAGCTCAACCCCTTAAAAAATAAACTTCTCTCCAATACTGACCTCTCCAATAGTACTGGAATATGTAGAGAATATATTTTTATATGTTTTTTATTTATTTAATTAAATTAAATACTTTTAAGTATCACATATCATAATCTGATCCATTATTGAGCTCTCCAGAACTAGACCTACATTATATATCTCTTTATCAAGTTTTTGTTTTATTCATTACTTTGAAATGAAAAGTCAATCTTTTTTACCTCTTGCCTAACCTTTTTCTTAAGTTGTTAAGAATAAACTTCATTCAGGCCAAAGATGATTCTCACAATCAATCGGAATACAATTCAGACCAATTTAGTTAAATAATATTTCTTTCCATTTCAATAATTTTTCATATTTCTACTAAGTTAGCTTTACCAAACAATTTCCTGTTTGGGAAACTTTCCAGCTTTTTCTATTTTATAGTTTTTACACTTTTTTTTTTCTTTTGGGCTATATATATTTAGCTTTAGTATTGTGTTAAATCTCAAGTATTCAGATTAAGTTCTTCAATATTAAAGTTTACCAATAAATCAAAGAGGTTCATTCTTTTATTGAGTTGTGTTCTTCTTGTTTCATTTCTTTTGCTGTCAACCAAGACTCATCCCCAATGATGATGATGCAAGTTTCACATGGTATCAGAGCACCCTTGTAAGGGTGTCTCTGCTACCATTGTGCTAGTAAACTCAAACCCTCTTTTTCGTTTTTCCCTTTAATTTTTCTCAAATATTTCTTCAATAGCTTTTCTTCACATTGTTCAACAAATGGCGAATCAATTGATGAATCATATTCTTGACCCTTCAAGCCCATACTATATGCATCCCAATGAGAATCTGGGTGCCACTTTAGTTTCTTCTCGCTTGAATGGAGAAAATTATCAGCTATGGTCTCGTGCTATGTTGATGGCACTTGAGACCAAGAATAAATTATAATTCATCGATGGCACTCTCCCAAAACCTCCTCCTAATGATCATGCATTCAATGATTGGAAGAGATGCAACAATCTTGTTGTATCTTAGCTCGCTCAATCTATTGAGCCATCAATTGTTCAAAGTGTGTTAGTGATGGAAAATGCCAAAGAAATTTGGGATGACTTTAGGGAGAAATATTATCAAGGTGACATATTTCAAAATTTCGATCTCATTTGGTAAATTCATTCCATCAAACAAGGAAATCAGTCTATTAGCAAATTCTTCACCCAAATCAGAGAGATATCGCAACAGTTAGAGAACTACAAACCTATTCATATATACGAGTGTGAGATTAAGTGTAGTTGTCACTTGATTCCCACCATGAGGAAGTATAGAGAGAATGATTATGTGATTTGTTTTTTGAGAGGTTTGAATGATCAATTCTCACCTGTCAGATCTCAGATCATGTTATTAGACCCTCTCCCACCAATCAACAAGGTTTTCTCCACTCTAAAATTCAACAAGAAAGACAAATGTTGTTGGAGGATCCAAGTTTTTATGCTAACATTTCAAGTAGCAATTATGAATCAAGGCAGAGGGGAAGAGGAAGGAGTTTTCGAGGTCCTAACAGAAGTAGATACAATGCACTAGGGAGGTCTAACTTTTCAGGCAGAGGGAGAAATAAAAAATCTTGTATCTTCTGTCAAAGAATTGGACACACAACTGATTCATGTTATAAGATGCATGGTTTTACCCCAGGATACCAAGGCAACTCAAGTAATATCAACAACTATGTAGTGCAGAGAGATGATGATCACCCTAATAATGAAGAAGAGTTAATAGATTCTACTCCTAAGGAAGCAAAATCAGAAGCAGATTTACCCTTCAAACCAGCTCAACATCATACCTTGAAATATATGATTCAACAGTCCATGAGTTAGAACAATCACAATGCTATTCAAATAACATCCACTCCTAACTCAGTTCATATGCACCAAGAACAACATAACTCAAGTAATCCCTATATATCATTAGCACATGAGTCAAGATCGACCTCTTGGATTCTTGACAGTGGAGCAACAAACCATTTTTGTCACTCTTTATCTGCATATCAAAATTATAAGAGGATTAAGCCTCTTTCTATTATCTTGCTCAATGGCAACCAAGTCACTGCAAATTATGTTGGAACAATTATTTTTTCCGATCTACTATACCTTGATAATGTGCAATATGTATCCATGTTTAACTTTAACCTTATATCTATTTCAAGACTCACCACCTTCTTGGACTGCACCCTAACTTTTATCGTCAATCATTGTCAAATCTAGGACCCACACTCCTTGAGGATGATTGGTGCAGTTGAACAAAAGGGAGGATTGTATGTCTTGAAGGATTATAACAAGAATTATCCTAGACCCCATGTTGTAAATGCTTGTACCAACAACAATAATTATAATCTTTGACATTCTAAACTAGGACACTTGTCTAATAACAAAATGATTGTTATGCAAACTCAATTTCCTTTTATGAAATATAATAAAAGCATTGACCCTTGTGAAGTATGCCAATTAGCCAAGTAGAAAAGGCTGCCTTATCTTGCTAGTAATATCATTTCTGCTCATGCTTTTGATTTGATTCCTATAGACATTTGGGAACCTATTTCTGTTCCATCCACTTTTGGGCAAATATACTTCCTCACTGTTATGGATGATATGACTAGATTTACTTGGATCTTCTTTATGAAGCAAAAACTTGAAACCAATCAGCTTTATTGGCAGTTTGTGACTTACATTGAAACACAACTTCAATTAACTATTAAAGCCATTAGAAGTGACAATGAAAAAGAATTTCCCATGCCCAACTACTATGCCTCGAAAGGAATTAATCATCAAACATCTTGTGTTGAAACACCGCAACAGAATGGTGTTGTTGAATGAAAGCATCAACATATTCTTGCCATATGTAGAGCATTGATTTTTGAATCAAACATGCCTAGGTGTTTTTGGAACTATGTTGTTTCTCATGCCATACACTTGAACAATAGACAACCTAGCTCTTTCTTAAAGAATAAGTCTCCTTATAAGATATTTTTCAACAAAATTACATGATATAACAAACTTAAAGATCTTTGGTAGTCTTCATTTTGTTTCAAATTTAGTATGTCATAACAAGAAATTGGACCCTAGGTCTAAAAAATGTATTTTCCTGGGATTCAAACAGGGTACAAAAGGTTTTATTTTACTTGATTTTAGTACTAATGAAATTTTTTTATCAAGAAATGTGAATTTTTTGAGCATATATTTCCTTTCAATCACAATAAATCACATACATGCCACTATGTTCAAAAGGATACTCCTATCTTGTCCATCAATCAATCTGATATTTTCTCTTATTCCCTACTCGAGACTCACCTTCTCATACCAACTCCTACAGACCAATAGCCTCATAACCTTGTTGCCCAAAATCTTGACTTTGTTCCTACAAGACAGTCTCAAAAGATTAGAAGACCTCCCACCTATCTAGATGATTATCATTGCATCCTTATTTCCAATACCAAATCATATTACCCCAATGCCAAATACCCTATTAGTAGTACATTAACCTAAGATCAACTATCTCCTAACTTTATGCACTACCCTTAGCTATTTCCATTACACATACACCAACCACTTATTCAGAAGCCATCAAGCATGAATGTTGGAAAGAAGCCATTAATACAAAACTATTTGCCATTGCCAAGAATGGTACTTGGATTCTAACCAAACTACCATCTGATAAGACAGCCATAGGCTGCAAATGGGTATTCAAAATCAAGCATAACTCAAATGGATCCATAGAGAGGTATAAAGCTAGGTTAGTAGCAAAAGGATATACCCAAACAAAATGTGTTGATTATATGGACACTTTCAGTCCTATTGTAAAAATGACCATAATCAGAGTTCTCTTGTCCCTTCCTGCTATCAATAATTGGTACCTACAATAGCTTGACATCAACACTACATTAGATATGAAAAAAGAAGTCTACATGAAGATACCTCCAGGCCTCCATACTAGTAACTCCAACCTTGTTTACAAGCTTGAAAAATCCATTTATAGATTAAAACAAGGAAGTCAGCAGTGACATGATAAGCTTTCTAACACCTTAATTCAAATTGGTTTTCTTAAATGCTATTTTGATTATTCTTTGTTTGTTAAATCTACTAACAAAGGCTTCACTGTCATTCTAGTGTATGTAGATGATTTGGTTTTGGCAAGAAATGATTTTGAGGAAATCAATCACACCAAACTAATTATGCATAACAAATTCAGTATAAAGGACATTGCTGACTTGAAGTATTTCTTGGGCATGGAGGTTGCAAGATTAAAACAAGGGATATCATTATATCATATGACCTACACTCTAGATTTATTGGAGGAATCTGGTTCCCTTGCATCAAAACCAACATCAACTCCTACAGGCTACAACTCCAAAATTCAATCTAGTTTGGGGACTCTCTTTGTCGACCCTACTAGTTACAGAAGGCTTATGGGCAAACTCATATATCTCACACACATTAGACCCGATATATGTTTTGTTGTAGGATGCCTAAGTCAATTCATCTCATCTCCAACTACTTCATATTTCCAAGCTGTAACCAGAATCCTTAAATATTTGAAGGGCTCACATGGTCAAGGAATTTTCTATCCCATCAATAACACTAATATATTAAAGGAATATTCAAACTCTAATTAGGCAACTTGCTTGGACACAAGAAGATCAGTTACAAGATGGTGTTTATTCCTTGGTAATGCCCTCATCTCTTCAAAAAGCAAGCAGAACACGGTTTCAAGGTCATCCTCAAAAGCAGAGTATAGAGCCCTTGCAATGGCAGCTTGTGAAGCCCAATGGTTACTATTTCTTCTTCAGGATCTTTGCATATCTCACACAACACTAATTACCTTATTCCGTGACAACAAATTAGCATTGCACATTGCTGCAAATCCTATCTTTCATGATAGGACTAAACATATAGAAATAGTTTGTCATGTCATTCGTGTAAGATTGCAGAACAACATTATCCATCTCATACCTATGTCTATTTCCTTACAATTGGTAGATATCTTCACAAAATCTCTCGATTTTTCTCCTTTTCGAAAAATCATTTCCAAGCTTGGCATAATCAACATTCATATGTCAACTGGTGGGGAATGTTAAGAATAACCCCATTTGGGCCAAAGATGATTCTCACCATCAATCAGAACCCAATTCAGCCAAATTTAGTTAAATAATTTTTCTTTCCTTTTTTAGTAGTTTTTCATAATTATGTTAGTTAGTTTTACTTTCCAGTTTTCTCTTTTGGAAACTTTCTATTTTTCTGTTTCATAGTTTTTCCTCTTCTATTTTCTACTTTTCTTTTCTTGAGTTGTGTTCATCTTGCTTCATTTCTTTTGCTATCAATCACGACTCATCCTTGATGATGATGCAAGTTTCACAGAAGCTGAGTCATTTGTCATTGATGGGAAAATGAAAAGATTATGTGGTGGATAAGAATGATTCATCTAGTTTTTCCATATAAAAATAATATGATCTCTTAAAAATCCTCATATAAAATATTTTACTTTCTACATTTTTTATCTTATAAATTATAAATAGGTTATAAAAAACAAAATTGAGTGGGTAAAATGTGGTAACGAGAAATATGATTGAGACAAATATTTGGTTGTTGAAATATATTTGGGTATCTTAAGTATTGAATTAGACTAGTATTGAGTTGAAGTTTATTTACCATTTAGTTGATGAGTTAATTTTGATTATTAGGTTAACGAAGTACGTCTTCTGTCCCATAACTTATATCATTTCATGTGTTATCAACTGTGATTGGTCAGAAAAATGTTTATTAATTATTTTTTAACTTAAATACATTCTCTTCAACCAATCATAACTGATGACACATGGAGTGACACAAATAGGGCTGACAATGAACCGAACCAACTCGGTATTTGTTCGAAACTCGATTCGTTATTTAGCCCTATAAACTTGGTTCATGAACCAAATGAGCCGAACTTGAGCTGGAAATTGAGCTCATTAAATAAACGAGCCGAACTTGAGTTAGATATAGTTCGACTCGTTAGATTCATGAGCTAGCTCGATATATTTATATATATACAAATATATATATATATATATATAAACTAATTTTTATATTTATTATGAACCAAATATTATTTTTTATATTTATGGTTATTATATATATAAACAAATGTATATGTATATATATATATATGTATATGTATATATATATATAGATGTATATATAACTTTTTGCATTATTTTTCAAAATTTAATTAATTATTTGAGTTGTCTAAATGAATCATTCGAACTGAACCGAACAGTTCCCGAACTTTAACCGAGCCGAACTCTAGCTAAAAAAATAACTCGTATCGAACTCGAGTTGAGTTTCGAGCTGAACCAATCCTTATCGAGTTGAACTCTGGTTCGACTCGGTTCGGCTCATTTCCAACCCTAGACACAAATCATGGGACAACAGACGTGCTCCCTTAGTGTAGTTAGGTTTCCTTCCTTTTTATATAAGACACTGGTAATTTTTCTATTCAACTTTTTTATTCAATTCAATCAATCAACCAAATACATATTTATTTTCTTGAAGTTTGATTTCTAATATTCCCCTAATTGTTATTTTGTTCCCTATCATTTTTATTCTTCTATTATTCCAAATCTAATCATGCAGGAATCTTGTGTGTTTTCTTTTTCAAACTTCAATTCTTTTGAGTAAGATAGACATCCAAGAGACTATAAGTAACCTTATATGAAAAATGGAATGTTTATTAGTTTGTGGACTGATATCTTTAGTTTAATTTACTCACTCATATATTGTTAACATCTGTCTTATAACATTTCTACAAAACTCCTAATTTAATTAATATGTTTTTTTAATCTCTATCCTAAGATATGACTTTGCCAATTATCAACTAAGTTATTAAAAATCGTCTACATATATATATTATTTGAATTTAAATAATATTATATAAGGAGATTGAAGAAGTATGGAATATGAAGCAAAATTAATTTAAAATAAAATAATTAAACAAAAATCCACAATTAATAATAATTTGGTTGGTAATTGTTGAAATTAAATATACGAATACCCTACTGGTCATTCATGTCAGATTTCATTGAAATCGTACCAGTTATAGTTATATACCAGTTGTTTTCATTTAAACCATATTAGTCATACGTGTTGGTTTTCATTATTAGAAATCAATTTCTAATTCAGATGAACATCATATATTTAATATAATTATATTGCCTATTTATTTAGGATTACAAAAAAAATGATCTAATTTCTAACAATACATAAGACTTCTAAAACTGATAATAAATATCAACTTAATAATTAGATACTCAAACAGTTAGAATATAAGGGATAATAAGAACTTTATATGTTAATACACAAAGAACTGTTATGATCCTCAAGACATTAAATCATAAATAGTTTTCACCTCTCCCCGTCAGGGAGAAAACGAAGGTCCCAAAATAAATTCAAGATTTAGTTGAGGAAGACCATCGTATCAAAAACTTTCTAAAAGCACATGAAAGAAATAGATTTGAGAAACATAAATTCAAATGTGATTTTGTATACTTATTTTATTTTATATATGAGAATTATGAAATTCAAGATCTTATGATTGACAATCATGAAGGAAATTCTAACATTCATTTGAAATAATTATTTTATAAAAATAACTTAATTTTTACTAAAATGTTGTTATGAAAGATCAAACATGTAACTACTACCTTTGTTTGCACTTCTAAAAACTGGATATCACAAATTCACATTTTGTTTCAATAAATAGTGTAAATAAAATTATTTATCAATTTTCTTTATTAATTTTTCAACATAGTATAATATATACAATATAATTTAATTAGTCAAATACTAATTGAATCATTCTATATTTCTATACCCAGACCCGACCAAGGTATATGTAAATTTGAATATAAACCCTTGATAAAGTTGTTAGTCTTTCCCTACCTTGGACCAAGGTTTGTCTTCTCCTAATGTGTAATTTATATTCTTTGAGGATGGATAATAATTGGCTAAATCCTTACTATAAGAACAGATTCGCAGTTATGTTATTATTATTTATTAGAAAATTTATTAGGTTGATAGATGTGGACTATGTCCTTTTATTATTACTAGTTAAATTTACCTATGTGATGGATTACATTCTATTCAAATGACATATGTATTACATTCTATTGAAATGATATTACCAAATGTTTTAAAGTGCAATATTGAAAAGGTTGAAAATTGATTTAGAATATTAAAGTATTTAACTAAACATAGTGTTTTAAAACGCCTGAAATTATATAAAAAATGATGCCAATGGGTTTCAATTCAAACCCACGGCCCTCTAATACCTCCAGGATTAATCCTAACCATATGAACTGCACCTTCATTCTGTTTATTAACCTTTAAAATAATTAGATTAAATATGTTTACACTGCTTTGACAGTATAGCACAAAGTTAATTGTATTACATTAAATATTATAAATAGGCATTGACATTAAATAAAAATGATGTCACTATTAAAATGACATAGCAATGCAAAAATTTTGATATAGCAAAAAAGAAATAATGAGAAAATCATTTATTGAATAATTATTAACAATGTTACATTGAATCCTCTATATAAAAGGGAATGAAAAACTAATTAACCTAACTAAATTAACCAACCAACTAACAAAAACTCAACTATTTTAATATTATCGGCAAGCCTGCATTCCAAGGTTGAAATTTTAATAGTAACTGGCATTGGAACCCACGACACAGTAATCCTTAGGTCCTCCTTAAGGATATGAAATGCAACTAGGATTTGTTTAATAATTTTAAAATATTTAGATTATATATTTTTAAACACTTTAGATGGGTTCAAAAATAATTTCACATCATCCTATACAAAAATTATATTTCAGCTTCCGACAGAATGGTTGGAAGAAAAGTTTGTGTTGAGGATGCTTGAAATATGTTATTTTGTTAGTCACACATTATTTAGTATTAGAATCGAATATCAATGTTATATATTGGACTCAGGTCTCTTGTTATAATGTGTATCAGATATAAACACCAAATAGAAACATCATATAGGCAGGTGGACCCATGGGTGTGCTAAGGTTTGTAATCCTTATTCTCTAATAATATCTTGGTAGCCGCTCAGTGCTCTCAGGGACGTTTACACAATTGGCCGAACCCCGTCAACAAATTCTCTTATTTCTTCTCATATGTCTTTATTTGATTGATTGTAACCAACACTGCACAACGATCACGCACCAAAAGTTTGGTTCAAACAACAAAAATTAAGAAAGAAGTGTTGATCCTTCCAACAACAAATTTCCAAAACAAAAAATGATTGTAACACCTCGTCATATTATTGTCATCATCTCATATGATGACAATGAGGATTGTATGATTCTTAATTAGTCAATAGATTCAAATCAAAAAAATAATGAGAATTTAACATTTATTTAAATTAATTATTATTTATTTCAAATATTATTACAAAGTAGTATGTAACACTTATCTAATACTTAAATTTTTGTCATAAGAAAAATCTATGATCAAAGAATGTGATAATAAGTTTTTTAAAATTTGTAAAATATTATTTAATACACCAAATTTATGGGAAAAACCAATTAAGAAAAGTAAGACATGAACTTCTAATTCACCGCTGTGAAAAGATATTGCAAAAAAATTATAACTCAAATCTCTAAACCAAGAGGTCATACAATCCCAAAAGTATTACTTTAGTGTCAAGCATCAAGTAAAATTAAATAAACTTTTTATTAAATATTATTTTTTGGTCATAGAAGTTAACATTTGTTTTAGGTCTATTCCAAATATGGAACTCGCTTGTGAGGAATCTGTGTGTCGGCATATATTTTCAACGATCAAAAAAGTAAAAATTATGAAAATTTTCATAATTTTTGTGCAATGTCTTACACTTTGTTATTTTTGCACTAGCGAAAACTTATTTATAATTGGAGATAAAACTGATACTCGTCGTAAATTATTATCTCTTATTAATAGAAAATATTTATTGAAATATGAAGAGATAGTAATTCACAACAAGGGGTTTTGTGCATGTTTAAGATTTTAATACAAGTAATTTTTATTGAAAAGTGGTACATTTAGTATTTGTTAAAAAAATGATATATATAGTTTTGGAGTAGGTATTCCATAGAGGTAAGTAATTGAAACAAAAAAGAAAATACAATATAATATAATTTTATACTTTTTATATATAATGAAATTATAACTTTGTCATTAAAAATAAAAAATAAATTTCCATCTTCATGATCTTGGTTCTGGTATTAGAATTTATTTTTTAAAGAGTGGTGTTATTTACTTAATGATTGACGTTGGTGTGCCTCATTAGGTCACTTATCTCATTAATTCTATCATTGATCTGTGTGCTTCTTCAGGTGACTTCTCATTAATTGTATCACTGATGCGTGCCCTCTTCATCTTTTCACACTTCACCGTCTCTGCTTGAAAAGACCTTACCATGGTAAGTAGGATTTTGCAGGATCCAGCCCTATCCGCTCAACCTGCACGACCCAATCATGATCGAGTCCGAATAGGGTCGGGCCTGATTAGGTCTAGGGCCGGGTTTGGGTTCTAAATATAGACTCAATCAATATTTAGGGTCGACTAGGGACTAAGCATGACCCAACCCGTCCGTCTCAGGGTTATTCGCTCATCATGTTTGTATATGTTTATACTCAAATGTGTACAAAGTAATGATACCCTTTTGGTCGAAAGTATAATTTATTCTTTAATTTTCCATAATATATACATGATTAATAATACATATATACATGTATCATTTTATATATCAAACTACATATTCATAATAATAAATAATAGAGAAATCTTTATCTAAAATGAGTATGCATTATATTTAATCGGGTCTAGGGTCGGGTCGGGTTTAAAGGCTGACTCGGTCGTTATTTAGGATCGGGTTAGCTTCAGGTCTAGAACCAGGTCCGGATTCAAAAAAGTGACCCGATCAATATTTAGGACCAAGTAAGGACAAGTCTTAACCCGTCCCAACCCGGCCCATACTCACCCCTAATGGATAGTGTATCCTATGCAAATACACTCTCCATCACAGTGTCACCAAGAAGCTCACAAAGGCAAAGATAGTGTGAGTGTTTTATAGATGACATGATCCGACTCCAATATTGTATTATTATAATTATGATATTGAATCACAAAAATATGGTCATATTGACCTACATCAAATTATATTTAGGTCGCTTCAAATCATATCAAATTTTATAATATTTTTTTAATTGCAGGAATTGTGATCTGAATTGTAACTGTAACTAAAATTTAAATCACAACGTCCAATAGCAATACCACAGAGCCAATAGTGCCTAGAGTCCTCAAACCCTTTCCTCTTTTGATTTTGGCATGTTTTAATCTTGCTTTACTTGTGTTGTATGTGTAGCATTTCCTCTTGCAAATTCATGTTAAACATGATACAATATTTCAGCATTTTCTCATTTTAATTCTTTACGATTTTTTGTTAAGAACGTTATTGTGGTTTGTTTGAAAACTTTTTATGGTAGCATGATATATTATGTTATATTAACTTGTTAAGGTACCTTTATATTGTTGTTATGAATGGATAAATTTGGCTTATTATGAATGCATAGCGAAGCTGTGTCAGATTTGTGGTACCTTTATATTGACGGTGGGTTGGTGAACAAAAAGCACATAAAAGCCAAAAGTCTAACAAAAGCCAAAATCTACTAGCTTATTCTATCTATGCTGTTGAAGAGCCTAAAGTATTGATGCACTTTAAAGTGCAATCGAATTGCATAAATGAGAACAATACACAATTAAATTATGCTTTGCTTTTTCTTTCTTTATGAAGAATACTTAATATTTTAAAGCGTATTATTATACTTAATATTTGAGTTATTTTTACGTGTATGTGTATTGTCTATATTTTATAATAATAATAAAAATATCAAAAGTAGGGTTGGAAACGAGCTGACGAGTCGAACCAGAGCTCAGCTCGGTTCATCTCGATAAGGATTGATTCAACTTGAAACTCGACTCGAGTTCGATACGCGTTATTTTTTTAGCTTGAGTGTGAACACTCGATTTTGTCCAACCTTTTTTTTTTCTTGTGCATAATAAATCATCTTTTTCAGGAATTTATGGATTAATATTGTTGGGTATGAGTCACATGCATATGATATCAAAGAACCCACTGCATCACTAAACTAATATTTAACGGATTGGTCCGTAAACATCATGGGTCTTTCGGGTTATTTCTAATTATTTGTGAAAACAAAGTTATTCTTGAGGGCATTTTTTGTCGTTGATGTTACAAATATTATCATAATCAATATGGAAATTACATGAACCGGGCACTGGTTTCGCCCCTAATACAAACAATATTACATGAGCATCAAGAAGAAATCAAAAATGGAAGAACAAAATAGGATACAATGAGATTATAACAAAAATATATTGCTAAGGAAGACTCAGATGCCTCTGTGATCACTGGTGCCTGATCTAAACAGCTATTGGCATCATCAATTATCGTCCCAAGTGTGGCATTCTTCACCTCTTCGTGGGTATACACCTGGACCTGGGATGCCACGATGCAAAGATCACTGCAAATCAAAGGAAACATATATTTGCTTTTAGTGTCACCCAGAAAGCTAAAACAATCAAAACATGATTAAACCAAATAATTCAATCATCCTTAACTGGGTTAAAGCAAAATGGTGTGCAACAACCATTGTTAATAGCATTGGCCATTCAAAACCTCAAACATCGTATCACTCAAAATCACCCAAAAAAATCTCAACAATCCATAAGTCATCTACCACTACCCCACCATATCTTAACAGACCAAACAAATCTAGAAATATGAAACAAAAAGATCCAAAATTGGAGAATGGGTTAGAATTGCCAAGAAAATGCAGCATCTAAATCTAATTTCCTTGCTGTGATGGAGTAGGTTGATTTGATATTGATGATAAAGGCCAGTTACCATCCTACTCCAATTATGGTCATCATTGGCAAATAAAAATCTTCTCCAACAGTTACGTATGCATAAATCAGCAATAACTGGGACAACATAAGAATTTCAAAAATGCAAACCAGAAGTCATCACCAATTGGCATATTCCTTTTTCAGTTATGTATTCAAGTAGGCATAAAAGGCAAATATTCAGAAAAGGATTCCAAAACAGCAGGATTAGGCAGCAATCAATTTAAATGGAGTAATTAGAGGTAAAATGATTATTAGTAATCATTGAGCATTATTCAAAACTGAAAGGAATAATCAGAAAAGAGCAAGAGTCAGGGTATATGTTCCTATATCTTAGGTGAGAATTCAGAAATATCTCAGCAGTTACATATAATCATAATCAGCATGAATGGAAATAATTATTGAGCAGTTTCAGAATGGATAACCAGAAAGCAAAAGGGCAGTACAACATAAACACACAGCTATAAAGGGCGTACAGCTATCAATAGAAAAACATGAGAGAGGATTCCAGAGATAAAAAAAAAGACACATACGTTCAGAGAATAGAGAGAAAAGTCATACATTATACACAACTATAACCAGAGCACTACTTCCATACATCCAACAAAAATCAACCTAAAATAGGCTCACATTTCACGAGCAGCGTAAAGCGACACACATATACTCAGTAAACGCAGAGAGCATTTCAACCGTAAAAAACAGAGGACATTACAACAGTGCTAAACAAGGGCAGCAAGTACAACACCGAAGCAGAACATCGGTAGATAAAGAATCAACACTCGGAAGGACAGTTTGTTCTTGTTGTTTTGTTATTCTTACCTTTTGGTTTTTGTTTATTATTTGAATAACCTTTTTCATGCCTAAATCCATATATAATTAATCTCCAGCAAACCAATTCAATGCATAACCAAAGTCTTGGATAAATGATAATGCATTAGGTTATACGGTAAAGCTGTAAAAAATTTCAAAACCATTCTTTCATTTAACTCCATATAAAGTAAATGATTCTAAAACTATTTTAATACTTAATATGTTAATTATAAAATAGAGCAACACTATATTACGGGTAAGTTAAATATGAAATTTACGTAGTGAGGTTATGGTTCGAGTTGTCTCTAACTTCTCCGAAAACGAGAAGAAGGTCTACAACCAATGCTGTCTCTAAGCTATTAATCATGTATATAGAAAATAATTCCCCGGCCTATTTTGCTACCTAATTCTAAAAATAACCCAATATTATTTTACCGAACAAATTGGGATTTTTATAGTGAGGTTATGGTTCGAGTCGTCTCTAACTCCCCGGAAATGAGGAGAAGGTCTACGACCAACACCGTTCCTGAACTATTAGTCTCATTGAACCAAACAATTATATATTAATCAATTCAATAAATTAACATTTTTAAACCTATCGGTATTTTCTAAATCACACAATCAACCAAAGTAGCTAAATAATTTTCGAACTAGAACTACGTAAGCCTTGATCTCCTTAATAGGGGTACGTAGGACCAAAGTCAATATTGTCAGGCTCAATAATAAAAAATAAAAAAAATATTATGTTTTACTAATTTAATTTCTAAACAAATAATTGTTAAGGGTATACAAGTCCATGTTATTAACGAGGGTACCGTTTTAATACGGGCGGACGGGGTGCTAATACCTTCCCCGATCCATAATCGACTCCCGAGTTTAGAATCTTTGTTTAAAGACCATATTATCCTAATTGGGCTTATTAGAGTTTTCTACATTTTAACCGCAAAAAACGTAGTGGCGACTCCAAATCAATCGGAAGAGGTAAAATTCGCGTTCGCTTCCTCCCAAGTCGTAGAGCCGGTCTTCCAACCGAAAATCGGGTCGCGACATTGAGTTACCCGGTTTAAGTTCACGAACTATTCGATTCAGTTCGAATGGTTCATTTGAACAACTCAAATATTTAATTAAAATTTGAAAATTACTTAAAAAAGTTATATATATAAATATAATATTGTTTATATATAATAACAATAAATATAAAAAAATAATGTAGGACCATAATAAATATAAAAATTAGCTTATCTATATATGTATAATTTAACGACTCAGCTCATGAACCTAAAGAGTCGAACTATATCTAACTCAAGTTTGACTCATTTATTTAACGAGCTCGATTTCCAGCTTAAATTCAGCTCATATGGTTCATGAATCAAATTTATCAAGCTATATAACGAATCGAGTTCCGAACGAATAACAAGTTGGTTCAATTCATTGTCAGCCCTAATCAGAACCAATCTAAAACCACATATAATATTTGTGCTGGATTATATAAGATGTTTTATTATAAAAAATCAGACCACAAGTTAATTCCATGATTAGATTAGATGATTATTTTTGCCTAAAATTAATTGAAATGGATCATAAATTATTTTAAGAAGGCTTCTTAAATTTAAATAAAATTAAATGGGTTAAAATCAAGTGAGAAAATAATGTATGCACATATATAAAAAAGAATTTTTTACACTATTACCTATCATTTACAAGCGATGTAGTAATTTTGTAATACAAATGAATAATTTTTTGTATTACCAAGGATATTTTATAATCTTTTTAGGTAAGGAAATAACCTCTTTCAGAGTTCATGACTACCCCTCCCAACAAGTGTCACTCCCAGGAATCGATCTCTCGATCTTAGGGATTCAGTGAGGCCTTACACTACTAGACCAATGTGTTGTTGGTATACAAAAGAATGATTAATAATGTACTAAATATATATAAATATATATAAATAGAGAATAAAGTATTTCCTTATACCAATAGATAATTTGTTGGTGCAGCGGAAGCGATTGTTGCGCAACGTTGGCCACAAGCAATCAAATAAAGGCATAGAGTAATTAGAAGAGAAGAAACAAGAGAATTTGTTAACGAGTTCAACCAATTGTGCCTACGTCCTCGAGAGCATTGAGCGGCTACCACTATATTATTAGAGAATAAGATTACAAACCCTAGCACACCCATGGACCCACCTGTCCATGAGGTGTTTCTATTTGGTGTTTATATCTGGTGCACATTACAACAAGAGACCTGAGTCCAATATATAACATTGATATTCTACTCTATTCTGATACTAGACAATGTGGGATTCATACAATAACATATTTCAAGCATTCCCAACAATCTCCACCTTGATTGAAATAGACGAATATCTCGCTCCTTAGGAAATCTACACAAGAATCTCCACCTTAGCGAATATATGACTCCACCTTGCTCAATGTCTAATTCTCTTTAACTACTCCCCTCCATCATAGACCTTCCAAGTATCCTTGACGATGTTACCAAGAGCCTAGCTCTCTAAACTTGTAGTGCAACTTCCCGTACCGCCATCAAATAGAACACGCCGCCTAGCCACATATTGCTAGGAAGTCTTTCGATATATTGGAACCTCTATGCACAAGTTCACCAACAATCATCCTCTTCAATACTCAGTCAAACTGAATCTTGGAGCTTCCTTGGAAAGCCTTAACCGCTACCACCATTGTCTACTCCGACAATCCTAATTCAAAAGAACTATCATACTCTACCATAAGGAGTATACCCACAACACACCCTGCGTCAATGCTAACTAATGTCTGTGTCACATCCTTGCATCCAAGCCAATGCCCATGTCACACTCCTGCATCTCTACCACTGCTCGTGTTACAACTTGCATCAAAGTCAATACTCATGTCACATCCTACATCAAAGTCAGTCACCACCCTTGTGCTTTTGTGGATCTGCTAACAATTAATATCTTTCACTATGACGTCTCACACACGCCATTACGATATTCTCTTTCTCATCTCCAATGAGAACATTCTCTCAACATCTAGAGAGATATTGTCAGCATCTAACTCAACACCTTTGTCTCTATCTCCACCTTGATCCTAACCCAATACATGAACTTATGGGGTTCTGGATCAACACATACATCGCCCACAATATAGTTCCACCATGTTTCCTTCTCCTTCAACTCATCTACTCTATCTTTGCCATTACCTTTGACGCACCTTGTCTAGCCATCACGCCTTCACCCTCTTTAGCCATTATCTAACGTCTGGGTTAAGAGCCAACTACCAATTGGCTCTGATACCAATTGTTGGTGCAGCGGAAGCGATCATTACGTAACATTGGTCACAAGCAATCAAATAAAAGCATAGAGTAATTAGAAGAGAAGAAACAAGAGAATTTGTTAACGGGGTTCGGCCAATTGTGCCTACGTCCCCGGGAGCGCTGAGCGGCTACCAAGATATTATTAGAGAATAGGATTACAAACCCTAGCACACCCACGGGCCCACCTGCCTATGTGGTGTTTCTATTTGGTGCTTATATCTGGTGCACATTACAACAAGAGACCTGAGTCCAATATATAACATTGATATTCTACTCTATTCTGATACTAGACAATGTGAGACTAATACAATAACATATTTCAAGCATTCCCAACATAATTTATCTCCTTAAATTCATTAAGTGTTTGACATGTGTTTTATTTTTATAATATATTTTAAAATGAAAACTTCTTGAAGGAATAAAAATACAATACATATCAAACAGTGAGTGAATTTAAGGAGATAAATTATCTACTAGTACGAGAAGATACTTTATTTTCATATAAATATTATTGCAATATTATGTATATATTATATTCTTAAATAAATGAGACATGTTTGAAAATCTCTTTCTTAAAAATTCAAGCATTAGCTTTGACATATTGGCCGACTTACATCCCTAATTGTGACTAAGGGTGAAAAATATAGTAGATCATACTGTCTTAAATAAGTTGAGCCTATATAGTATATATGAGTCTTGGCCTGTTAATCTATTTAAAAGTATGATCTAACCTGTTAATCTATTTAAAGGTCTACTTACTATATAATCTTGAAATATGCTATAATGTGTACATTTAAATAAGCTAATAAGTCTACTTTTAACTAGATCATTCTGACCCTAACAATTAAATTATATTTTTGTATAATTTTTTATATTAAAATTACATATATAATAACATTACTTATATTAAAATTGTATAATATGAACATTATTATATAATGTAACTAAATAGGTTGACCTATTAGGTTTAATAGACATTTTAGATGACCTAAAACTTGACTTATTAAATTAAACAGGCTTTTCAAAAAACCTAAGTCTAACATGTTCACAAAAAGAGTCTAACCTAGCCTAATCTATTATAAACTTCCACCCCTAATTATGATCTTATTTACTCCTTTACGAACATTACTAGAAGTGGCCACTTTCTTTAGAAACTCAATCAGCTGTGATACTGAAAAATCAATGCAAGAGCATGTCTTATAACTATTCCATAAATATAAAAGTTGTATACATTCTCATTTTCTACTTTATATCTATATTTATATTTATATTTATTAATTTGATTTGATTTAGAACTTATTTTATTTCATTTTTCAAATTAACATTTTCAACTTAATAAGCGAGACACAAATTCATTAATGTATAATAAGATATATAAGCGGTGACGACCTTTTGATGAGTGTGAAATTATGATATATTTGCGTCGTATTTAATTTGCATTTTAGGACATAATTAGGACTTTCATATTGTTTTTAGCTTTTATTCCTCTTTATTCGGGTTGAACGGATGTTTTTAATTATGTGAAGACCAATTGAAGGGCCAAAATATGTCATAGATGTTATATTATATTCCTATTTTTTAGATTTTTGTTGTTGGGTTTAGCCCAATATTTTGTAATTATGATTAATGAGGTTCTCCATGAAGGATGATACACTTTACATAACAATTCTCTAATTTAGAATTTCGTATTCTCTTCTCCATCATGAGTGAGTAATTCTCTTTGTTTATAGGATTATAGTTATGTCATTTTACATTCAATAAATACTTGTTCTTACTTCTATTTCATTGTGTGTTGTAATTTGAATCATTAAACTGAGTTTTATTTACGTTAGTTGTCTAGCCAACAAATTACACCTCTTAGATACATTGAGGAAAGACCGAGAGGTGAACCCAACTATATGACCATTCAGTTATTTAAACTAGAATCCTAATTCACGAGAGTAGTATTAGGATTCTCGGGGTTTATGGAATTCACATTAGGTTGCTACGAAGCGACTGGATAAAAAGATGAAAGATTCATGATTTGATTGATAATTGTACCACGACAGTAGGTGCGACTTCAATTGAGTACACGTTTCGGAGCTCCAGAGAGGATGACACATATCAAAGAGCAATGCACCCTCATAACTTAAAGTTCATGAAAAGGAGCAAAAAAATCATTTGCGAGTGTAAATGCGGTAACTCTTATCCTGTGAACTCTTCCTAAATTAGATTTCAATACCTTTTTTACTATTTTCATAATTATTCTTATCAATTGTTCTAAATTCACTCTTAAGTCCTATTTGAGAGAAAGATAAATTAATTGTTATAATTAAAGGAGTTTTTCAGTCCTCGTGTGATCAATATTTTATTACTTGACGACATAATTGCACACTTGCGATTTGCTCTATCACCTTTCTAATATTCTTTTTTTTGTATAATAGGGATCAATGGACAAGTATGGGGAGGAAGGGAAGGGGAGAGGTAAACCTTTCCCTTAATTAGTAGTGTGAAATTAGATAGAAGATGACTAAAATAATGATAATTCAATAATATTTTTTATTAATCATTTAAAAATCTAATCAACAATGAAAAATGTACAAAAATATAAGTATATCATTTTACTAAAGTCATTTAAGTATTTTTGATATATTTGTCTCCAAAAAACTCCAGATTATGAGAATCTAGATGTAAAAAGAAGTTAAAGCACCAATTAAAATGAGTGAAATGAGTAGTGTGATAAGAATGAATTCCGTCTTAAATTGTTGGAGAATGCTCCATCAATTGAGATGTTAACATTTTACATTTTTCTTCTTCATATTATCTATCAATTTAAAAAATAGAAAAACACTAACTAGTTTCCACCATCATTACCCATTTGTCTTATATGGTTATACATTAATTACTCTAGTGATGCCCGCAATACTTTATATACTAGTGATACATATAGTCAATTATAAAATGACATGTGCACATCAACCCAAAACTTAAAAATGAATAATGTTATATTTTCCTACTAAATCCTTCGACTAATCATTCTACCCATAAGAAATGGATACATGTCACTTATAAACTAATCATTAATAAATAAAATATCTCATTATAACATATGGCATCTTACTATGTGTAGGAGATAAGTAGGAGAATGTAGTAGGAGGATATATCATTTTCCCTTAAAAATGAGTAATGTTATATCCTCATACTAAATCCTCTTACTAATCCTCATACCCACAAGAAAGTAACACATGTCATTTATAATTCAATCATTAATATTAATAAATAAAGTATCTTCTTGTAACATATTTCATCTTATTGTGACATATTTCATCTTATTATGGATAGGTGAATAAGTAGGAGATTATAATAAAATGATATATCATTTTCCATTTTCACACACTACAAACCCTAAACTTCCAGCTCTCCCTCTTGGATTTTACCCCTCATCATTACTCAATACTTCAACTTCCTCAGTTAAGTTCATCCCTTTTTATTTTAGAGATAACCTACCAACACATCAAATTTCATATATCACTTATTTGTATAAACCACTTTACCCTTTAGCATTACAAAGAGAAGATGTATATTAATAACAGATAATATTAAGATATCATAAATTCAACCACAATACATTAATTGGTCCTTAAAATTGATGGGAAAGGAAACTAAAAGCCTCAAAGATGAAATGGAATTAAAATCCACGATACAACAGAAATTGTGACTTTCAATTTGCCATAACCACGAGAACAAGAGTCACCATCCCAAAAGCACATGCCAATTGCTTTAGCCAAAACAATTCAAAAAATACCGTTATCCATGTTAAATGTATTTTAGTTATTAGTAAAGGCTAGTCTTATCTTTTTGTATTTACTTAACTTCCTATATGTATTGGCCCTTTGGCCTTATCTCCATAATTAATTCCAAATTGCATTTCTCCTCTCCCTTCTCTCTTCCTTCCTATGCAGCTGATCTAACATTGTATCAAGAACAAGGTTTGCCAAGGTCACAGCTTTCGCGGATCCAATTAATGCTTCTGGGTTCCATCATCTTTTCTTCTTCTTTGCAGTGGTAGATCAGCCTCCGCATTTCGCAGATCGGAGATCTCAGTTTCAGATTCGCAGTTTTCGTTGAGCGAGTTTTTCAGGTTTTCTATTTCTCTTTCCCTTTGCATTTCGATTTCCCTGCTGTTGTGCTTGTTAGTTATGGCAACTGAAAGAGATGATTCTTTGCAATCCATTAGTGTGCAACTAAATGGATCTTCCAACTATGCATATTGGAGTTATGTGATGAGAAATTTTCTGATTGGTAAACGAATGTGGGGATATGTTTCTGGAACTTTTGTTAAACCTACAAATAGTGCTACTGAAAATTATGCAAAGGAGTTAGAAACTTGGGAAGTGAACAACTCGAAAATTATTACTTGGATTAATAATTCTGTTTCGCAATCTATTGGTGTTCAACTTGCAAAATATGATTCAGCATCTCAGGTTTGGGAGCACCTTAAACGATTGTATGTGCAGTCCAATTTTGCAAAACAATATCAGTTAGAGATTGATATTCGAGCTCTCCAACAACATAGCATGAGCATCCAAGAGTTTTATTCTGCTATGACTAATCTTTGGGACCAATTGGCACTCACTGAATCTGCAGAATTGCAAGCATTCACACCGTACACTGATCGCCGGGAACAACAGCGTTTAGTACAGTTTTTGATGGCTCTTCGAAATGATTTTGAAGGCCTACGTGGTTCCATTTTGCATCGCACTCCTCTGCCATCTGTTGACTCTGTTGTTAATGAACTTTTAGCTGAAGAAGTTCGTTTGAAGTCCCACTCTGAAAAGGGAATTGTTGACAAAGGGATTCTGCCAAGCCCCTCTGTGTTTGCTGCTCCTGTTGTGAAAGGAAAATCTCAAGGCAGAGTCAATTATGATGAATGTAGCTTCTGTAAGGAAAAGGGTCATTGGAAGGCTCAATGTCCAAAATTATTGAAGAAGGAGCAACCTTATCAACCACCTCAGTGGCGTCCGCCTCAGTCGAAATACAGGAACTTTCAGCACACATCTCAATCTTCCAATGTTACTGCTGCTACTGCTGTTTCTCCATCTGCCACCCCTGGGATGGTTCACTCTGGGTCTAACATGTCTGACCTGGTAGAACAATTTCAGAAGTTTCTTGCATCTCAGCCCAATGCTATGTCAGTCTCTCCTAATGTAGGTCTGTCTTCTGCTGGTTCATCAGGTATATCATCCTCCATATGGATCCTTGACTCTGGAGCGTCCCATCATATGTCATCTGACTTTAAATCTTTTACATCTGTACATAAGCCGTCCTGTGTATCTGTTATGACTGCTGATGGAACTCCTATGTTATTGGAAGGAGTTGGTTCTGTTTCTACACCTAAACTATCTCTCTCTGATGTTTATTATATACCTAACCTCACTTTAAGTCTTACTTCTGTTAGTCAACTGTGTGATTCTGGTTTCTCAATCTTATTTTCCTCAACTCATTGTTATGTGCAGGATCCTCAATCGAAGAGGCTGATTGGGACAGGCCATAGACAGGGGGGCTTTATATTTTGGATGAACTGAAGCTTCCACATGTTGCAGCTCCTACTGTTGATTTATCATCTTTCCGTTTGAATTTGTCTTCTTCTAAGTTTTATTTATGGCATTCTCGTCTGGGTCATGTATCTTCTCCTCGTTTGAAATACTTAGCATCAACGGGAGTCTTAGGATCATTACAACCAAATAACATTTCTGACTGTTGTGGTTGTAAACTTGCCAAGTTTTCTGCTTTACCTTTTCCTAAAAGTGTTTCAATTTCTAAGGCACCTTTTGATTTGGTTCATTCTGATGTATGGGGTCCATCCCCAATTGCTACTAAAAGTGGATCAAAATATTATGTCTCTTTCATTGATGATTACACCCGTTATTGTTGGGTTTTTCTTATGAAACATCGTTCTGAATTCTTTGCTATTTATTGTCATTTTCGTGCTTTGGTTAATACT
>NC_032012.1:18032144-18032864 GCF_001865875.1 Lupinus angustifolius
TTCAGAGTCTTCTTTTCTCTTCAACTTCTTCCTTGACATTGTCTGCTTATTCAGATGCAGATTGGGCTGGGGATCCTACTGATCGCAAGTCTACTACATATCCTTCTACTCGTAAATTGTATATTTCTCGTCATGTTGTTTTTCTTGAGCATTTGCCTTTTTATTCTATTCCATCTGACTCTCAAAACATTACAAGGTTTAATCTCATTCATATTGATCCATTTGTTGCGGATATTGATGGTCCAAATGACTTTAATTTTGAGATTTTCAGGAATGAAGCTCCTCATACCCCCCCGCCTGCCCATGACCCTCTGCAGATTGGTGATCCTCATCCTCAACCACCTCATCTTCCTCGTCGTTATCCTCAACGTATCCATAAGTCCACTCAGCTCCCTAACTTTGTTTACAACATTTATTCCACTTCTTTTGCTTCTGCTTTGACCTCTCTCCACAGGTTATCTGAGCCATCCTCCTATCACTTTCGATTAACGCATCTTGAGTTTGAGGGGGAATGTTAAATGTATTTTAGTTATTAGTAAAGGGTAGTTTTGTCTTTTTGTATTTACTTAACTTCTTATATGTATTGGCCCTTTGGCCTTATCTCCATAATTAATTCCATATTGCATTTCTCCTCTCCCTTCTCTCTTCTTCTTCTCCTCTCCCTTCTCTCCCTTCTCTCTTCTTCTTCTCCTTTCCCTTCTCTCTTCCTTCCTATGCAGC
>NC_032012.1:18032964-18036209 GCF_001865875.1 Lupinus angustifolius
TGAGGGGGAATGTTAAATGTATTTTAGTTATTAGTAAAGGGTAGTTTTGTCTTTTTGTATTTACTTAACTTCTTATATGTATTGGCCCTTTGGCCTTATCTCCATAATTAATTCCATATTGCATTTCTCCTCTCCCTTCTCTCTTCTTCTTCTCCTCTCCCTTCTCTCTTCCTTCCTATGCAGCTGATCTAACAATCCACTCCTAGGAGCGAGCCTTCACTTGCATCGTAAAGTTATGGTTCAACGAAATATGATTTGAAGGAAGCCAGAGTCTCATGGTGGAAGAGTTTTAGAACAAAGTTCAAATCTGAGTTTAGTTAAGTGGAAAAATATCCAAATGTTAGTTTATTATTAGCTATTTTTAACTATATATAAGTTCAGTCCTTTACATTATACATAATCATCTTAATAATTACATTAATTCATGTGTGACAAATTTTACATTATAGTTAACAATTTTAATACAACAATAACCAAACATTTATCCTATTACATAGGGTTGACTATATAGATTTAATGATGTCATAAAGTTCTATCATAAATCATATTTATTAACGAGATATTAAGCTCTAAGTCTTTTATTATCATTTCTCATATGTTTTTCCTGGTCCCCTTCTTCCTCTAGAAATTGAACTAATTTCCATTTTATCTACTCTTATTATAAAGGCTTTTATTGGTTCCCTCACACATGTCTAAATCAATTACGGCACAATTCTATCATCTTTTTTCTAGGATAGAAGTTACTCCAACTTTTTCGTGATGCATTCATTTACAATTTTATCTTGTCTAATGTGTCACTTATCCAACACAATATTTCTATCTCTCTATATAGAGTCTACTCTCTTATTGACATTTTCTTCGTCGAGATTCAGTCTAATATATCATTAGAGGTCTTACTAATTTGAATGCAATAGCAAAATTGATTATTATAATGGATATTAAGTCTGCAACATGTACTAGTTTTCCTAATTGCTAAGAGCAATGAAGTAATTAATGGTATCATATTCATGGCGAAAGCAACAATCAGTTTCTTCCTCGAGTCAAACCCCCAATAAAGGTGAAGGAAACGCTACAGAAGGTGGGAAGATACCCTTTCATGATAAAAGTCCAGCAAATAGACAACCAGCTCCTGTGCGAGAGGATATATAGATATCTTTGCTAAGGGTATGACACATGTGAAATTACTAGATCGTAATTGCTTACTACCTACTATAACCTTTGATGAAAACGTGATCCAGTTATATAGTACAAAATTGAGAGATGTTTGATTATAACACAGATTGAAAAGAGATTGGGATTTAGGACATGCGGAAGAGATTGAAGATGGGTTAAAAGCTCACGAGTGACTTTGAAATTATGAATATTGAGAAGTGTAATTTCATGGACAAGTTCGATCAGCTATTTGATAGAGAATTTTTTTACGAGTACCATAGATGACCTTTGATCACTATATCGCCATCATTAACTGGACTCTGGATTTTGACTCCACAACAACCAGTGTGTCAAAAACAATGGTGTGGATAAGACTTACAGGCTTAAACATGTTTTTTATGATAAGAGTTTTCTGTTAAACTTTTAGAATTTTTATCATCCTTTAATGGTTCATAAAAACTCCTTAATTTATCACATTAACAAGGACTTATTTATAATGTCCATCCTTTCTACATGGTCAATATAAATTTTGGGCGAAATCCCTTAGTTAACAGATCCACTATGCTCTATAGACACTTTCTCATTCTGTAATTCTTCCTTAACTAATAGGAACTTTAAATCCATATGTTTGGTATCTCTCGAATACCTGTTGTAACACCGTGAATTTTTTGTGTATGATTTATTAATTATTTATTTTATCAACCATTAATTTTAGAAATTAATCGGTATTGATTTAGGCGAAACCATAGTTTGTGTTAGTCTTGTTTTGTTATTTTATATTTTATGGTAAATTTTCGTAATTTTCTGTGCCGAAAGGTTTTTGAGCTGCTGTCGGGCCCAAATTCGGCCCAATAACGTGTTTTTGAGTTCTGTAACTTGGAATCAAATTCTGATTGCGCCATTTGCTTCGATATATTATTTCGAGTCAAGATAGACATCAAGTTCGTTCATAACGCATTTCTAAATATTTTTCACTCCGAATTCCGTGTTTCGAAGTTCTAACCGTAAACCGAAATCGAGAGATTTTTATTATCCGACCGGGTATTAGCCGACAATACTTGGGCATGCTTTAATCAATAATGTATCGTCGAAAAGGTCACATCACTTTCATGTAAGAGGCTTGCTTGTTGAACAAGCAAAAATACATATTCTCTTACACAAAATCCCTAAAATCACCCACATATCTCTTACACAAACTACTTTTTGAAACACCATTGACTTTTCCCCCTAAATCTGATTTCTCTCTTTAAGGAGCCAAACCCTAGCTAAGTGAATACCTTGACATTTCAAACTCTTTCTTCACTTTGCATTCTCTAAGAACTCTCAAGGTAGTTCTTCACGATTCTTCCTTTTGATTTCTTCATCTCTTAAGATCTAACCATTAGATGTTTATGAAATTTTAGTATGATGTTTATATGTATGTTATGAACATTTTCAACCATTGAAATGTTCTAAATATCTTCCTAACTCTTTTTATGTTTAAAACTCCAAATAGATATTTTCTTGAACATAGAAAGTTATTTTGAAACCATGATCTCTTTGTGTTCATGGGGCTGTTTTTTTATGTTTAGAAAGTTTGTATGTTTGTTGGTATTTGAACATGGTTAAAGATGATGGTTGTAAATCAAAGGAATCTTTAAGGAGTTTTCTTAACCATGCAAAGTTTGGACTTTTCTACTCGTTTGGCTTGAAAAAACATAGCCTTGGACAAGTTTAGAATAATATATTTTTAATGTTGAAGTTTGATTTTGTTATCAAAGGAACCTTTAAAGTGTTTAGTGATAAGTTGAAGGATCAAAACTTTCCTTAGCATTAGGTCTAAATCATGGCCTATATGTGTTTATGAAAAGTTTAGTTTCTAACTTTAAAATCCAAAATGTTTATGGAAGAGTTTTGTGAAAAAGTGTTATTTTAAAATATTATGAGTTAAAAGTTGGTTAGAAAATGATATTCTTTGACTTCCAAGTTCAAGTAATGATTTGGGATAAAAGATGACTTATAAAAAGTCTTGACTTTATATACTTACAGTGTTATGAAGTAAAGGATGGTTGATTTGTTAAAAGATGAACATTGATAAGGTAAGCTTAATTTAA
>NC_032012.1:18036309-18039100 GCF_001865875.1 Lupinus angustifolius
GTATGAGATCAACACTATCAAGAATGTGTTGAAATGACCATGAAACCCTATTATGCAAAATTAGGAATCTATTTAAGATGACTTAATTTAAAGTGGTAAGATCAACTTGGAAGATATTGACTTAAAAAGTGTGGACTTGGATTAAGAAACTTACCTTAAAATGGTGAAGTATGGCTTACAAAGTCTCCATGAAAATATAAATCTATGAGGTGATAAAAGTATCTTGGACTGGATGGATGAAAGTCGTTGAGTTTATAAATGGATTAAAGTGTTAAACAATGTTTTTACTTTAGGGTTGTCAAGTAAAATTGATTCACAAATCACTAAATTGTTTTTGTGTGTTTAGTGTCAAAGCTTTTGAAGTTGGACGATCAAACCACTCTCTCGTAAAAGAAAGCAAGCACGCGACAACCTAAGGTGAGGGAGAATAAATCGTGACATAGTGGTGTCCGAATATGACACACGAATCTCCTAAACTATCTCAAAAGTTTGGAGTTATATTTGTGTATAAAGAAAACCTGTACTTAATTAAATATTTGCGTGCATGGATTTTGTACGGATACATTCTTAAGTTGTATGCATAGGATAGCTTAAAATATCAATTATTGTGGTAGTTATCCATGAAGGAACACCACTCGAGAAACTAAAATGCATAGGGATCAAAAACAGTAGAGAGTTTCGACCCGGTAGCCCAAAAGGGCGAGGAAAATGGTCTTAGGAACTGGACCACCTCGCCTGGGTGAGCCAGGCTCGCCTGGGCGAGGGAGAGGCAGGAGATGAGGCCCAACTTGGCACATTGGTGAGGCAGGAGTGTTTCTCGCTTGGGTGAGGGCCAGACAACCCATTTTGGGCGCCCGAGCGACCGTAGTTCGCTCGAGCAAGGACCATACAGGTATTTTGACCAATTTTTGATGGATTTGTCACTTGAGAGGCAGTCTCTCGCTTGGGCGAGAATCAGGAAGAGTATTGAGTTTGTTTTGATGAGTTCGTCGCTTGAGGGATAGTGTCTCGCTTGAGCGAGAGACATACAATATTTTTTATTGTTTCTAATTGTTTGATTGCTTAGGAAATAGCCCTAGCTTGGGTGTACAGTGTATTTACACTTGAGAAAGATCGTGACTCAGATGATTGAGTCTGGTGCTCAAAATCAACAAACTTATACAAGTACCTTTGTTCTTGAGCCTATTTAGGGCAAGGTTTCTGACTGTGATGTCGTGATTAGGGCAATGCCCAAAAAGGATTACATGATACCATGCAGCAAGGTCGTCTGACCGTAGTAGGCTTGGCCATGTGGTCGTCCAGGATATTCGGCGATGGTTCGTAGTGGTAAGGATGTTATTCCTCTATTACGTGATGACGTAAGATCGGGTCCCACGTGAAGCATTCCTTTGGGAGATGTCTTAGGTTAGGTCGATCATATAAAATAATGATGAAAATATTTAATTGGTTAACCTCGGTCAATGTGCATACTCATTATGGATAATGAAGTAGTGGAGAGGAAATTTATGGGAGACGAACGAGCCCCGAGATGTTGAGAGGGAAAGCGATGGCGATGATTCGTCAGCAAAGTCTTGAGGGTGAGTCTTGGTGAGACGAGTCCCTTGTATTCCTGGATGAGGTATTCTGTTGGATCAGACAGTTCTCACAATGCAAACTAGACGATCTCTAACAACCCCTCTTTGTAATCAGGATCGATGAAAGGGATGCCCATAAAGTGGTTGATACGATACCATCCTGAAATGGGCAGTTCTTTGGAACAGATCGATCATATATCCTTGCGAGGAATAGTTTGGTGCGTTCAAATCGACTTGTTGTGGGACATGTACTCTCGATTTATTCCGAATAAACATAACATTCATACATTGAGCACATGGATATCATTCCTCATAGTTTGAGTTATAACGTCATTCATCATTTTCATTTATGTATGTGATATATATTGTGTATGTTATGCATGTCTGTCTGGATGTAATATTCTGTGTAATTCCATGCCGTCAATGAGTTATATTCATTAGATGTCTTACTCCCTCTTCTTTCTTTTTGTCTTCTATTCGCGTTTGTTTAGATGGATCCTTCGGTCAGGGTTCGGGGTTACTGCTTTTCGATGTCCCAGGAGGGGCATGGAGTAGTGATGGTCATAGATACACCTACACAGGCCCTTGTGCCTTAGAGATAGAGATGGTTGTTGAAAGCGTTAGTCGGTGTTTATTTTATTTTAGGAGTTTTATCCTCTCAACAAATCGTCCTGACAGCAGTGTCAATTTGTTGAAAGATTAATACTCTCATTTTCGTTATGTTCTTTTATTTGATTAAGCAAGAGAACTCGGTTTTATTCTTTGTTCGCCATCTCAGCTTTGTTAGAATAAATTCTAACGCCGATATAATGGTTTCAAGAATATTCCAGTTACAACTTATTTTATTAATAATCATGGGAATAAGTCATTCTTTCTTTGCCCCATCTCGACTTTGTTAGAATAAATTCTAACGCCGGTATAATGGTATCGAAACAATTACCTATTACATAATTATTAAGTACGTTTGTACACCATCTCGACTTTTTGGAATAAATTCCAACATCGGTTTAATGATATTCTAATATATAAAAGTGATGAATGGTTAGTTGTTAGATACAAATAAATAAATAAAGAACAAAAGAATAATAAATTAGTGACCTTTTATTTATTTACTCCCTTTCGGGTTCATTTTAATAACAAACCAAACTTCTTCCTTAAGGAAGGTTGATATTAAAGAATAAATAAAATGCGAAAAGTAAATAACAATAAATAAAAGT
>NC_032012.1:18039200-18039999 GCF_001865875.1 Lupinus angustifolius
CTACTTAGACAAGTTCTTATGTTTTACTTTGGTTAACCCCAAACACCAAGGTCTGAAATCCTCCTTTTAGTGTATATCCTAAAATTGTAGAATGACAAACACTTATATTCATCACTTAAATAATACTAACCCATAAAAGAGATTAGGTTGTCACACCCTAACCATTGGTGACTCTAATATTGAATGAGTGATGAATGTAAGATCTTAAGAAAAGCATGCTTAACTTGGCAAATAAACTAAGTAGTACAACTACTCCAAAGTTTATTTGTTAAGTGTTTGAAACAAGTAGTTTTATTGACTTGAAATCATTTTTTAGGTGATCAATCTAAAAAGAGCATTAAGTAATTTTCAAACAAATAACATTAACTAAAGCACCGAATGATTAAAATCCAAATTTTTGTATATTAAGAAGAAGTAGAAATTACATAACCTTGTTCAAAAGAAAATGTTTAGGAGCATGAGCCATCTTTGAGTTCCAAATGAGAGTACAAAATTGATGATTGTATCTCATTTGCCTTCTCCTTTTCTCCTCTTGAATTCTATGAAAAACTACTCTAAAACTAGCCTAAATACAAAAACTTACTTGAAAATGAAAATTCTAAACTAAGAAATGAAGAAAGAATTCCAAGATTAGAGAATTCTGGTCTTCAAGTGTTTTTGAGAGGAATTTATGAAGAAGTGGTGTATTCCAATCTGTTTTGCTCAAAGGAATTAGCCTCCTATTTATAGGCCTCATGCCAGACCGCTGAGCTGGACCGCTCAGCAGCTGACCAATCCCTTCAGCATGGGTTTGGTCCCT
>NC_032012.1:18040099-18047944 GCF_001865875.1 Lupinus angustifolius
TATTGTGAGCTACTTCTGAAAAGCCTATGGTTGGCTACTTGAGGTGAGGTCATGGATGACTTCATGGTTTTCTTAATGGTTAAGTCAAGTCTAGTAAGCACCGCCCAGCGCACCTACTTCACCGCTGAGCTGCTTGTTCAACAGCTTCTTACCGTGTTGACTGGGACATGGCTTGGTGCTTACTGATCTGGCCAGGATTCTGGTTCTCCGCTGAGCAGCTTGGTTGGATTGCTGAGCAGCTTGTTCAGTAGCTTGGTCTTGTGCCAAGCTCGTGTCTGACCGTGTCAAGCATATTTCTGACTGTGTCAGGCCTAGTCTGGCGCTAGGCTGAGCGGCTAAGCAGGTCCGCTCAGCTGCCTGGTTGAGCAGTTTGGTCCAGGTCAGGCAGGTGGCCAGGTCAGGCTGGTGGCCAGGTCAGCTCAGTGGAGCTTGTTCCACACTCAGCTGCCTGGTTGAGCACCTTGATTTTCTTGACTTTTGTTGCTTTTTGACCATGAATCTTTTCTCTTCTTTTCTTCATTTTATTTCCTACAAAATACATAAAAAGGCAATACAAACACAAATATACCAAATTGTGATATTTTATACAAAAAGTATTGTTTTAAGTTGGGTTTTCTCAATTATGCTTAAGATAAGTGCCATAAAAGTGTATGATTTTTAGGTATGTTTGACACTTATCAATGGTGTGTGATGGATCTTCCATGCGTTTTCCCTACCATCACGAGGAGCTGGAGTCTTCCTTCACCTTGCAACCTCGTAGGCTGGCACCTTTTGTGTCGTCGACCTAGTTTGTGACCCCTTAGGGGCTAGATATTGTAGGGCCTTCCAGGAGGCGACAGACTTAGGATGATGCGAGCAGTTCCCTGGTATGGAGGAGAGAAGCCCGTCGGACGATGCTAGACCTCCGTGCGGATGCAAGGGTGGTGACTCCCTCACATCATTCGTCCTATGAGCCAAAGGAGGAGATGGTAGTAGAGGAAGAGGAGCCAACAGCTGAAGAGGATGACTGCGTGGAGTTGATCAACATTGAGGACTCCATTGATGTTGTCAACCTCTCCTCTGACTCGGAGATAGAGGAGGACCCAAGCGAGTGTTCCAACACACCCGTAGATGCTAGGGCCAGCCGCTAGGAGCTATTTCCATTTCTATTTTGCTTTTTGATTAGGGTACCTATGTAGGGGTATTTATTTTGGGGGTAGTTTTATTTAGGCGACGATTAGGATTCCGCCTTGTACTATGTACCAACATTTTATGATATTATAATGAAGTATTATTAAAAGTTATATTGAGTTATTTATGGTTATCATTAAGTAACGGTTTTTGATTGTCCGCATTGTATGTTAGTTAACGTGATGTTTCAAAAATGAAACGAATATAAGGAAATACATTTTATATGGCTTCATTATTGATTTTTTTACCCATTTTTGAGCAAGATTGTTGGAGTAATTTTCAGGACGTTACAACATGGTATTAGAGCTGTTCTTTTCTATTTGGCCTTGGGCATGGCCTCACATGCTTTCTTGTGTAACCTTGTGTGTTAAAGTGTTTGCTTGTAATGTTCGGTTAGAAATACAACCTATGAATAATTTCGATAGAAGAAGTATCTCAAACACGTCTAATGTTCACAAATTGATGATGGTTGGACGTGGAATTACTAACTTGGACTTCATTGTTGCAATGACTGCAGCGATTCAGAGTATGAATGCTAACTTGGATCAATTGAATCAGCAACAACAACCACCAACTCAAGGATCGACTCATTATAGGGGCTTGGACGAATTCTGTCATCGTCAACCCCTAAAGTTTGAAGAAGGTTTTGCACCAGATGCTGCAAATGACTGGATCCAGGAGTTGGAGAGGATCTTTCGGGCACTTATGTGCACTGAGGAGCAGAAGGTCACCTATGCGACCTATATGCTTACTAAGGAGGCTGAAAACTGGTGGGAGTTTACTAGCCGCCAGATGGTGCATGAACAACAAGTTGTCAACTGGACAACTTTCTAAGATAGATTTCTGCATAAGTACTTTCCTGCAGATATCAGGACAAAAAAGGAGATGGAATTCCTACGTCTATAGCAGGGAACCATGACATTTGGGGAATATGCTGCCAAATTTGAAGATTTGGCGAGATATGCCCCGCACTACAATCAAGTGGGGAATGAAAGGTCCAAATGTGCCAAGTTTGAGGATGGACTCAGACAGGACCTGAAGAAAGTGTGAAGGCAAGAAATGCGACACTGAAAAATGTCGTACCACCCGGAAATTCCTATGGACCCCAAAGGAATTTCGGGCAAGGACTTGGAAGGGGAAAGCCCTTCCACCGCAACCAGAAACCCTATGCTTCATCATCAAGGAATCAATAGAGGTTTCCGACAAGGAAACAACAACACAACAATAACAAAAAAAATGAGTTCACCAATTGGGAACTCTAACAACCATACACCACCTTGGTTTTTGAAGTGCAAAGGGAAGCACTTCAGTGTCAACTGCCCAGTGTGCTATCACTGCAATCAACCTGGACACATCAAGCCAATGTGCCCTAATCTGAAAAGGGAAGAAGTGAATAATGTTCAAGCGCAAGATCTAAGGCCAAAGGAAGGGTGTTCACCATGAGCGGAACTAAGATCGAGGGCAACGGCGACCTCATACAAGGTACATGTCTTATTAATGAGATTTCCTTATTTGTACTGTTTGATTCAGGTGTGATCCATTCTTTTATATCTAATGATGTTGTCAACCGATTAGCATTACCTATAGCATCTTTACCCTACAACCGATTATCTAATGATGGTGTCAATTATGTGTTCTCAATGTTCCATAACTTTAGATGAAAGAACCTTTGTAATAGACCTGATATGTCTATCCTTATTCCAACTAGATATCATCTTAGGGATGGACTGGTTGTCTAACAACCATGTTCTTCTGAACTGCTTTAACAAAACAGTAATCTTTAGTGACCCAAAAGACCCCATTGAATCTTGTTATGAAACCAAAAGCACCACTACCAATCAAATGAAGGAACTTTTGAAGTATTTATGTTGTTGGCATCGTTGGGAAAAAAAGATGGAGAAGAGATTCAAAATCTACCCGTGGTTGATTTCTCTGAAGTTTTCCCGGATGATATTCTTGGCTTACTCCCGATACGGGAAATAGAGTTTACTATCGATCTGGTTCCTAGAACTGGACCGATCTCTATAGCTCCCTACATAATGGCACCGTTGGAGTTAACGAAGTTGAAGAAGCAATTGGAAGACTTGCTACAGAAACAGTTTGTTAGACCTAGTGTTTCATCATGGGGTGCTCCAGTGTTATTCGTGAAGAAGAATGATGGTAGTATATGGTTGTGTACTAACTACCGACAGTTGAACAAGGTCACCATCAAGAACTAGTACCATTGCCAAGAATTGATGACTTGATGGATCAATTGAGAGGAGCTATTGTGTTTTCGAAGATCGATCTTAGATATGGGTACCACCAAATACGCATGAAGTCAGAGGATATTCCGGAAAATGCTTTTCGGACGCGATATGGTCATTATGAATATCTCGTGATGCCATTTGGTGTAACTAATGCTCCTGCAGTGTTCATTGATTACATGAATCGAATTTTTCATCCATACCACGACACATTTGTGGTCGTATTTATCGATGATATACTGATTTATTCGAAAGATCAGGAGGAACATGCGAAGCATCTGAGAATAGTGTTGCAGGTGTTAAAGGACAACCAACTCTATGCCAAACTTTCGAAATGCGATTTTTGGTTAGAATCGGTGAATTTTCTCGGGCATGTGATATCAAGCGGAGGAATTGTTGTTGACCCTGCTAAAGTGGGAATAGTGATGGAATGGAATTCTCCAAAATCTGTAACAGAAATCATATGTTTTCTTGGTTTAGCAAGATACTATCAGAAGTTCATTAAAGGACTTTCGAAGTTGGCGTTGCCACTAACTACATTAACAAGGAAAGACAGGGCTTTCGTCTGGACGGCAAAGTGTGAGGAAAACTTTCAAGAATTAAAGAAAAGATTGACTATAACACCTGTATTGATTCTACCATACCTAAACGAGAACTACAACATGTATTGTGACGTGTCTAAACAGGGCCTGGGTTGCGTGTTGATGCAACAACAAAAAGTGGTAGCTTACGCTTCAAGACAACTAAAGACACATAGCAGAATTACGCAACGCACGACTTGGAGTTGGCTGTGATCGTATTTGCTCTCAAAATCCGGAGGCATCATCTTTATGGTGTAAGATTTGAAGTCTTTAGTGATCACAAAAGTTTGAAGTATCTGTTTGGTCAGAAGGATTTGAACATGAGACAAAGAAGGTGGATTGAATTCCTCAAGGATTACGACTTTGATCTCCAATACCACCTTGGGAAAGCTAACATGGTGCCTGATGCCTTGAGTAGAAAGACCTTGCATATGTCAACCATGATGGTCAAAGAGATGAAATTGATTGAAGATTTCAGGAATTTAAGTCTCGCGGTGCAAGTAAAACCTAAAAGTTTGACTTTAGGTATGCTTACAATAACAAATGAATTTCTGGAACAACTAAAGGGTTTGGAAAGTTCCAATCCAGAATTACAAGAGAAGAGAACCTTGTTGGCTGAAGGAAGAGCCCCAAAATTTCAAGCAGGAACTGATGGAGTGTTGAGATGCCAGAACCGAGTCTGTGTGCTAAGAGACCCCGATCTCGAAATGGCAATCTTGGACGAAGCCCATAAGAGTAAATTAAGTATTCATCCTAGAGCTACCAAGATGTATCAAGACTTGAAGAAGATGTTGTGGTGGTTTGGTATCAAGAAACAAGTAGTACAGTATGTCTCGCGCTGCTTAACATGAAAGAAGACAAAGATCGAGCACAAGTGAACCAGAGGGGAACTTCAACCTCTGGATATTTCCGTGTGGAAATGGGATAGCATCGCAATGGATTTCGTGAGCGGATTTCCTCAAACTCCGAAACGTTATGATGCAGTTTGGGTGATAGTGGATCATTTGACGAAGACAACTCATTTTTTACCAATCAATATGAAATACTCATTGGAAAGGCTAGCAGATTTGTACATCAAAGAGATTGTCCGATTACATGGTATTCCTACAAATATCATCTCGGATACAGACCCACATTTCACTTCGAAATTGTGGAATGGTTTGCAAAGAGCCTTCAGTACCAAACTGAGTATGAGTTCAGCTTACCACCCGCAGACGGATGGCCAATCTGAACGGACAATCCAATCTTTGGAAGACTTGTTGAGAGCATGTGTGTTGGAACACTCTGGAAGTTAGGTGGACTACTTGCATTTGATAGAGTTAACTTACAACAACAGTTTTCGTTCGAGTATCGACATGGTGCCGTATGAAGCTCTTTACGACAGAAAGTGCCGAACACCATTATGTTGGTTTGAGGCAGGGGAGAATCTGATACTAGGACCCGATGTGGTTCAGTAGACGAAGGAAAAGATCAGAATTATAAAAGCAAACATGAAGACAACTCAGAGTAGGCAGAAGAGCCATTATGATAAAAGGAGGAACCCTCTCAGTTTTGAGGAAGGATATCATGTGTTCATGAGGGTGGACCAGTAGCTTACCAAATAGCCTTGCCACCTTCATTGTCAAACCTACATAGTGACTTCCATGTGTCTCAACTAAGAAAATACATTAGTGACCTGTCGCACATCATTGAACTTGATTCAATCCAACTAAAGGATAATCTCACTTTTGAAACTATGCCCTTGAGAATTGCGGATTGTAGTGTGAAGACGTTGCGGGGCGAAGGTGTTCTTGAGCCAATCAAATGGAGAAGATGCGACTTGGAAAGTCGAGGACAACATGAAAGAGTCCTACCTCTTTCTGTTTTTTTAAGAGGTACGTTTAATTTTCGAGGACGAAAATCTTATAAGTGGGGGAGGATTGTAACACCGTGAATTTTATGTGTATGTTTTATTAATTATTTATTTTATCAACGATTAATTTTAGAAATTAATCAGTAGTGATTTAGGTGAAAACATAGTTGCGTGTTAGTCTTGGTTTGTAATTTTCTATTTTGTGGTAAATTTTCGTAATTTTCTGTGACAAAAGGTTATTGAGCCGCCGTCGGGCCCAAATTCGCACGAATTCGGCCCAATAATGTGTTTTTGAGTTCCGTAACTCAGTATTGAATTGCGATTGCGCCATTGGCTCCAAAATATTATTTTCCGATTGCTAGCCGCTAGGAGTTGTTTCCATTTCTATTTTGTTTTTTGATTAGGGCACTTGTGTAGGGTATTTATTTTGGGAGTAGTTTTATTTGGGCGACGATTAGGATTCCGCCTTGTACTATGTACCAACTTTTTCTGATATTATAATTATTTAAAGTTATATTGAGTTATTTATGGTTACCATTAATAATGGTTTTTGATTTTCCGCATTGTATGTTACTTAACGTGATGTTTCGAAAAGGGAACGAATATAAGCAAATAAAATTTATATGGCTTCATTATCAAAAAAAATTGTTTACCCATTTTTGAGTAAGATTGTTGGAGTAATTTTTGGGCATTACACCTGTCATTCTTAGAGAAGAATACAACTGCGAAGTTATCACAATAAAACTTCAGCGACCTAGCTACACTGTCTCTAATACCAAGTCTTGAAGTAAAGTTTCGCAGCTACAATGCATGATTTATGGCCTCAAAGCATCCACAAACTCAACCTCCATGATGGACGTAGCAATTACAGATTGTCTACCACTTCTCCATGAAATGGCTCCTCCACCCATTAGGAAAACATACCCAAATGTAGATTTCATTGAGTCCACACATCCTGCATAGTCTGAATCCGAATAGTCGATCACCTCAAGGTGTTCTGACCTTCTATATGTGAGCATGTGATCCTTAATGCCTTGCAAATATTTGAGGACCTTCTTTGCAGCCTTATAGTTGTCCATTCCGGAGTTACTTTGATATCGGCCTAACATTCCAACAACAAAGCTGATAGCCGACCGAGTGCATGTCTAAGCATACATTAAACTCCCAACCACTGATACATAGGGAATTAATTCCATTTACTTACGTTCCCAATCATTCCTTGGATATTGATTTTCACTAAATTTGTCCCCTTTCTGGATTGGAACTATCCTGCGAAGCACTTTTCCATTCTGAATCTCTCTTATACCTTATTGATATATCCTTTCTGTGATAATCATAACAATCCTTGTGATCTATCACAAAATATTTCTATTCCTATCACATAAGATGCATCACATATATCCTTGATGAGCAATATATTACACGCTGTTCATAACCTTAATTTAACATGATTCATGATTCTTGGTGCCTAATTGACTTTGATTCGTGTTTTAGACATTATTGGACAAATATTCCTAAAATGAGTTAATTTGGGATTATTTGGCCTGATTAAATCTATTATCATTTTCAGATCACATTTGGCACCAATGGCATTTTGGGCATTATGGAAGTCGAGGATTTGTGTTAAGTGAAGATTGTATTTTTTATTTAGGAGTTGTTTTTATTGTAATTTAGCTTTGGGCCCATTGTTTAGGCCCAATTCGGTTTATGTGTGTTGGAGGGGTTAAATTCGGATTCCCCACTCCAAACACACACACTTCACTTTGCCTCACTTTGAAACATAAACACATTTCTGTTTTTCCTCTTTTTGCTCTGCTAGAGTTTCACTCCTTCTTCAGTTTTCATTTTCGGTTTGTTCTGCCATTGCCATGGAAGGCTAAATTTCTGGACTAAGTTCATTTGGTAATGTATCACAACTCTTGAGGTTTTGTTATTAATGCATTTTCGGTTTCTTTATTGTTGATTTCTTCTATATTTTCTGAATATGGTTTGCTTA
>NC_032012.1:18048044-18057372 GCF_001865875.1 Lupinus angustifolius
GTTGGTTGAGTTTATCTTCACTTAGTTGATTTACTCTCTCTAGTTCATGAATGCTTAGTTCGTGTGAATTTGTTAATCGTTTCATGCTTATACTGATTTCGCCTAGTTTGAGGTTTAGGTTCTGGAACTTTGAATTGATTATCGCTTAGTTAATTGATTCTCAACAAATTCGGAAGTTAATGGTTGGAATCTGAAAATAATCTTTTGAAACCGAGGATTGAGTTGTTAACAAACGAACCAAAGAGATTTTGCTGTTTTATTACATTGTTTAACTACTGTTTCTGAATTTGATTTATGTTCTTACTATCCAACAACAAAAAACCCCTTGTGTGTATGTGAGCATAAGGTGTTTGAAGCTTTGCTTGAAAGATAATCCTTGAGAAACGGCTTAGGAGTCACTTCCTAGTACTGCAGTTTTAATTGTTATATTATTTGTATCGGGTACGGCCTCGATCAATCCTTCATTTCAAAATTATTAGAGAGAAACTTCTTCGCATCATGTAACAATCCTTTATCATTTGCAACAAGCAGAATGTCATCAACATAAAGGACTAACATTATAAACTTGCTCCCATCAACTTTCATGTAGATACACCGGTCGACAATATTTTCCACAAACCCATATGACGTAATGGTATCATTGAGTCTGTATATTAACTTATTTAATTTACACACTAGTTTTTACTTTCATGTGGTCACGAACCCTTCGGGTTGGTTCATATAAACTTTCACATTAAGTCACCATATAGAAAAACGGTCTTTAAGTCCATTTGGGGAAACTCTAAGTCATAATGAGCCACCAAAACCATAACAACTTTTAAAGAATGTTTTTTAGATACTGGAGAGAAAGTTTCTTTGTAATTCATGCCCTCTTTTTAAGTGAAACCTTTGGTGACAAGTCTAGCCTTATATCTTTCAATATTGCCTTTCTAGTAACGCTTGGTCTTAAAGATCCATTTACAACCAACTCATTTTGAACCCTCATGCAACTCAACTAGATCCCAAACTTTATTATCGTTCATTGATTTCAACTCTTCTTTCATAGCATTGAGCCACTTTTCAGAATTGTCACTTTCCATGGTTTGTATGAATGAGACTGGATCCTTATCAATGCTCAAGTCACATTCATGTTCAAGTCAATATACAATATAATTGTCAAAAATAGTTGGTCTTCTTTGCCTTTCAGACCTTCTTAATGTTTTTTGTTGTGGTTCTTCCATCACTTGATCAATAATGATTTCATTAATTGGCTCATTAAGTATTTGATCATCCTGTGGGCTTTGGATATTATCTTGTTGTCTCTCTATGTTATTTGACGGTAATATAACCAAAGGAACAAAAACATGAGGAGACATCTTCAATGAAGAAGATTTATCAGAAGTCTCCATAATATCCACCTTTCGTGATTTATGACTCCCACGGGTTTGACCATTCTCAATGAACCTAGCATTTCCAAACTCAACTATTCTCGTACCATTGTTAGGACAATAAAATATGTACCCTTTTGACTTTTCCGAATAACCGATAAAGAAACCACTATGGTTCTTGCATCAAGCTTCTTTTCATGTGGGTTGTACACTTCTAATTCTGTTGGACAACCCCAAACATGGAGATGTCTCAAACTGAGTTTCCTATCAGTCCATAACTCATAGGGAGTTTTAGGAACTTCCTTACTAGGAACCATATTTAGCAGATATACAATAGTCCTTAATACGTACATCAGAATGATAAAGGCACATCACAATGACTTAACATTGACCTAACCATTTCCATTAGTGTATGATGCCGCCTTTTAGCCACACCATTTTGTTGCGATGTGTAAGGCATAGTGTATTGAGCACATATGCCTCGATTTTTGAGAAACTTTGCAAATGGTCCTGGACATTGTCCATTATCATTATACTTTCCATGATATTCACCACCTCTATTAGACCTCACAACCTTAACCTTCTTTTCAAGTTGCCTTTTAACCTCATCAATGAATACCTTTAGGAAATCCAATGATTGAGATTTTCATGCAACAAATATAGGTAACAATAATGTGAGTAATCGTCTATAAAAGTGATGAAATACTTTTCACCAACCCAAGATGGAACATCAAAAGGACCACATATATCATGTGTATCAATTCAAGAAGTTTGCTACTTCTTGTGGTTGGGTTCTTTGATATGTGTTTAGTTTATTTTCCTTTAATACAATTTAAACATACATCCGAATCACCAAAATCCAATATATGTAAAATTTCACTTTTTGTTAATCTCATTATCTTTTCTTTGGATATATGGCATAATCTTTGATGCCACAAGTAAGCAGAATTCTTATCAAAATCTTTAAGTTTGCTACCAACATCATATTAAACATTAAATAAAGATTTGTTAAATTTAAAATCAAGATTGAAGCAATATAAACCATTCAGTAATGTACCAGAACCTTTTAGGATAATCCTTCTTATAGTTCTCATTCTTCTTACAAAAGAAGCACTTCATTTCTTTATGGATTTTCCCTTCTTTAATGGAGATATTTTCCTTCCCCTTTCCTTTGTTCCTATTGCTTGTCCTGAATCTGCTGGTGCTACCTGGCTCCTGAATGGACAAGTGAATTGAGTCATTCTTAATTTTCTTTAACATCCCCTGCTCCTGAACGAGTATGACATTTAGTTCCTGAAATTTCATTTCTCCTTTATGGTGTTATAGTTCACATGGAATTGTCCAAACTCAACAAGAAGGGAGTTAATGATGAATTATACCAAGAATGCTTCTGTCACCTCCATCCCCATGCCTTTCATTTTTGCAACCAGATTTGCCATGCTAGTTACATGATCATGAATGGATTGTGACCAGTTAAACTTCTTGGTTGTTAGCTTTGTCATGAGATTTTCCACCACAGACTTATCAGTAATATCTGATTGGGAGTACTCCTTGATCATTCTCATAAATTCTCTTGCATTATTCGTCTTAGGCAGAGACAACTTGACATTGTAAGAGATTGACATTTTCATCAAGCTAAGACTCAACCTGTATGATCGCTCCCAAGCCTCATATAGAGTCTTGTCTGCCTCTGAGCTGGTCTCATTTATGGTTGGTACATTATCCATAATGATGGTCAAGTCCAACTCCATAACACCTAGTGAGAACTGGATATGTTCGGACCAATCAGCATAGTTCAGTCCGTTGAACTTGACATATATGTTACCTAAGACGAATGCATTGAGTGAAGCTGAAATAAGACATGCTCACACTTTAATGCTTTGAATAAACCATTATGGATTCAAACTAAACTTTTATTCATGCACTTAATTTATCTTTGGATAAAATTTAAATGCATTAAACTTTTATTAATGATGCCTAATATTATTCCTCAATGGATAACTAATCATGCTATTTAAACATGCATGTTATCTTGGATAAACGAGCACAAACAAGTATCTTTAAAAACTTGTAATGTCATTAAATACATATAGTGATCCACCTTTGGGTGATCAAAATCTGTATTATAATTAATGAGCAAAACCAATTAAGTATCCTTACAACATCATAATCTTAATTAAATACAATGATCCACCTTTGGATGATCAAAATATGCATCATAATTAATAAATAAACACAATATATTTTCCTTATGACATCATAATTTTTAATTGTAAAAGTCATGCATAGTCTTTTAATGCTTATTAATTGTCACATTTCAATAAATGTGGCAAATTTATAAAATTCTCCCTTTTTGCGACAGTTTAGAAAATCATGCAGCTCTGAAGCCATTACTATGAAAGTCTCGTCCACTCATCTTATATACTTTATGTCTAGCATGATAAATATGCAACAACTAATTTTTATACATACAAGGTAGTTAAAATCGAGATTTTACTTAAGATCTGGAGGGGAGTCAAAGATCGTAAACGTATGATCGTAACATGACTCGTAAGATCCTACTTATTAATATAAACATAAAAACTCATACATTTATATACATATATAATAGGTTAAATTATTAAATAAACCAATATTTAAAAGAATAAGATTAAGCTAGTAAAAATAATCATATATTACAACCCAATCCTTATTTTTGATATGCTAGCTAAATAAGATAAATTAGTAAAAAAAAACTAATATTTTAAAGAATAAAACTAAGTTGGTAAAAAAACTCATATTACATCTCAATCCTTATTTTTTGATATGTTAGATTAATAAGATAAATTAGCGAAAGAATCAATATTTTAAAAAATAAAATTAAGATTGTAAAAACGCTTATATTACAATCAAATCCTTATTTTCTGATATGCTAGCTAAATAGGATAAATTAGTAAAATAACAAATATTTTAAAGAATAAAACTAAGTTTGTAAAAAAAAACTCATATTACATCCCAATCCTTATTTTTGGTATGTTAGTTAAATAAGATAAATTAATAAAAGAATCAATATTTTAACAATAAAACTTAAATTGTAAAAAAAGCTTATATTACAATCCAATCTTTTTTTTGTTTTGTTGATATATTAGCTAAATATAATAAATCAGTAACATAACAAATATTTTTTAAAGAATATAACTAATATTGTAAAAAAAGCCCATATCCAAGCCCAATCCTTATTTTTCCTTAGGATTGCCATTAGGGTTTCTAACTTTCATTTTAGCCATTTCTATTTCTTCTTTCATCTGAGACGGCTGCTCTGCTGGATCTCATGATGAGAACAAGTTTTATCTGTCTCCCCGCTCTTTGTCTTTGTGCTCTTTAGATCTTGCTTCCTTTTCCTATTTTCTAATTTCTTCCTACATCTTGTGAATCAATACACCTGGATCGAGAGAGAACAATTCACAACTACTTCATTTAGTAATAATAAGTCTTTGGTTTCATTTTAATGTACTCATAATTCAATTTCAGGAACACAAAGAATGTCATAATGTCCTTAACCTGATGTTCTGATACCATTTGTTAGACTTTTATGAGCTTTTAATGGTTCATAAGAACCCGTTAATTTAGGACCCTAACATTATGACATTCACATGTCATAAAATAATAGAGTAAAGAATATCGGGTTCCATTTGCATTTCCCTTTATGTACTTTTTAGTTGCCTTTCTGGTTGTCTTTGTTCTCACCTCTCTGCCTTCCCTTTATGCTTTCCTTGATGATTAGAAACTCAATTACATTCCTTCTCTATATGGCACTACATTTTATCAACCACTAGTGCTTCTATAATTCTTATTTTGTATTTCTATTCATGAGATAGCAAATAATGGATGGAATATGATGTTTTTCTAATGCATGAATGTCTCTATTTATAGAAGGGTTTAGGAGGTGTTACTGGAGAAAGTAACTCCTTCACTTTCACGGAAACTACGCTTGAAGTGTGAGGGGAGTTAACAACACCCCACTAGTTTGATCCATCAATTGTCAACTATCATCATATTAGACATTTTCATTCAAACTAGTAACTTTTAAAGACATGTACCACTAATTAGAATTAATGTAACATTATCTTCTACCAATTGTAAAATTGATACCAGCATATTCAAGTTTACAAGAGGAAGATTAGCTCACATTTGTATTGAGAATGATCTTAATGAGCTAGTGATAGGAAAAGTTTGTGTCCAAGGTCATTGGGACAAAGTTTAGTATGAGGGTCTCAATGTGATATGTAGTTTTTGCGGTTGTTACGGGCATGTAACCCATAATTGCACTGTGCCAAAAGTCAGTCTCAACATTCCAAATATCATGATGCAGTTGACACTAGAAGATGCTCAGGCAACCAACTTTGATGGACCTCCGACCAATAGAGCTAACATTGTTTTTAAAAACGGACAAAATGGTAATGTGCAGTTAATGGTTGAGAATTCTAAAGTAACTAAAATTCCTCACATTTATGGTGATTAACTAGTTGTAACTATGAAAAAAGGAATGGAAAAATGAAAAAAAAAAAACCCGGTGGATTCAAGGGAAATAACCATAATGGAAATAATGGCAACCATTTTGATATTCTAGCCTATAAAATTGTTGATTTAGACCAGCATGCATGTGTAACACTTGAGGTGGGAAGGCCACATGTGGGTCAAGTTTCAAATAATAGCAAAACATGGTATAGAAAGAAAAGGCAAAAACTGGATTCAATGCATGTGACTTATGCTCGTTCAAACGGTCAACAATTTATAGCAAGCAAAATGGTGGGCTCGTGAATGGTGGTTTGCACTTTGAAAGTGTGTTACGTGGTTATGAAGAAAGTTATGGAAATAGAATGAGCCAAGAAAAGAATAACATGGCAGAAGAGAAGAAAACTTTATTACATAATCTATCTCATCATCATAGTAATAAAGTCACAAAAAGAAGTCTATAAAAATTATTCCCTCTTTATCCCACCACAATTTGTATGGTGAACGCAGAGAAGGTGGGACCCATGTGCTTTTGCAAAATTGCATAGTGAAAATGAAGAAGTTTGTTTAATTTAAAGATATATTTTTTAACCAATACAAGTCTCATCCCATAATAACTTAAGGTTCATGCATGAGGAGGAATCACGACATGTACCAACTATTAACATCAAGCATGACACTGAAATGTGTGGTAATGGCGTCCAACTTATTTTGGCAAAGGATGATGCTGCTATGCAGAATTTGGTCCAACTGCAGGAACCTATTGATACCACAATGGAAGGTCAATAATGTTGGTATTCAAGACTATCTTATTTTTTATTTTATGATTGAGTTCAAAGATTTTTGTATTATTTCATGGAATGTTCGTGACGCTACAAATAAGAATGGACTGCATCATACTAAAGATTTGGCTAGAAAATATAAGCTAGGGACCAACTTAGCCTATGCCTTGCTGATCAAGGCTATGTTCAGCCTATTGTGGGCTATCTCAAGTTGCTCACACGCCTAGCCTAGGTTGCATGTTAACACCTCATGCTTGGCTTGGTTGGCTTGTGTCATACATGACCTCACACCTAGTTAGCCCTTCCTTGGCTTCTAAGTAAGCTTAGCTCGTGCTTGGAACCGCCTACCTTGAGTTTCTTCAATGGAAGGTTTCCTTTTATCCAAATCAAATATACTTAGTCACCATCACGCTTAGTGCTTAGCATTTTATCATTCTTTATTCTATGTTTGTATTTTATTGACTTAAAATTTAGAGACTTGAAAAAAGGTGTAATTATATACAATTTAACTCTACATACATTTTATTCAAAAGATGTGTCATAAATTAAGTTTTAAGCATGATTAATCAAGATAAGTATCATAATAAGTATTGACAATTAAGGTAAATTTTCCTTATAACCAACAGTTCCAACTCAAGGTTCCCCAAAATTTTTTTTGAAGTATCACCTTCCATGTCACTTTTTTCTTCTTTTTTCACCCATAGTCTTAATGGTGCTCAATCCTGCATGCCTTACCAGTAAAGCATTAATACTTTAATCTTAATGAGATTTGTAATATATAAAATGTTTCTTGTACATCACAATGAGACACTTTAGTGACATTTTTCAGGTTTATAGCACAAAATGCCCTATAAACCTGAAAAGTGTTATCATGTGGTGTATATATCACAATGTGGACATGTTCAAATGTCAAACCTTTCTTAAGTATATTGTATGAAGGTCTTCAAACAACTGAACTCAAGCTCTCAAATAGGACGAGGCCTTAAACCACAGTATAAAATTAACATGTTATGTAAATATGTAGCTAACAGTATCTGCATCAACATTCAGTATGCATCATGTTCTGCATCTGATGCCTCTTCAGATTCAGTATTCTCTAACTGTGTAGTCTGATATTAGGTTCTCTCAAATTTAAAGTGTTTGCATCAACATGACCTCTCTTCACTAGTGGAAGCAGTTTGTGCATCAATAGCAACTTCTAAATCATCTTTGGCAACATCATTTTCATCTGCATCTACATTCTTTGAAGAACTTATATAATCTTCGTCCGAGAAATTACATGCATATGCGGATTGGTTGATTTGGTTCTCACATAACTCCTATTCGATGATAAGTGGTAACTACAGGCTCATTAAGATGCAAGCTTGTTTTCTCAATCTCCAGCAGCTTTTGGATGGTTTTAGTAGCAACATCATACCCATTCATCATTATCTATATCAATGAAAAATAACACACCAGAACACCATAAGGAGATATCCCTCTAAAATTAGTCAATGCAAATAGTTCAAAATTGCAGTTATCACCCAGTAATTAAGGTGTGGTTCCAAATTAAAAGAAAAGACCATAACGAAAGTGATTTGTAATGCGTTGCGGCCACTGAGGACCATGACAGTTTTCAAAAATCAAATTTGAGCCACAAACAATTTCATGTCACAGTGGCAGCAATCCACATTTTAGCCACCAGACTGCTTTGCCTACAAACGCAATGGCTAAAACCAAGTCTGCAATCGCAACAATTGTAGTCTGAAGTTATTTTGAACTTTTGGTTGCACATCCAAAACAAACTGCTCGAGGTACACAAAAAAACGGATAACAATCACTTTACATAAGAAAACTCATGAATACAGTTGCTTTGTTTTGCTTCATATCCTCATACAAATTCAGTTCTTACACTTGAAGTGACAAAGAAGATTGTTGGAAATATTGATGTCTGTTACATAAAAGAAATGTTATTTTTTGTGGTAACTTAGAAACAATTAGCTTGAGTTATATAGTCCACCATTTTATTGAAGGACTCGGCTACCAATGGTATGGGATGCAAATAGTAGGAAAATATCTGCTATAACCATTCCATACAATTTGTGGAAAACTATTTGACTAGTATATATTGCTATGAAATGTGCTTATGATATGAATAATGGCATCACAATAACTAAGACATGAATAAACCATGGCAAACATTAAGCTACATAAATATGGCAATGGCATAAATTATGTAAATTAACTGTAATGATGTTTTTAATCTCTCAACATAGGTCCAAAAGAATAAACAGAAGGGGCAGACCAAAAACCTGGTCTGTCTCATCTGTTCGTAAGCTCATATTCTCTTCTGTAATCTATAGTTGCATGAATCACATTGTTCTTGGAAACCCAAATACACATCTACTACATCAGGTATCTCAGCAACCCCATCAACCAATTCACTTCAAATACATTTTCTTCATGAAGTTGTTCTAACTTCCTCAGTTCTAGAAATAAAACCTGCCCAGGACAGAGATTAAAGATTTAGACCAAATATAAAATATTGCTAAAACAGATAGCATCAACTGTCCAAGGGGGTCAGCTTCCTCTGTATATCTCATAAAATTAATTATTAAGACTTTAGTATAAAAAAACTTATAATAAAAACATCATATTATAAATACACATATTATATACATACATACATACATATATATATATATA
>NC_032012.1:18057472-18062570 GCF_001865875.1 Lupinus angustifolius
GGGGAGAAAATTACATTTATTTTAAAGGGGAGTTGAGAGAAATTTTAAAAATGTTTTGGTAATTTTTTAGCCCCTCCTCCCTTTTGGAGGGAAGGGAAACAAAAATGATTGGGAGAGATTTTAATGTGTTGGTTTATGGTATATGTATAAATTTTATAATCAGGTGCAACTGTTTTGCCTATTTTAAATTTTTATATGCATAATAACATTTGTTTATCTATGTAATTACTTATTACCTAGTCTTTCACTTGAAAGCATTTGACAAAGAAGAAAAAGAAATTCAAACATGGGGTGTAAAAGTTTGATGGAGAGTTGATTCACATATACTTCAAAGAGACTTGATAGAGAATCTACATCTCAAGATTTGTCTCTAGTGAGTTTGAGGCAATTGCTACTATGCATGTGTTCTTTATCAGAACACAAGAGTACGGACAATGATGAGTCAGATGTTGATGAAGAGGTAGGAAGCGATCGCCAGGGTGACTGAAGGCAGCAAAGAGTTGGACCCGTCGGTGGAGGTACCTGAAAAGGTTCTCCGACGATCAAGTCAGTATATGAAGTAGAGAGTGAGTGACAAGAAGAATAATATTAGAGAGTCTAGGAGTTGAGGTTAAGATACTTCCTGTTGGTAGATACTTCTATTTATAGGGGTGAGAGTTGACCTTGGGCTCTTGGCTGGTGGTGCGACGCGTGGCCGACCGAAGGTGCTGTCTGGAGATGCTTTTCCCGTGTCAGGCGGCCTGTTGGGTCGTACACTGTGCCCTTCTTGTCTCTTAGCCTGCTCTGCAACCCGTCTGTTGCGCTGGCAGGTAGGTTGGTGGAGTACGGAAGGCATGTTGTCTCCTGGGCCAACTTCGGTGGTCCCTACAAGTGGGGCCACCTCGGCGTCTAAACATGACCTTTGGTTCGCCGGATAGGAACAGCATGTTTTTTTGTGTGACTCTGAAAAAGTAAGTACCATATAGTAGTATAGTACTTACTAAAGCTACTTCTATCTCTAAGGTTCTAAGGACGCAATCTTAAAACTTATTGATGTTAGAGAGCCATTGTTTTCACTGGGCTTCTCATTTAATGGCATTGGCAGAAAGAAGAAATATATATTAGATAGATTATATGTATTTTCATTGTAAAAATTTTAATAGGAAATTTTGTAATATCCTTACTGTTTATTTTCTTTATGAATAGGTTTGGATCATGCAAATGCATCATATTCTTAATAATACAAAAGGGAATGGAGTATCTCCTTGTATAAGGAGATAAGTTATCTCCTCATACCAGTGAATTGATGACATGTATCATGTTTCATCATTTTCTATAAAAATATTTTTAAAAATAAAACAAAAATAACACACATGTCACATTTTTACTGGCTAGAGGAGATAAGTTATCTCCTGATATGAGGAGATACATTATTCTCTTATTTTATTGTACTATTATTATCTAGTGGCCGCAACAACTATTAAAAAAATATTTAACAGTAAAATGTAATGACCCATGAATAGTGAAGAGAATAAAAAAAAGTAAAGGATATTTTAGTAAATACTTTGAAGGGAAAACGTTTTAGTTTTTTTTAAATCAATTTAAATTTTATATTACAATTATACCTCTAGTATTCCAAGTGTTAGTGTTTGAAGATGTCTTTTATGATAATATCATTGCCCCTTCTATTCTTATTAAATAAATAGTAGACAAATGTTATTTTTTTTTGCAAAGTTAAAAACACATCTATTACTTATGGAGTTATATGGTTAATAATACACATGTTACTTGTGACATGTGTGTTATTTTTTTTATTTTTAAAAATATTTTTATAGAAAATGATGAAACATGACACATGTCACGATTTTACTGGTAGGATGAGATAATTTATCTCTTTATACAAGGAGATACTTCATTCCCTTTTATTAGAGAATAATGTATCTCCTCATATCAGGAGATAACTTATCTCCTCTAGCCAGTAAAAATGTGACATGTGTGCTATTTTTGTTTTATTTTTAAAAATATTTTTATAGAAAATGATGAAACATGACACATGTCATCAATTCACTGGTATGAGGAGATAACTTATCTCCTTATACAAGGAGATACTCCATTCCCATAAAATAATGCTATCTATAGGCTCATTTATTGTTAATATAAGTGACATTTACTAAAATGGGTTTTGGCGTACAGTTGGTGTTAAGTTTTTGTTAGGGATATTTTTGTCCTTCAAAACTATTGAAGGGTCACATCTCCATTTCAAATTTCAAACATCAATTTTAAGTGATCTCTTTTTTTGATCTGTCCTACACTCATCACTTTCTCCATTTCTCTCTATCACTCGTCCTTTTCTCTTTCAAAGTGCTATTTTTTTCTTTCTCCTTCTAAATGTATGTTCTCTCCTTCACTCCTCATCTTTTCACTAAGAAGAGACCATTTTTTTCACATTTGAATGTTTTATTTGTCCTTATTTTCTGCATTTTATTCTCTCTATGGTTTTACTCATATGTTTCTAAAAAGACATGATTTTGTGAGATTTGAATGTTTTATGTATTCTTACTTCATGCATTTTTTTTTATTTTGTGTATCTTGCTCTTCCTCCATTCATTTCTTCACCTACACTAGATCAACTAACATTTTTTTCATTTCGAGATCTACAAATGCACAAAATGGATGAAATAATCGACATGCAACAATACAAAACAGATGAATAAAAACACATATGCATGAAATCATAATGGAGAAATGAGATCCTCTACTTCTATTCTTCTCGAACGAAATATGCGAGTGGAATCCATAAAAAAAAGTGGGACAAGAACTTTGTGCCAATAGAGTTTTTTCACCTATTCTTCAACCATTTTTCCCACAATAAAAAATAGTCAATATATGTACTTCAATATGTGCTAATATGAATATGCTTTTTTTAAATATTTTTTATACATATTGTTGTCAATATTTATTTTTTTGCGTTGAAGTTTATTTTTGGGTTTTGTACTTGTTAGACATAGTTAGTTAGTCGGTTTCTATAATTGGCTAGTTTTTAAAAGTTAGTTTTGTTAGTTGAGTATGAGCTTACTATAAATAGCTTGTGCATCATGATTAGTTGAATAGTCAATATATGAATCATTGTTAAATTCTTACAATCATTTTCTTCTCTCTAATATACTATTTTCCTAATTCTAATCTTCTTCTCCTTAACTCAGCCTCACAGTTTCTCTCCATTCTTCTTCTTATTCCTCAAACTTCTTATTCAAGGCATGGAGAGAACTCAAGTTTCTCCAACAAATTGGTATCAAGAGCACAAGTGAGATCCTAGGCACTCAACCCTCTCCAATTTCCTTCTCTTTCTTTTCTTGAATGGCGCACACAAGCACAAGCTTTCCAGCTAGCCTACATGTCCTTAATGACAAAAATTGGAATATATGGAGCATTCAAATAAGGTCAATCATGGGGTTTCAAGAAATCTAAGAAATTGTTGAGCTTCGTTACCCTCAACTTGAGGCAGATTCATCAGAAAAACAAAGATTGGCACACAAGGAGAACAAAAGGAAGGATTGCAAAGCCATGTGCCTTCTTCATCAGTATGGTGATGAAGCACACTTTGAGAAGGTTGCTTCAGCACAATCTTCACAAGAGGCTTGGCAAATTTTAGAGAAATGTAACAAGGGAGCGGAACAATTGAAGAAGATTAGACTCCAAACCATGAGGCACCAATATGAATTGATGCAGATGGAGTTGAATGAAAAGGTTGCCCAGTTCTTCAACAAGATCATTTGTCTTACAAACTAGATGAAGGCTTGTGGTGAAGTTACATTTGATCAAGTAATTGTTGAAAAGATCTTGAGAACTCTTACCCAAAATTTTGATCATATAGTTGTTGCTATTAAGAATAAAAAAAAGACTTGAAGATTTGAAGCTAGAAGATCTTCAGGGCTCCCTCGAGGCTCATGAGCAAAGACTCATTGGGAGATCAACTAATAAAGCCAGACAAGCATTGCAAGCTCAGACTTACAAGAAGGGAATATACTTTGGTAAGAATGGTGAAAGAAACTGAGGTAGGGGAAAGACTACAGGGGGAAGAACTCTGACAGCTTTGGATTTCAAGATCAAGAAAGAACTGATCTTGATCAAGCATCAACTTACTCAAAGAGAGGAAGTGGAAGCAGTTGGAGGGGAGGAAAGAAGAAAGTAGACAGAAAAAGAGTGAAGTGCTTCAATTGCAGTAAATTGGGCCACTTCTCTTCTGAGTGTCAAGCACAACCAAGATATTCTGATACTCACAATAGACAGCACCATGATGAAGCTCACATGGTGAAGGAAGATAATAACTATCTTGATGATGATTCACCCATCTTGTTAATGATGACAACAAGCCAAGGCAATAGTAGTGAAGAAATCTAGTATGTGGACTCTAGGTACTCCAATCACATGACAGACCATAAATAATGGCTTGTCAATTTGATGCTAGCAAGAAGAGCAAAGTAAGGTTTGCTGATAACAGAATTATCCAAGCAGAAGGGATTGGAGATGTTGTGATCAAAAGAAAAGATGGTTGTAATGCTTTGATTTCTGAAGTGCTTTTTGTGCCAAACATGAGTCACAACTTGATCAGCCTTGGTCAACTATTAGAAAAGGGGTTCTCTGTGAGTATGCAGGATGGTCAGCTTGAAATCTTTGATTCAACCAGGAAGAAGATCAAAAGAGCACCTCTCTGAAAGTGCGCATGTCAAGATAGCACTTTAGAAAGCTCTCTCTATGTGTTTAGTTTTGATGAGGACAACTTGTGATTATGAAAGCTTGAAGATCATCAACAAATCAGCATGCTTAAGTCTCTAGATTGGTATTAGACTTAGACTAATAGTTAGTTTAGGTTGAGTCTAAGGCTTAGGTAAACTCTATGCATGTCTAATATGCATAAAACCTTAAATCATTTTAAGTTTTGAGATATGTCATATATAATATGTTCATGCATCATATAAATACATGTAATATGTGCATCCTAGGCATAAACTTAGTATTGAACATGTATAAATTAAGTGCATAACGTATTTGAGTTTTATAAATTGAAAATTCACTTAGAAATATGTTGTTAATCGATTAAGGCATGATTTAATCGATT
>NC_032012.1:18062670-18063255 GCF_001865875.1 Lupinus angustifolius
TCATCCTCATCCTCATCCTAATTCTAATCCTAATCCTAATCCTAATCCTAATCATAATCCAAATCTTAACCCTAATCCAAATCCTCATCCTCATCCTCATCCTAATGCAATTTCTATTCCTAATCCTAATCCTAATCCGACTCCTAGTCCTCATTCTCATCCTCATCCTCATCCAAATCCTCATGCTCATGCTCATCCTCATCATCATCCTCATCCTCATCCTCATCCTCATCCTCATCGTAGTGCTAGTCGTAATCCTAATCCTAATCCTAGTCCACATTCTCGTCCTCATCCTAATACTCGTTCTCATCCTCACGCTCATCCTCATCCTCATCCGCATCCTAATCCTAATCCTAATCCTAATCCTAATCCTAATCCTAATGCGAACTTATTCCTATTCCAATTCATAATTCTAATCCTCATCTTCATGCTCATCCTAATTCAAATCCTATCCTCATCCTCATCCTCATCCTCATCCTCATCCTCATCCTCATCCTCATCCTCATCCGCATCATCATCCTCATCCTCATTCTCATCCTCATCCTCATCCTCATCCTCATCCTCATCCTCATCCTCATCCTCATC
>NC_032012.1:18063355-18066025 GCF_001865875.1 Lupinus angustifolius
CCTCATCCTCATCCTCATCCTCATTCTCATCCTCATCCTCATCCTCATCCAAATACACATCCACATCTTCATGGTCATGCTCATCCTAATCCTCACTCTTATCCTCATCCTCATCCTCATCCTCATCCTCATCCTCATCCTCATCCTCATCTCCTAATCCTAATTCTAATCCTAATCCTCATTCTTGTCCTCATCCTAATCCTCGTTCTCATCCTCACGCTCATCCTCACCCTTATCCTCATCCTCATCCTCATCCATATCCTAATCCTAATCCAAATCCTAATCCTAATCCTAATGCAAACTTATTCCTATTCCAATTCATAGTTCTAATCCTCATCTTCATGCTCAACCTAATGCAAATCCTATTCCTAATCCTAATCTTATTCCTCATTCTTATCCTCATCGTCATCCTCATCCTCATCCTCATCCTCATCCTCATCCTCATCCTCATCCTCATCCTCATCCTCATCCACATCCCCATCCTCATCGTCATCCTCATCCTCATCCTCATCATCATCGTCATCGTCATCGTCATCCTCATCATCATCCTAATCCTATTCCTATTCCCAGTCAATATCCTTATCCTCACCCTCATCCTCCTGCTCATCCTAATCCGAATCCTAAAAGTAATCCTAATCCTAATCCTCATCCTAATCCTAATCCTAATCTGAACTTATTTCTATTCCTATTCCTAGTTCTAATACTCATCCTCATGCTCATCCTAATGCAAATCCTCTTCCAATTCCTATTCCTCATTCTCATCCTCATCTTCATCCTTATCCTCTTCCCCATCCTCATCCTAATGTTAATCCTAATCCTAATCCTCATCCTAATCCTAATCCTAATCCTAATCTTCACGCTAATCCTCATGCTCATGCTCATCCTCATCCTTATCCTCATTCGAATGCAATTCCTATTCCTAATCCTAATTCTAATCCTAATCCTCATTCTCATCCTCATCCTAATCCTCATCCTCATACTCATCCTGATCCTGATCCTCATTGTAATGCTAGTCCTAATCCTAATCCTAATCCTCATGCTCGTCCTCATCCTCATCCTCATACTCATCCTCTTCCTCATCCTCATCCTCATCCTCATCCTCTTCCTCATCCTCATCGCTATCCTCATCCTAATCCTAATCCTAATCCTAATCCTAATCCTAATCCTAATCCTAATCCTAGTCCTAGTCCTAGTCCTAGTCCTAATCCTAATCCTAATCCTAACTCTGGTCCTAACCCTAATCCTAATCCTAACCCTAATACTAATCTTAATCCTAATCCCAATCCTAATCCTAATCCTTTTCCTCATTCTCATCCTCTTCCTAATTCTCATCCTCGTCATCATCTTAATATTAATCATAATCCTAATCCTAATCATAATCCTATTCCTAATCCTATTCCTCATTCTCATCCTCATCCTCCTATCATCTTCATCGTAATCCTAATCCTAACCGTGATCCCAATCCTAATCCTTTCCTAATACTATTCCTCAGTCTCATCCTCATCGTAATTCTCATCTTCATCGTCATCCTAATATTAATCACAACCGTAATCCTAATCCAAATCCTAATCCTAATCCTAATCCTAACCCTAATCCACATCCCAATCCACATCCTAATCCTATTCCTCATCCTAATTCTCATCCTCATCGTCATCTTAATATTAATCATAAACCTAATCTTAATCCTAATCTTATTCCTCATTCTCATCCTCATCGTCTTGCTCATCCTCATCCTCATCCTAATCCTAACCCTAATCCAAATCCTAATCATCATCCTTATCGTAATCCTATTACTAATCCTATTTCTATTCCTATTCCTAGTCCTAATCCTCATCCTCATCCTCATTCTCATTCTCATCCTAATCCTCATCCTTATCCTCATGCAAATCCTATTAGGAATCCTAATCTTAATCATAATCCTAATCCTAGTCCTCATCCTCCTACTCATCCTCATCCTAATCCTAATCCTAAAACTAATCCTAAAACTAATCCTAATCCTAATCCTCATCCTAATCCTAATCCGAACATATTCCAATTCCCATTCCTAGTACTAATCCTCATCTTCATCCTAATGCAAATTCTATTCCTAATCCTAATCCTAATCCTTATCCGAATCCTAATTCTAATTCTCATCCTAATTCTCATTCTCATCCTCATCATAATCCTCATTCTCATCTTCATCCTCATCCTCATCCTCATCCACATCCTCATCCTAATGCTAATCTTAATCCTATTCCTAATCCGAATAATAATCCTAATCATAATCCTAATCCTAATCCTAATCCTCATCCTCAGCTTAATCCTCATGCGCGTGCTCATGCTCATCCTCATCCTCATCCTAATGCTAATCCTAATCCTCATCCCATTCATAATCCTAATCCTAATCCTCATCCTCATCCTCAACCTAATGCAATTCCTATTCCTATTCCTAATCCGAATCCTAATCATCATTCTCATCCTCATCCTAATCTTAGTACTAATCCTAATCCTAATCATAATCATAATCCTGACCCAAATCCTAATCCGGATCCAAATCCTCATCCTCATCCTCAGCTTCATCCTCAACCTGAACCTCATCCTCATCCTCATCCTCATCCTCACCCTCACCCTCATCCTCATCCTCATCCTCATCCTCATCCTCATCCTCATCCTCATCCTCATCCTAATCCT
>NC_032012.1:18066125-18067709 GCF_001865875.1 Lupinus angustifolius
TAATCCTCATCCTCATCCTCATCCTAATGCTAATCCTAATACTAATCCCAACCCTAATCCTAATCCTAATCCTCATCCTCATCCTCATCCTAATCCAATTCCTATTCCTATTCCTAATCCGAATCCTAATCATCATTTTCATCCTCATCCTCATCCTAATCCTCATGCTCATGCCCATTCTCATCCTCATCCTCATCCTAATACTAATCCTAATCCTAATCCTAATCATAATCCTAACCCTAATCCTAATCTGAATTCTAATCCTCATCCCCATCCTCATGCTAATCGTCATCCTCATTCTCATCCTCATCCTCATCCTCATCCTCATCCCCATTCTCAACCCCATCCTCATCCCTATTCTCAACCTCATCCTCATCCTAATGCTAATCCTAATCCAAATCATAATCCTAATCCTAATCCCAATCCTAATCCTAATCCTAATCTGAATCCTCATGCTCATCCTCATCCTAATCCTCATTCTCATTCTCATGTTCATCCTCACCCTCATCCTCAGCCTCATCCTCATCCTCATCCTTATCCTGATCCTCGTCCTCATCCTCTTCCGAATCCAAATCCTAATCCTAATCCTAATCCTAATCCTAATCCTAATCCTAATCCTAATCCTAATCCTAATCCTAGTCCTAATCCTAATCCTAATTCTAATCCTAATCCTAATCATAGTCCTAATCCTAATCATAATCCTAATCCTCATCCTCATCCTCATCCTCATCCTAATCCTAATCCTAACCCTAACCATAACCCTAATCTGAATCCTAATCCTAGTCCTAACTCTAATCCTAACCCTAATCCTAATACTAATCCTAATCTAAGTGCTAGTCCTAACCCTCACCTTAATCCTAATCCTAATCCTAATCCTAATCCTAATCCTAATCTTATTCCTAATCCTAATCTTAATCCTATACCTCCTTCTCATCCTCATTCTCATCCTAATCCTCATCCACATCCTCACCCTAATCATCATCCTCATCCTAATCCTCACCCTCATCCTCATCCTCGTCCTCATCCGCATCTTCATTCTCATCCTCATATTAATCCTAATCATAATCCTAATCCAAATCCTAATCCTAAACCTAATCCTAATCCTATTCCTCTTTCTCATCCTCATCCTCGTCCTCATCCTAATCCTCATTCTCATGCTCATCCTCCTGCTCATACTCATCCTAACCCTAATCCTAATCCTAACTCTGGTCCTAACCTTAATCCTAACCCTAATACTAATGTTAATCCTAATCCTAATCCTATTCCTCATTCTCATCCTCATCCTAATTCTCATCCTCATCATCATATTAATATTAATCATAATCCTAATCCTAATCCTAATCCTATTCCTTGTTCTCATCCTCAACCTCATCCTCTTGCTCATCCTCATCCTAATCCTAATCCTAACCTTAATCCTAATCCTCATCCTCACCCTAATCCTAATCCTAATCCTAACTCTAGTCCTAACCCTAATCCTTACCCTAATACTATTCTTAATGCTAACCCTAACCCTAACCCTAATCCTAATCCTAACTCTAGTCCTAACCATAATCCTTACCAAGTACTATTCTTAATCCTAATCCT
>NC_032012.1:18067809-18068948 GCF_001865875.1 Lupinus angustifolius
TCATCCTCATCCTCATCCTCATCCTCATCCTCATCCTCATCCTCATCCTCATCCTCATCCTCATCCTCATCCTCATCCTCATCCTCAACCTCATCCTCATCCTCATCCTCATCCTCATCTTCATCTTCATCCTCATCCTCATCCTCATCCTTATTCTTATCCTCCTCATCCTCATTCTCATTCACATCCTCATCCTCATCCTAATGCAAATCCTATTCCTAATCCTAATACTAATCATAATCCTAATCCTCATCCTCATCCTAATCCTAATCCGAACTTATTCCTATTCCTAGATCTAATCCTCCACCTCATCCCCATTCTAATGCAAATCCTATTCCTAATCCTAATCCTAATCCTAATCCTAATCCGAATCCTAATCCACATACTCATCCTAATCCTCATCCTTATCCTAATCCTCATCCTCATCCTCATCCTCATCCTAATCCTCAACCTAATCCTCATCCTCATCCTAATGCTCATCCTCATCCTCCTGCTCATCCTCATCCTAATCTTAATCCTAAAACTAATCCTAATCCGAATCCTCATCCTAATCCTAATCCGAACTTATTCCTATTCCTAGTTCTAATCCTCATCCTCATCCTAATGCAAATCCTATTCCTAATCCTAATCCTAATGTGAATCCTAATAATCATTCCCATCCACATCATCATCCTAATCCTCTTGCTCATGCTCATGCTCATGCTCATGCTCATCCTCATCCTCATCCTCACATCATCCTCATCCACATCCTCATCCTCATCCTTATCCTCATCCTCATCCTAAACCGCATCCTATTCCTAACCTTACTCCTAACCCTAATCCTAACCTTAATCCTGACACTATTCCTAATCCTAATCCTCGTTCTCATTCTGATCCTCATCCTCATCCTCATCCTGATCCTCATGCTCATCCCCAACGTCACCCTCATCCACATCCTCATCCTCACCCTCATCATCATCCTCATCCTCATCCTAAATGTCAACCTCATCCCCATCCCCATCCTCATCCTCATCCCCATCCCCATCCTCATCCTCATCCTCATCCTCATCCTCATCCTCATCCTCAACCTCATCCTCATCCTCATCCTCATCCTCATCCTCATCCTCATCCTCATCCTCATCCTCATCCTCATCCTAATC
>NC_032012.1:18071548-18073783 GCF_001865875.1 Lupinus angustifolius
ATCCTCATCCTCATCCTCATCCTCCTCCTCATCCTCATCCTCATCCTCATGCTCATCCTCATCCTCATCCTCATCCTCCTCCTCATCCTCATCCTCATCCTCATGCTCATCCTCATCCTCATCCTCATCCTCCTCCTCATCCTCATCCTCATCCTCATGCTCATCCTCATCCTCATCCTCATCCTCCTCCTCATCCTCATCCTCATCCTCATGCTCATCCTCATCCTCATCCTCATCCTCCTCCTCATCCTCATCCTCATCCTCATGCTCATCCTCATCCTCATCCTCATCCTCCTCCTCATCCTCATCCTCATCCTCATGCTCATCCTCATCCTCATCCTCATCCTCCTCCTCATCCTCATCCTCATCCTCATGCTCATCCTCATCCTCATCCTCATCCTCCTCCTCATCCTCATCCTCATCCTCATGCTCATCCTCATCCTCATCCTCATCCTCCTCCTCATCCTCATCCTCATCCTCATGCTCATCCTCATCCTCATCCTCATCCTCCTCCTCATCCTCATCCTCATCCTCATGCTCATCCTCATCCTCATCCTCATCCTCCTCCTCATCCTCATCCTCATCCTCATGCTCATCCTCATCCTCATCCTCATCCTCCTCCTCATCCTCATCCTCATCCTCATGCTCATCCTCATCCTCATCCTCATCCTCCTCCTCATCCTCATCCTCATCCTCATGCTCATCCTCATCCTCATCCTCATCCTCCTCCTCATCCTCATCCTCATCCTCATGCTCATCCTCATCCTCATCCTCATCCTCCTCCTCATCCTCATCCTCATCCTCATGCTCATCCTCATCCTCATCCTCATCCTCCTCCTCATCCTCATCCTCATCCTCATGCTCATCCTCATCCTCATCCTCATCCTCCTCCTCATCCTCATCCTCATCCTCATGCTCATCCTCATCCTCATCCTCATCCTCCTCCTCATCCTCATCCTCATCCTCATGCTCATCCTCATCCTCATCCTCATCCTCCTCCTCATCCTCATCCTCATCCTCATGCTCATCCTCATCCTCATCCTCATCCTCCTCCTCATCCTCATCCTCATCCTCATGCTCATCCTCATCCTCATCCTCATCCTCCTCCTCATCCTCATCCTCATCCTCATGCTCATCCTCATCCTCATCCTCATCCTCCTCCTCATCCTCATCCTCATCCTCATGCTCATCCTCATCCTCATCCTCATCCTCCTCCTCATCCTCATCCTCATCCTCATGCTCATCCTCATCCTCATCCTCATCCTCCTCCTCATCCTCATCCTCATCCTCATGCTCATCCTCATCCTCATCCTCATCCTCCTCCTCATCCTCATCCTCATCCTCATGCTCATCCTCATCCTCATCCTCATCCTCCTCCTCATCCTCATCCTCATCCTCATGCTCATCCTCATCCTCATCCTCATCCTCCTCCTCATCCTCATCCTCATCCTCATGCTCATCCTCATCCTCATCCTCATCCTCCTCCTCATCCTCATCCTCATCCTCATGCTCATCCTCATCCTCATCCTCATCCTCCTCCTCATCCTCATCCTCATCCTCATGCTCATCCTCATCCTCATCCTCATCCTCCTCCTCATCCTCATCCTCATCCTCATGCTCATCCTCATCCTCATCCTCATCCTCCTCCTCATCCTCATCCTCATCCTCATGCTCATCCTCATCCTCATCCTCATCCTCCTCCTCATCCTCATCCTCATCCTCATGCTCATCCTCATCCTCATCCTCATCCTCCTCCTCATCCTCATCCTCATCCTCATGCTCATCCTCATCCTCATCCTCATCCTCCTCCTCATCCTCATCCTCATCCTCATGCTCATCCTCATCCTCATCCTCATCCTCCTCCTCATCCTCATCCTCATCCTCATGCTCATCCTCATCCTCATCCTCATCCTCCTCCTCATCCTCATCCTCATCCTCATGCTCATCCTCATCCTCATCCTCATCCTCCTCCTCATCCTCATCCTCATCCTCATGCTCATCCTCATCCTCATCCTCATCCTCCTCCTCATCCTCATCCTCATCCTCATGCTCATCCTCATCCTCATCCTCATCCTAACCCTAACCCTAATCCTAACCCTACTCCTAATCCTGATCCTAATCCTCATCCTCATCCTAACCCTCATGTTAACCCTTATCCTAATCCTAACCTTACTCGTAATCCTGATCCTCATCCTCATCCTCATTCTCATCCTCATCCTCATCCTCATCCTAACC
>NC_032012.1:18073883-18075339 GCF_001865875.1 Lupinus angustifolius
TCATCCTCCTCCTCCTCCTCATCCTCATCCTCATCCTCATCCTCATCCTCATCCTAATCATCATCCTCTCCCTAATCCTTATGCTCATCCTCATCCTCATCCTCATCCTCAACCTCATCCTCGTCCTCATCCTCATCATCATCCTCATCCTAATCTTAACCCTAACCCTCATCATAATCCTAATCCTACTCCTTCCCCTAGTCCTAATCCTAATCCTCATTCTCATCGTCATCCCCATCCTCTTCCTACCCCTAGTCCTAATCCTAATCCTCATCCTAATCGTCATGCTCATCCTCATCCTTATCCTCGTCCTCATCCTCATCCTCAACCTAATACTAACCCTAACACAAATCCTTATCCTAATTGTAATCCTAATCCTAATCATGATCCTAATCCTAATCCTCATCCTCGTCCTCCTCATCATCCTCATCCTCGACCTCACCCTCATCCTCATCCTCCTCATCATCTTCCTCCTCATCCCCATCCTCATCCTCATCCTCATCCTCGTCCTCATCCTTATCCTCCTCCTCCTCTTCCTCCTCATGCTCATCCTCAACATCCTCATGCTCATCCTCAACCTCATCCTCATCCTAATCTTAACCCTAACCCTCATCCTAATCCTAATCCTATCCCTAATCCTAATCCTAATCCTAATCCTCATGCTCATCCTCATCCTCATCCTCATCCTCATCCTAATCATCATCCTCTTCCTAATCGAAACCCTAATCCCAATCCTAACCCTCATCCTCATCCTAATCCCCATCCTAATCCTCAACCTCAACCTCAACCTCATCGTCATCCTCATCCCCATCCTCATCCTTAAACTAATCCTCATCCTCATGCTTATCCTCATCCTCATCCTCATCCTCAACCTCATCCTCATCCTCATCCTCATCCTCATCCTCATCTTAACCCTAACCCTCATCCTAATCCTATTCCTACTTCTAACCCTAGTCTTGATCCTAATCCTCATTCTCATCATGAACCTCATCCTCATCCTCAACCTCGTCATCAACCTCATCCTCATCCCCATCCTCATCCTCATCCTAAACCTCATCCTCGTCCTGAAACCCGTCCTAATCTTAACCCTAACACTCATCCTAATCCTAATCCTAACCCTAATCCTAACCCTAATCGTAATCCTAATCCTCATGCTCATGCTCATGCTCATCCTCATCCTCATCCTCATCCTTCTCCTCATCCTCCTCCTCCTCATCTTCATGATCCTAATCCTAATCCTAATCCTCATCCTCATCCTCATCCTCATCCTCATCCTAAACCTCATCCTCATCCTCATAATCGTCCTAAACCTCATCCTCATAATCGTCCTAAACCTCATCCCCATCCTCATACGCGTCCTAATCTTAACCCTAACACTCATCCTATTCCTAATCCTAATCCTAATCCTAACCCTAATCCTAATCCTCATGCTCATCCTAATCCTCATCCTCATCCT
>NC_032012.1:18075439-18078949 GCF_001865875.1 Lupinus angustifolius
ATCCTCATCCTCATCCTCCTCCTCATCCTATCCTCATCCTCGTCCTATCCTCATCCTCATCCTCGTCCTCATCCTATCCTCCTCCTTCATCCTTAACCTCATCTTCGTCGTCATCCTCATCCTAATCCTAACCCTAATTCTGATCCTCATCCTCGTCCTCATCCTCGTCCTCATCCTCATCCTCATCCTCATCCACATCCTCATCATCATCTTCTCCTCATCCTAATTCTCATCAGCATCCTCATCCCCACCCTCATGCTCATCATTATGCTCATACTCATCCATATAATCATCTTCATGCTCATCGTTATCCTAATCCCTATCATAACCCTAATCCTCAACCTAATGCACATCCTCATCCTCATCCTCATCCTCATTCTAATCCTAATCCTAACCCAAATCCTAATCCTCATCCTCATCCTCATCCAAATCCAAACCCTAATCCTAAACTTTATCCTCATCCTCATCCCCGTCCCCATCCTCATCCTCATTCTCATCCTCATCCTCATCCTCATCCTCATCGTCATCCTAATCCTCACCCACATCCTCATCCTCATCCTCATCTTCATCCTCGTCCTAATCCTAATCCTAACCCTAATCCCAATCCTAACCCTAATCCTTATCCTCACCCTCATTCTCATCCACATCAACATCAACATCCTCATCCTCATCCTCATCCTAATCCTCATCCTCTTCCCCATCCTCATCCCCATCCCCATCCTCATCCTCATACCCATCCCCATACTCATCTTCATCCTCATCCTCATCCTCATCCGCATCCTCATGCTCATCCTCATCCTCAACCTCATCCTCATCCTCATCCTCATACTCATCCTCATCCCAATCCGCAACCTCATCCTCATCCTCATCCTCAAACTCATCCTCATCCTCATCCTCATCCTTATCCTTATCCTCATTCTCATCCTCATCCTCCACTTCATTCTCATACCCATCCTAACCCTAATCTGAGTCTTAATCCTATTCCAAATCCTAATCCTATTCCTCATATTCATCATCATCCTCCTCCTAATCTTTATCCTCATCCTCATTCTCATCCTTATCCTCATCGTCATCCTCATTCTCATCCTTATCCTAGTCCTCATCCTCATCCTCATCCACATCCTCATCCTCATCCTCGTCCTAATCCTAATCCTAACCCTAATCCTAATCCTAACCCGAACCCTTATCCTAACCCTAATCCTCATCCTCATCCTCATTCTCATCCTCACCCTCATCCTAATCCTCAGGAACACCCTCATCTTCATCCTCATCCTCATCATCATCCTCATTCTCATCATCATCCTCATCCTGATCCTCATCCTCATCCTAATCCTCATCCTCATCCTCATTCTTTTCTTAATCCTCATCCTCATCCTCATCCTCATCCTCATCCTCATCCTCATCCTCATCCTCATCCTCATCCACATCCTCATCCTCATCCTCGTCCTAATCTTAATCCTAACCCTAATCCTTAGTTAACCCTTATCCTAGTCCTAACCTTAACCCTAATCCTAACCCTAATCCTCAACCTCATCCTCGTCCTCATCCTCGTCCTCATCCTCATCGTGTTCCTCATCCCCATCCCCATCCCCATCCTCATCCTCATCGTCTTCCTCACCCGCATCCTCATCCTCATACCCATCCCCATACTCATCTTCATCCTCATCCGCATCGTTGTCCTCATCCTCATCTGCATCCTCATACTCATCACGATCCTCATCCTCATCCTCATCCTCATCCTCATCCTCATCCTCATCCTCATCCTCATCCTAATCCTAATCCTATCCCTAACCCTGATCCTAATCCTAACCCTAATCTAAACCCTAATCCTAATCCTTATCCTCGTCCTCATCTTCATCCTTATCGTAATCCTAACCCTTATCGTCATACTCATGCTAATCCTCGTCATCATCGTCATGCCCAATCTCACCCTCATCCTTATCCTATTTCTAACCCTAATGCTAGTCCTAATCCTTATCCTCATCCTCATCCTCATCCTAATCCTCATCCTTATTCTAATCCTCACCCCCATCCTCATCCACATCCTCATCCTCATCCACATCCTCCTCCTCATCCTCATCCTCATCGTAATCCTCATCCTCAATCCCATCGTCATCCTCATCCCCATCGTCATCCTCATCCTCATCTTCATACCAATCCCCATACTCATCTTCATCCTCATCCTCATCCTCATCCACATCCTCATCCACATCCTCATTCCCATCCTGGTCCTAATCCTCAATCTAATCCACATCCTCATCCTCATCCTCTTCCTCGTCCTCATCCTCATCCTCATCCTAATCCTAATCCTAACCCAAATCCTAATCCTCATCCTCATCCTAATCCAAATCCTAATCCGAATCCTTATCCTCATCCTAATTCTCTCATCCTCGTCCTCATCCTCATCCTCATCCTCATCCTCATCCTCATCCTCATCCTCATCCTCATCCTCATCCCGATCCTCATCCTCACCCTCATACCCATCCCCATACTCATCTTCATCCTCATCCTCATCCTCATCCTCATCCTCATCTGCATTGTTGTCTTCATCCTCATCCCCATCCTCATATGCATCCTCATCTTCATCCTCATCCCCATCCTCATCCTCATCCTCATCCTCAACCTCATCCTAATCCTAATCCTCCCCCAAGTCCTAATCCTAATCCTAATCCTAATCCTCATCCTCATCCCCATCTTAATCCTGATCTTCATCCTCATCCTCATCCTCATTCTTATACTCATCCTCATCCTCACCCTCATCCTCACCCTCATCCTCATCCTTATCCTTATCCTCATTCTTATCCTATTCCTCAACTTCATTCTAATCCCCATCCAAACGCTAATACTAATCCTAACCCTAATCCTAATCCTAATCCTAACCCTAATCCTAATCCTCATCCTCATCCTTGTCCTCATCCTAATCCTAATCCTAACCCAAACCCTAATCCTAATTCTCATCCTAATCCTCATCCTCATCCTCATCATCATCCTCATCCTCATCCTCATCCTCAACCTCATCCTCGTCCACTTCTTCATCCTCATCCTATCCTTATCCTCATCCTCATCCACGTCCTCATCCTATCCTCGTCCTTATCCTCCTCCTTCATCCTTATCCCCATCCTCATCGTCATCCTCATCCTAATCATAACCCTAACCCTAATTCTAATCCTCATCCTTGTCCTCATCCTCATTCTCTTCCTCATCCTCATTCTCATCCTCATCCTCATCCTCATCCCCATCCTCATCCTCGTCCTCATACTCATCCTAATCCTAATCCTAACCCTAATCCTCATCCTCATCTTCGTCCTTATCCTCATCCTCATCTTTATCCCCATCCTAATCCTAACCATAATCCTTATCCTCGTCCTCATCCTTATCCTAATCCTCATCCTCATCCACATCCTCATCCTCATCCCCATCCCTATACCCATCCTCATCCCCATCCCCATACTCATCCTCATCCGCATCCTCATCCTCATCCTCATCCGCATCTACATCTACATCCTCATC
>NC_032012.1:18079049-18079323 GCF_001865875.1 Lupinus angustifolius
CTAATCCTCATCCTCATCCTCATCCTCATCCTCATCCTCATCCTCATCCTCATCCTCATCCTCATCCCCATCCTCATCCTCATCCTCATCCTCATCCTCATCCTCATCCTCATGCTCATCATTATCCTCAAACTCATCCTGATCATCATCCTCATGCTCATCCTCATCCTCATCCTCATCCTCATCCTCATGCTCATGATTATCCTCAAACTCATCCTGATCATCATCCTCATGCTCATCCTTATCCTCGTCCTCATCCTCATCCTCGTCCTCA
>NC_032012.1:18079423-18080293 GCF_001865875.1 Lupinus angustifolius
ATCCTAATCCTAACCCTAATCCTAATCCTATCCCTAATCCTAATCCTCATCGTCATCCTCATCCTGATCCTGATCCTGATCCCAATCCTCACCCTAATCCACATCCTCAACTTCATCCTCATCCTCATCCACATCCTCATCCTCCTTCGCATCCTCATCCTCATCTTCATCCTCATCCTTATCCTAATCCTAATCCTAACCCTAATCTTAACCCTCATCCTAATCCTAATCCTAACCCTAATCCTAACCCTAATCCTCATCCACATCCTCATCCTTATCCATATCCTCATCTTCATCCCCATCCTAATCCTAACTATAATCCTTATCCTCGTCCTCATCCTTACCCGAATCCTCATCCTCATCCACATCCTCATCCCCATACCCATCCTCATCCGCATCCTCATCCTCATCCTCATCCGCATCCTCATCCTCATCCTCATCCTCATCCTCATCCTCATCCTCATCCTCATCCTCATCCTCATCCTATTCCTCATCCTCATCCTCATCCTCATCCTCATCCTCATCCGAATCCGAATCCTAATACTCATCCGGATCCTCATCCTCATCCACATCCTCATCCTCATCCGAATCCTCATCTGAATCATCATCCCATCCTCATGCTCATCCTCATCCTCAACCTCCTTCTTATCCTCATCCTAATCCTCATACTAATCCTCATCCTCACCCTCATCCTCATCCACTATCTCATCCTTTGCCTCATCCTCATACTTATCCTCATCCTCATCCTCATTATGATCCTAATCCTCGTCCTAAACCTAACCCTAACTCTAACCCCAATCCCAATTCGAAAACTCATCCTCATCCTCATCCTAATCCTCATCCTCATCCTCATCCTCATCCTCATCCTAA
>NC_032012.1:18080393-18082892 GCF_001865875.1 Lupinus angustifolius
TCCTCATCCTCATCCTCATCCTCATCCTCCTCCTCATCCTCATCCTCATCCTCATCCTCATCCTCGTCCTCATCCTCGTCCTATTCCTAATCCTAACCCTAATCCCAATCCTAACCCTAATCCTTCTTCCTATCCTCATCCTCATCCTGATCCTAATCCTCGTCCTAACCCTAACCCTAACACTAACCCTAACCCTGATCCTAATCCTAATACTCATCCTCATCCTCATTCTAATCCTCATCCTCTTCCTCAACCTCATACTCATCCTAACCTTAATCCTAACTATAATCCTAATCCTTATCCTAATCATAATCCTAATCCTAATACTAACCTTAATCCTAATCCTCATCCTCATCCTCATCCCCATCCCCATACCCATTCTCATCCACATCCTCATCCTCATCCGCATCCACATCCACATCCTCATCCTCATCCTCATCGTCCTCCTCATCCTCAATCTCATTTGCATCCTCATCCCCACCCCTAATTCTAATCCTAATGCTAATCCTAATCCAAATTCTAATCCTAATCCTTATCATAATCCTACTCCTAATCCTAATCCTAAGCCTAATCCTAATCCTAATCATAATCCTTATCCTTATCCTCATCTTCATCCTCATCCTCATCTTCATTCTCATCCTCCTACTCATCCTCATCCTAATCCTCATCTTCATCCTCATCCATATCCTCATCCTCATCCTCAATCTCATCCTCATCCTCATTCTCATCCTCATCCTTATCCTCATCCTAATCCTCAACCTCATCGTCATTCCCATCCTCATCGTCTTCCTCCTCCTCATCCTCATCCTGATCCTCATCCCGATCCTCATCCTCATCCTTATCCTCATCCTCGTCCTCATCCTCATCCTCATCCTCATCCTCAGCCTCAGCCTCATCCTATTCCTTGTCCTCTTCCTCATCCTCATCCTCATCCTCATCCTCGTCCTCACCCTCATGCTCATCCTCACCCTCATCCTCATCCTCATCCACATCCTCATCCTCATCCTCAACCTCATCCTCATCCTTATCCTCATCCTCATCCTCTTCCTCATCCTCATCCGAATTCGCATCCTCATTCTCATCCTCATCCTAATCCTAATCCTAATCCTAATTCTAATCCTAATGCTAATCCTTATCCAAATCCTAATCCTCATCATCATCCTAATGCAAATCCTAATAATAATCCTAATCCTTGTCCTCGTCCTCATCCTCGTCCTCATCCTTGTCCTCATCCTGATCCTGATCCTCATCCTGATCCTGATCCTCATCCTCATCCTCCTCCTCATCGTCATCCTCCTTCTCATCCTCATCCTCATCCTCATCCTCATGCTCATCCTCATCCTCATCCTCAGCCTCATCCTCATCCTCATCCTTATTCTAATCCTAATGCTAATCCTAATCTAAATCCTAATCCTAATCCTCATCATAATCCTACTCCTACTCCTAATCCTAATCCTAATCATAATCCTAGTCGTTATCCTCATGCTCATCCTGATCCTCATCCTCATCCTCATCCTCATCCTCGTCCTACTCCTCATCCTCATCCTCATCATCATCCTCGTCGTCATCCTCAACCTCATCGTCATTCGCTTCCTCATCCTCTTCCTCCTCCCCATCCTCATCCTCCTCCTCATCCTAATCCTCATCCTTATCCCGATCCTGATCCTCATCCTCATCCTCTTCCTCATCCTAACCCTCATCCTCATCCTCATCCTCATCCTCATCCTCATCCTCATCCTCATCCTCACCCTCCTCCTCATCCTAATCCTCATCCTCATCCTCATCCTCATCCTCATCCTAATCCTAATTCTAATCTTAATGCTAATCCTAATCCAAATCATAATTGTAATCCTCATCATAATCCTACACCTAATCCTACACCTAATCCTATTCATAATCCTAATCATAATCCTAATCCTTATCCTCATCCTCATCCTCATCCTCCTCCTCCTCCTCATCCTCCTCCTCCTCCTCATCCTCATCCTCATCATCATCCTCATCCTCATCCTCATCCTCATCCTCATCCTCATCCTCATCCTCATCCTCGTCCTCATTCTCATCCTCATCCTCATCCTATTCTTTATCCTCATCCATATCTCATCCTCATCCTCATCCATGTCCACATCCTCATCCTAATCCTCATTCTCTTCCATATCCGCATCCTCACTCTCATCCTCATTCGCATCCTCATCCTCATCCTCATCCTCATCCTCATCCTCATCTTCATCCTCAACCTCATCATCATCATCATCCTCATCCTAATCCTCATCCTAATCCTAATTCTAATTCTGATGTTAATACTAATCCAAATCCTAATCCAAATCCAAATCCGAATCCGAATCCTCATGCTCATCCTCATCCTCATCCTCATCCTCATCCTCATCCTCATCCTCATCCTCATCGTCATCCTAATCCTAATTCTAATCCTAATGCAAATCATAATCCTAATCCTCTTCATAATCCTACTCCTAATCCTATTCCTAATCCTAATCATAATCC
>NC_032012.1:18082992-18084799 GCF_001865875.1 Lupinus angustifolius
TATATATATATATATATTCTTAAACTTGTTTTTAGTTCCTATAAAATAGAAATATTTGGTTTCAGTCAAGTGTTATGTGGAAGGTTGGCCACTCAGCACTGATACATGACATAAAACAGGGACTAAATACAAAAAAATTCCTCACCTTTCTTCTTCTTCTCCATTCTCTGCAATGATTACAACCCTAAATTTAAGGAAATCATCTCATGAGGAGAACCAGATATTTACACAGTGTTGGAGCTTCTGTCCTTTGAACTACAATTATGTGGCTATGATTCTCATTTCCCTGGAGGAAAACTTGATGAGGGTGAACGAATTTTGTAATTGCATAGCAAATCAACAGAACTATTTTTGAATTTAAAAAGTGATTGATTTTACAGATGTACTATTTTTTTCTTTTATATGTAAACCAATCTAAAAACATTACAGAAAAGAACAAATTTGGATGACATGGTTAATTTGCCATTGAGTATCAGATTAGATCCCCATAAGAAAAAAGAACCCATATGAAAGAATGAGGCAGTATCTTAAATTGTGGGTGTGCTCACGATTACAGTAATGATTGTGGTTACTGTGATTGCGGTCGTTGTTACACAAATTGCAGCCGTTGCAGTGTGATGCAATTGCGGTGATATTATGGCCGTATCACGTGATGCGGCCCATAATTTAAATCACTGGAATAAAGTATGAACATGCTTGTCTTTTAGACCAATGCTTTGTCTCCGTTATGATCAAATACAATGAGAATAAATTCAAAATTTAGGAAGCAAAACTGATGAGTTCCTTCCTACAGGCTACAAACCCTCTCTGAAGCTCTCTCAGCCACCTCAAACTTCCCATGAGTTTTGCATGCCCCCAACAAGGCACGCCACAAAGCATCATCAGGCTCAACCTCCATTCTCGAAATTAGCTTCTCCGCTTCCTCCACCAACCCAACCCTCCCCAACATATCCACCATACATGTATAATGTATCAGCCCAGGTTTGACCCCAAATCTCACCTCCATCATCTTAAAACACGCCCTTCCTTTCTCCACAAAGCCACCATGACTACACGCATTCAACACCGTCGTAAAAGTCACACCATCCGGCCTTCCTCCTTCCTCCACCATCTTATCAAACAACTCAAACACCTCCTCAAACATCCCATTCATTCCATAACCTGCCATCATCGTCGACCACGTCACCTCATTCCTCTCACGCATTTTATCAAACACTTTGCGCGCACATGCTAAATCCCCACACTTGGCATACATGCTTATCAAAGCATTCAAATTTGCCAAATCTAACGCATACCCATTAACAATAATAGCTCCATGGACCTGTTTACCAATCCACAGAGCCGATAAACCAGCACAAGATTTAAGCACCACAGGTAAAGTATGGCGATCAAAGCTTTTGCTGGAAAGAACCATGCTTTGGAAGATGGAGAGGGAATGGGAGAATAAGTTGAGAGAAGAATATGCTCTGATGAGGGAATTGAAGAGGAAAGTGGGTTTGCGATTGGTAACAGAGAAAAGGATATTAGCTTGGTGTAACTGTGCAAAAGAAGCGTAGGAATAGATGAGTTTGGTTCGAATGAAGTCATGGGTTGAAATTCCTAGAGTTATGGTTTGGGTGTGGATTTGTTTGAGAAATTGCAAGTGCTTTGTAGAAGAAGTGCAAGAATCAAGAAGAGAAGCGTAGAAGGGTATGAGTTGATGTGGTTTAATCATCACCTTGAAGCAGCTTTTCACAAAAACACACTTTCACAATTCAAATATTTATTCATGCTACTTACTTGAGTATAATATAAGGTTTATTTTTAA
>NC_032012.1:18084899-18086926 GCF_001865875.1 Lupinus angustifolius
TTGTTATGTTTGGAAATTATTGAAAATTGAAAGGTTCTGAAGACAATGTGATAAGGCAGTTAGATAGAGAAGTTAAAGGGCTCACATTCCCTGGTTCTGCTGAAGATGTTGAGAGATTAATCAAGAACCAACAACAATCTTATTTTGCAAATGCTCAGCCCCAACAGCAACAACAAAGAGAGAGGGAGGGTAGACGTGGAAGAAGGGGTCACATCTCTTCCATTTTGAGCACTCTTTACTAAGTTGCTATAAGAACTACTATCATGTAAAAGCTCATAGTGAGCGATGAGAGAATAATAAAACTAGAGTTGTATCTTTGTACTATTTTTAATAAAAAAATCTACCTTGATAGTTTTGTATGTTGTCTCTTTCATTAATCTATAAGTTCTTAACTAATTTACTAATATATATATATATATCCTTGTTGCACTCCTTCATTCATGTTGCATTTGCTTCTCACTTAAAAGAATAGGAGTTTCACCCATCTCAACCAAATTATTTTAATTCTCAAAATGAATCTAATACACCAACTCAAGTCATAAGCCCTTGAGTTTTTTTTGTCTTAGTTTATTGTATAGAAGTATCATAGTTAATATCCCATATTATCATCCAAAGTTTTTTTATTTTTTTTATTTTTATTTAATTTATTATTGTGTATATTAACCAAATGTGTTTATGCATTTATTAAATAAATTTGAGAAATTATAAAAGACTAGCACTAGATCACAATGCACTACACCAGAGTTTCCGTTCAACAACGCTTATTTTAGATGTATAACAGCGCTTTCAGGCGCTTTCTTTTTTACTGCATAAGTATATGGTCATCATTAACAGTGCTTCACAACATTGTTGTATTGATTATATACCACATCACAACAAACAAAGCGCTGTCATATAGTGATCAATACAGCAGCGCATAGTCCACAAAATAACACCAGAGTTTCCGTTCAACAACGCTTATTTTAGATGTATAACAGCGCTTTCAGGTGCTTTCTTTTTTACTGCATAAGTATATGGTCATCATTAACAGTGCTTCACAACATTGTTGTATTGATTATATACCACATCACAACAAACAAAGCGCTGTCATATAGTGATCAACACAGCAGCGCATAGTCCACAAAATGCTGTCATATATTCTTACATAAACAACGCATTTTATAGGTCTTATTAATAGTGCTTAGTGATTCGCTGTTGAATTTCATATATTTAACAGCACAATAACAAAAAAGCGCAGTTGTATTATTCATAAATTTTCTCAAACAACACCTTAATACAACAACGCATCACACGCATAGCGTAGTTGTATTAATAATGTACAGCAACACTTTCTATAAAAAGTGATGTTGTAGTTATCCTTTACAATAACGCATGTCAGGGCTTCCCCTAGAATTCGCTGTTGATTTATATAAATTAATACCTGCATATACGTTTATTAGCAGAACAAACATTCTCAACAGTAGAGACATTTATACATTCTAAACAACACAAACACATTAATACAGACCAAAATTTTGTTTTATTAAACATCAATATAATATGAAATACAAACAATGAATATTATGTCATTTATGAAATACAAACAATGAATATTAGGCCAGAATTACTATGATAGCTTAATGGTAGCGACTCATGGAATTAATGACTATTTATTCCTCAGGTCATGGGTTCAAGTCGCAGGAGGCTCCCCTTTGTGGGGAATAAAACACTGCAGGGGGTATTTAAGCTGGTGGGTGACACGCGTAGTGTCGTGTTGGGCCGGGAAGGTCGCATGACATTACTGCGGTGTTACCGGTGACATGCTCAGTGTCGTCATGGGCAGGGGAGGTCGCATGACATTACTGGAGTGTTACAAAACACATTAATATAAGCCAAAAGTTTGTTTTATTAAACATCAATACAATATGAAATANNNTACCCTTCATCGTGATCATCTCTTATATATAAATCATCATCCGTAATTGGTCCGCTCTCACGTGACTGATATGTCCTAAAACAGGATCATCTTCATCAATATCTTCATATTC
>NC_032012.1:18087026-18087707 GCF_001865875.1 Lupinus angustifolius
ATCCTCATTGTCGTCCTCGTCATATCCTCATCGTCATCCTCTTCCTGATCCTCATCCTCATTCTCATCCTCATCATATCCTCATCCTCTTCCTCATCCTCATCCTTTCCTCATCCTCATTCTCGTCCCCATCATATCTTCATCCTCATCCTCCTCCTCACCCTCATCTTTATCCGAATCTTATCCTTATCCTCATCCTATCCTCATCCTCATCCTCATCCTCACCCTCATCCTATCCTTATCCTCATCCTATCCTCATCCTCATCCTATCTTCATACTCATTCTCGTCCCCATCTTATCCTCATCCTTTTACTCATCCTCACCCTATCCTCATCCTTATCCTCATTCTCGTCCTCATCCTATCCTCATCCTCATCCTCTTCCTCGTCCTCATCCTATCCTCATCCTCATCCTCTTCCGCATTCTCATCCTCATCCTCCTTTTACTCATCCTCACCCTATCCTCATCCTTATCCTCATTCTCGTCCTCATCCTATCCTCATCCTCATCCTCTTCCTCGTCCTCATCCTATCCTCATCCTCTTCCGCGTTCTCATCGTCTTCCTCGTCCTCATCCTATCCTCATCCTCATCCTCTTCCGCGTTCTCATCCTCATCCTGTCCTATCCTCTTCCTCATCCTCATCCTCATCCTCATCCTCATCCACTTCTTCATTCTCGTCCTAA
>NC_032012.1:18087807-18130088 GCF_001865875.1 Lupinus angustifolius
GGGGGATTTCTTTTTGGCCACAACTTTTTTTCTCATGCATCACAACAAATCCCTTAATCTAGTTAGTAATTAAATACAATTCAATCAATCCCATAACAATGTCATTATACTAACCATAACCAAATCGAAGCACATGAGTGTCAAGTTCATGAAATAAACTTGGATTTCTCACTTAGAAACCCTAGGTTCCTTGGTGATAACACTCATGGCTTTACAATAACAACATAATGATTAATTAATAAGACAATATAGCACATAGATCTAACCTAAATGTGTCTACAGTTAGTGAAACTTTTCACAATGCACAAATAGGAAGAAATTTGAACAACCTAAGTGAAGTGAAGAGCTTAAGAGCCAAGATGTACTTACATTTGTTGGCTCATGATGCAGATGTGGAGTGAGTGCACGAGTTGTTTGAAGAAATAAGCTTGAGGGCTCTCTTCAGGAGGTTTTTCTCTCTTCTCACTTGTGTTTCTTGAAGGGGAAAATGAAGGGTTATGCCTTTATCCCCCTTTTTAAAAACCAAACCTGTGCCCTCTCACTTGAGCGAGAGCTAAGCAGGGAAATTGTGCCTTCTGGCGCTTAATCGAGGCAGGCTCGCTTGGGTGAGAATCTCAGGATTTTTTGACATGTTTCCCTCGCTTGAGCGAGGCACTCTCGCCAGGGCGAGAGTGAGACAGCTAAATTGGCCCAAAATTGGTTATCTGGTCGCTTGAGCGAGACTTGCTCGCTTGGGCAAAAAATAACCATTAAACCCGAGAAAAATGGCTTATGCACAAATTTTTTTTCTTTGTTTTTCACTCACTCTCACATACATTATGTACATCAAACTATATGCACTGATTTGTATACAATACAAAACAACATAGGTTATAGAACTAAAGCAACACAAAATAAAAAAAAACATAAAAGTTGGATTGCCTTCTAGGTAGAGCTTGTTTAACGTCATTGGCTCAAAGTATGTCCATTTAAGCATTTGATAAGTTGATGATTGTGGTAAGCCGCTCGACGTCACCACCCAAGTATGGTTTCAATCTTCCGTTATTGACTATCTAGCTTATCTGAGATGCTGGACCTTGTAGTTAGATCGCTCCATGCGATTTAACTTCCTTAACTAGGAAGGGACCTGGCAATTTTGACTTGAGTTTTCCTAGAAATAGTTTCATACGGGAATTAAACAGGAAGACACTTTGATTTGGCCGTAAATTTTTTTTACGGATCTTCTAGTTGTGGTACATTTTGATTTTTTTATTGTACAACTTGGATGACTCATGCAACGAGCCTCATCTCTTCCAATTGTTGCAATTGCAATTTCATTTTTTCAACGGCTTTCTTCTGATTCTCTTTGAAGAATTTGAAAGCCAAGAATGCCTTATATTCAAGCTCCACCAGAAGGTGACTTGCTTTTTCCATAGACTAGTTGATAGGTGGATAATCCAGTAGGAGCCTTGAATGTCGTCCTGTAAGCCCATAGTGCATCATCCAATCGTAGAGACCAGCCTTTTCTTGTTGAAACTGTTTTCTCCAAGATCATTTTTATCTCTCTATTGGATACCTTCGCTTGTCCATTGGTCTGCAGATGGTAGGGTGATGCCACCTTGTTTTGGACCCCATAATGTTGAAGGACCTTCTCTAGTTGTAAATTGCAAAAATATGATCCTTCATCACTAATAAGAGCCTAGGGTGTGTCAAATCAACTGAATATATTCATTTTCAAGAATTTCACTACAGTCTTGGCATCATCCCTTGATGCAGCTATTGCTTCAACCCACTTGGAAATATAATCCATCGCCACAAGTATGTATAAGTGTTAGTGCGATGGTAGAAATGGTCCTATGAAGTCTCCCCAACAATCAAAAACTTCAATTTCATGAATATTGGATAATGACATTTCATTTCTCTTGGAGATCTCGCCTGATCTCTGACAGTTATCACATTGTTGTGCATACTGATGTGCATCTTTGAACACAGACGACCAGTAAAAGCCAGATTGGAGGACTTTGGCAGGTGTCTTCTCCCCATTAAAATGCCCTCCGTATGGCGAGTTGTGGCAATGCCATAGGATGCTTTTAGCTTCTTTTGTCGATACACACTTCCTCAACAATCCATCAGACCCAATGTTAAAAAGATGAGGACCGTCCCAAATATACTGACAGGAGTCTCTCAAAAACTTTCTCTTCTGATGTTAGTTCCAATTCTTCGACAATTACCCCTGCAGCTTTAAAATTTGTCATATCAGCAAACTATGACCTTTCTTGAATCATGAGAAACTTCTCATCTGGAAATTCCTTCACCACTTCAGCTTCCTTCTCTGTCACTTCTTGATTGACCAACCTTGATAGGTGATCTGCCACACAATTCTCGCTTCCTTTTTTATCTTTGATCACTAAGTCAAATTCCTGCAATAATAACACCTATCGCAACAATCTCGGTTTGGAATCTGATTTGCTTAGCAGATATTTAATAGCAGCATGATCACTAGAAATTATAACCTTGGATCCAATCAAGATCTAAAATTTTCCAAGGCATACACAATTGTTAGCAGTTCTTTCTCTGTTGTGGCATAGTTAATTTGTACCTTATTTAGTACTTTGCTGGCATAATGTATAGCATGGCAAAACTTAGATTTCCTCCCTTCGAGTACCGCCCCGACGACATAATCACTAGCATCACACATTAGTTCAAAATCTAACTGCCAATCGAGGGCTACTATGACAGGAGCAGAAATAAGTTTATGTTTTAGAGTTTCAAAATCTTTTACACACTCAGAATCAAATTGAAAACAATATTTTTGTTAAGTAGATTACTGAGTGGTTTTGTAATTTTAGAAAAGTGTTGAAGTGGTGGTGGGAGCTCCTTGACATTAAGTGGTGGTGGGAGCTCCTCGATAACCTCAATTTTTGCTTTGTCAACCTCAATGCCCCAAGAAGACATCGTGTGCCCCATGACCACTCCCTCAGTCGTCATGATGTAACACTTCTGCAAATTCAAAATCAAATTTGTTTACACACATCGCCTCAGCCCGATGTCCAAGTTTGCTAAACAACCCTCAAATGACGATCCAAAGACTGAAAAGTCATCCATGAATACTTCAATATAATGCTCCACTAGATTAGAAAAGATAGCTAACATGCACCTTTGGAATGTGGCTGGTGCATTGTACAGTTTGAATGACAACTTTCTGTATTTAAAGATGCCAAAAGGATATGTGAAAGTCGTCTTCTCTTGATCATCTGGATCTAGAGTAATCTGATTGTATCCTGAGTACCAATCCAAAAAGCAATAGAATGCTTGTCCGACCAGCCTTTCAATCATCTTATCCATGAACAGTAGAGGAAAATGATCCTTCCGGGTTGCCTGGTTCAATTTTCTGTTGTCAATACACATTCGCCAGCCTGTGACTATTCTGGTAGTAATCAACTCATTTTTCTCATTCTTTACGAAAGTAAATCCACCCTTTTTCGGGACCACTTGAACCAGACTCACCAATGTGCTATCGGATGGGATAAATCATCTCAACATCCAATAATTTCATCACCTCTTTTTTCAAAACATCCTTCATTGTAGGATTAAGACGTCTCTGAGGTTGAGCTACCAAACTATACTCTTGCTCCATATGGATTTTGTGCATACAATATAAAGGACTTATTCCATGCAAATCAGATAGTGTCCAACCTGTAGCCCCTGTATTTTTCTTCAGCACATCTATCATTTGGTTTTCTTCTGCATATGATAATATGCTGCTCATTATAACCAGTTTCTTTCCTCCATCTTCGAAATCTCAATTTCATTCTCTTTGACTAGTTCCCTAGTGTGATTCTGACCAGATGCAACCTCTCGGGATACATCTAACTCTGCCATACATGTCTCAATCATCTTTTTCTCCTTTGTATTATTTTCTTCAATTTCTCATCTCAAAGCTTTTTCTAATGGAGTACTTATACTCAGGTGAATGCCATCAAACATGTACGATTCCTCAATGACATCCACTCTAAAACATGACTCATTGTCCTGTGGATGTTGTATTACCTCAAATACATTAAAATTCACTTCCTGATCTTGTACCCTCACTTTCAACTTACCATTATCCGCATCAATGATCACCCGAACAGTCTTCATAAAGGGCCCGCCCAGAATTAGAGGAACTTCAGTGTCCTCTTCAATATCCTTTATGAAGAAATCCACAAGGAATACCAATTTATCCACCTTGATCAAAACATCTTCAGCAACTCCATATGGGTACTTCATTGATCTGTCAGCAAGTTGCAGTGTCATTCTGGTAGGCTTTATCTCTAGATCCCTAATCTTTTTAGCATGGACAAGGGAATTAGATTAATACTAGCACCCAAATCAAGCAGTGCCTTCCCCACATATAACTCACTTATAGTGACCAGTATTGTAAAGCTGCATGGATCTTTAGTCTTCTCAGGTAAAGACTTCTGAATAATAACACTATATCCAGCTTCTAATGTCACTGTTTCTTCTGAAAAACTTCCTTTTCTTCGTCAACAAATCTTTCATGAACTTTGCATATGTTGGCATTTGTACCATAGATTCCATAAATGGAATGTTGATCTGTTGGCTCTTGAATAAATCAATGAACCTAGTGTATTATCTTTCATTATCTTTTTTAGAAGGTTTCCTGGGATAAGGGATATCCTTTAGATGAGGCAGATCATTCTTCCTCTTGTCATTATTCTCCCTTATTTATTCCCAAGCTTCATAAAATGCCTCTTATGTACCTTGTCTGAATGTTAAGATTTCAAACTTGGTGTGCGCATATCTAGCCCGTGGGAAGAATATTCTTAGAAACTTCGATTCCAAATCACTCTAGTTGGTTAAGCTTTGGGTAGGGTGAGATTTGAGCCATTCCCTAGCTTCACCAATGAGAGAAAATGGAAAAAGCATCATTTATGCAGCTTCCCTCTCATTGTCATTGTACCTCATTGTTGCCACCAACTCATAAAAATTATCCAGATGAGCATACGGATCTTCATAATCTTTCCCCGTAAAATGGTGAGCACTGACCAAACTTAGATATGCAGGCTTGATTTCCATTGTCCTTTCGGTATGTGGAATGACAATACTTAAATAGTGCCACGAACCTTGATACATAGCATAGTCACCTAATGTCCTTCGTGGAGGATTAGGTTTCTCATTAGTCCTAGTGGCATTGTTGTCATTCTCCATTTTGTCTAATTGAGGCTTTGAAATTTTTTAATGTTCAGAGCTGCATTGTGCTTCCGCTACTCTTTTGCCTTCCTTTGGTCCCTTTTTATAACACCCCAGTTATGTCATGCGACCTCCTCGACCCATGACTACACTGAGCGTGTCACCGGTAACACTGAAGTTATGTCATGCGACCTCCCCGACCTATGACTACACTGAGCGTGCCACCCACCAGCTTAAATACTCCATGCAGCATTTCATTCTCCACAAAGGGGAGCCTCTCGCGACTCGAACCCATGACCTCAGGGACAATTAATTAAAAATGGTTTTCTAAAAAAAATAAAAACGGTGGGGGTTGACTTTCCTCATTCCTCTTCTTCATAATCTTTAGATTCAAATCTATAAAACTTGCGAAGTTATTGATCTTGATGCTAAATTTTCTTCGAATCATTTCTATCAAATCCTTGATTACAAAATTCTTAGATAAGTCATCAGACACCAATTCCTTGGATATTTAATCAATTATCTAGCATTAAATCCAATGTAAAAACAATTCATACATCATTGTCCATTCCTAGATCAATGATGAATCAAGAAGGATTATCCAGATTTGATTCCAAGTTTAACTTCCCAGTTAAACTTAGATCCAAGATCAAGAAACTCGAAATTAAGAAAAATCAAGCATTAAGCAAAAATAAACTGTCCAAAATCAAACAACAAAAATATATTTTTGAATTGAATCCAATAGTACAAAAGTTAGTAGATTACATTTCAATCCCAGCAGTGGTGAACTAGCCACTCATCCTTGCCATTACAACGCTCTTATCATGAGAAATTACAAGTAATTAAAGATCTAAAGTCATTTCTACGACTTCTCTCTTCCTCTCTAGTGTTTTCTCCCACTAGAATTCGTGTGTGAAGCTTAGAAAATGGTTGGATAACTCCTTTCGCTTTTCGTAACTGCATATATTTGTTCCACAAGGATTTTTATACAGGCTCACCTTCTTGTCCACTGAAGGCTACATCTAAAACTCTTGCAGCACAAGAGAATTCTTTACTAAAAAATATGAGTTTCAATTATAATATCTCACATCGAGATCTCTATGTACCTTACACAATCCCTAATCCTTAATCACTCTTGGAAAAACACCTTTCCAAGTGATTCTAATCTCATTTCTTATCACACCCATGTGAAAGAAAGTATTCTTCAATAATAATGAAGAATGTATAACAATAACAGATTGCCTTTACAAGTTTGAAAGTAATGTAACTTGCAATCCAATCAAATCTTTTGTATACTTAATAATAATGTTCTTTATAAGCTGGTAAACTTTGAAACACTTTACTTTAAGCAACTTCAGAAAAATCAACTTTGAAAGTTTAAGAACTAGTTGCCAAAAGTGTAGAAAATAATTTCAGAATGTGTGTAAGAGCTTTTAAAATTTGTATGAGAGTTGTGTGTTTGTGTTGTGAGATTCAATGTCTTTAAATAGACTTTCCAATCACCTATAGTGCCTCTACTAAAATGTAGGAATAGATTGGAGTGAAGACATTTCGTTTGGGATGAAAACTTTTCCTTTTGAAATCTGAAATCTGATGCAACAACTCTAAGTAATTTATTACAACCAGTGGGTAATCGATTACCCAAACATTATGTCCACTAGGCATTGAAATTCAATTTAGAGTAAACGATTACAACAAGTGGGTAATCGGTTACTCAACTGCATTAAAACTAGTAATCTGTTACTCAAAGACATTAATGGATTACTCTGATCAGTTTTAAGTTGGATAACTCTGTTCTCACACATAACCTGTTACTTAGATGTAGTAACCCGTTACACACTATTTTTGAAAATTGGTTTTAGTATTTTTAAGTGTTTCAATTTTATTTTAAAAATAGTTTGAGCATTACTACTATTGTATATTCAAGAGTATAAGATAGAAGTACCTATTTAGACTTAGACTAATTTGTCTTGAAGCTTTGTCTTCATAAGTATTCTTCCTTTTTCTTCTTTTTGGTCATGTTGGTGTCTTCATCAAAACTGTGCCAACGTCAAGAGCAAAGATCTTCTTCACACGATAGTCCCCTCACTTGAGCGAGAACATGCAGTGATTCAAACCTTTTTTCTTGAATTAGCAATTTTCGTTTTGGCTAGGGATCCAGAGCTCATTTTACGTAGATTCCTTGAATTTCCATCTTTTCTATTCCTCATTCTTCTGCAATTGACACACAAACTTGTAAAGTCCTTAAGCAAGATTAATCACACTATATTCTTCAGAGTTGTGCATGAATTTCATCATAACTACATAAGTTGCCAAAATTTATATGAATTTCCTTCACAACATGGCACTTAACAAGGGGTGTAGTGTTCAACAACCTCAAACTTTTCCTTTTTCTCCTCTTTTTCTTGTTTCTTATTCTACAATGGACATAAACACATGTAATTCCTAAACAAGACAAAATTAATCTATGTTCTTGGAAGTTGTATATAATTTGCATCATGATTACACACTAAATACCCCAAAATTAAATAAATTTCATTCACAAAATGGCACTTAATAAGATGAGATATTTTAGATCAACCTAAAAATATGATTTCCTTTACACCTTTAAAACATGTATAACATACTCTAGACAATCAAGCTAAATTAAACATTAAACATAAGAATAATTCATACAAATTATGAAATAAAAAAGTTATATATAAATATGAATCAAAATGGCTACATAAAGTCAAATAGTTACATCTAATCTTAATAAGTAAGGAGTTTAGCTACACATTTTTATGATACCTAGAAGAAATGAAAGAAGAAAATAAATAACTTCCATAGAAGAGCAAAATGGACTCCTCAAATTTGCATATTTCAATCATCAAACCTCCCTCTATTGATCTATTGAATTTCAAAAATCACTTTGAAAGCCCTAGAAGGTTGTAAAACTCTAAGTGTTTTTGGTTCTCTAAAAGTGTAACTCCAAAAATAAGTGTATTTTGATTTCAATGTGTTGCACGATCGAGTAAGCTAGTTCAACAAGATATTTGTGCTAGCAACGTCTTCCATGTCATCTAATCTCCCTTTGTGTGACATTATTTGATGATCAAGTTATTCATTTTCATTAAGTGATCGATGCTCACTCATGGAGTTTGAGCATCCGAAAATTTCTCATACTGATCCATTTTCACTTAGCAAGGATCTACGTGCTAAACAAGTTCTTTTGTATGAGAGTTGTGTGTTTATGTTGTGAGATTCAATGCCTTTAAATAGACTTTCCAATCACCCATAGTGTCTCTACGAAAAGGTAGGAATAGATTGGAGTGAAGACATTTCATTTGGGATGAAAACCTTTCATTTTGAAATATGAAATCTGATGCAACAGCTCTCAGTAATCGATCACAACTAGTGAGTAATCTATTACCCCAAACATTTTGTCCACTAGGCATTTAAATTCGATTTAGAGTAATTGATTACAGCAAGTGAGTAATCGGTTACTCAACTACATTAAAACTGGTAATCTGTTACTCAAAGAAAGTAATGGATTACTCTGATTAGTTTTAAGTTGGATAACTATTTTTTCACACACGTAACCTGTTACTCAGATGCAACAACCTATTACACAATATTTTTTAACATTGTTTTGAGTATTTTGAAGTGTTTAAATTTTATTTTAAAAATAATTTGAGTATTACTACTATTGTATATTCAAGAGTATAGGATAGAAGTACCTATTTAGACTTAGACTAATTTGTCTTGAAGCTTTGTCTTCTTTGTCTTCCTAAGTATTCTTCCTTTTCTTATTTTTGGTGATTTTGGTGTCTTCATCAAAACCTTGTCAAGGTCAGGAGCAAAGATCTTCTTCACAATCTCCCCCTTTTTGATGATGACAAACCAATATATTCTTTAACAGTGTAGTTTTCTGAGAGCAGCATACTTTGAAATATGTTGAGATGACTTGAGTATGCTCCCCCTATTTTATATGTCCCCCCTTTCATTTGGAGTTATGTGCTTGAAATGTTTTAAACAAAAAATACACTTCTCCCAACTTTTCTCCACCTTTTGACTTCATCAAAAATTAGAAAATCCAAGAGTCCAACATAATATATATATATAGCATACATATTCTTGATCTAAAATAAATGTCGTAATGCATATCATAAAACATATATGTTCAGATATTTGTTCACAAGGAACAACAACAAAATAACATAAAGCAAATTTTGTCTAAAAATGTGAAATGATTACAACCAGAAAATCATTAAATTGTTCAGAGACATGCATCAAAACAAACAGAAATCCTAGATGCAATCTAAGACTCAGGCTCAAAGTTGCCTTCATCAACTTCCACGCTACTCAGCTTAGAAGAGAGATGATGAAGTGCAAAGTGGATTTGTTGATTCTGAGTATCAAAGTTATCCATTCGGTTAGAGATGTAGCCTCGAAGAGAAAGCAACTAGTCCATAATCATCTGATTGATAGGCATGACAGCAGATGAAGAAAATTGAGCATGAAACTCGGAAGGTTGAGGTTCATGAGGGTTAAGATTGGTAGGTTCTAGTTGATCAGCATGTGCACTCGGTCTATCAGATCGATGCTTATAGGTGCAACGGTTATGAGGGTCTATGGAGAAACCCATTTTATGGACAACTTCCACATCAATCTTGCTTTCGCAAAGATTTAGAGCGACATTGGTTTCACCATTAGTAGAAACACCGAAATGTTCAAGAATATTGGTTATGAAAATTGCATATGGAAAGGATATTTGAGTTCCTCGAGCATTCCACATTTGTCTCATTATCATCTTAGTCCAATTCATTTTGCTGTTAAACTTCATAGCGTACATCAATTGGAGTTCTATGTCACTAATTTGAGAATGGTTTGTAATTTTTGGTAAAATGACATAGCTCAGAAAATAATGAAGCAAACGATCTTCAAGTTTGAGATGGCCAACAGATAGGATATCTCAATTTTTAAAAGTCTCACCAAAGCCTTGTTGCTTACGCATTTTTATTTCCTCTTTAGAAATTCTATATGGAGAATGGTAGAAATCCTTTCGATCATAGTTATCTCATTCACTTACAAGGTGAAACCTATTATGCTATCTTGATAGGGTATGTTACAAAATAATGAACTAAAAGTTTTCAAATCAAAAAAAATATCTTTTCCTTTCACATAGGAAGTAAGACAATTTTTCTGAAAGTTCATGTTGCAGTAACATACACGAACAAGTTCAGAATAAATGACATTAGTTTCACAAAAAAAGTCAAAAAGATTTTGTTGCCGTAAAAGATAAGGAAAAAGAAAAAATTTAAACTTAAAATTGCCTACATTACCGTATTTCAGAGTAAAAATGACTCGACCATTAAAGTGCTCCTCAAAGACTTTACGTTGCTCATCATTAGCAAGAAGTCTTATCAAATCTAAAGGATCAGACTCCAAAGATGAAGTCCCTTGGTTCCTTTGATTAACATTTGTGTGTTGCTTCTTTTATCTAGAAGAGGAACCCATGGATTGAGGTTTTTGAGTTTTGGAGATTTGAGAGTTTTTTATTTAAGCCACTAAACACGAAAATAATGGTGTAGAAGTGTTTAGAATTGACAATGTGATATGAATAGACACAAAAATTACCCAAAATGGATCAAAAATGAATATTTTAGGGATTGAGAGGGCTGAACACGAGTTGAAGATGAAGATGAGTTTGAAAAAAAAATGCAGAATATCACACATATAACTACATAGAGTAATCGGTTACTCAAATTAAAAAATTTCAAACAGCAGCTTTGAGTAATCGATTACAGCATTTGCATAATCGGTTACTGAAATTCCTTGTTTAACCTTGTAATCGGTTACTCTCCAGTGTAATCGATTACTGACCCTAGAGAAACTTATTTTTATGCATGTTGATGCTATAAAAATGATTTTTAACTCAAAATTTGAAATTTTTAAACATAAATAAGCACTTTCAAGTACAAGTAAGAATGAGATAAACATAATGAAACACACATATAATCATGTTAAGATAGGTAAGCTTCATCAAGAATGCCTAATTCTCGTCTAATTTTGTAAAAAGGTTCTTTAGCCAATGGTTTAGTAAAAATATCTGCTAGTTGGTTATGAGTATCAACGAATTCAACGATCACATCCTTCTTTTGGACATGGTCCCGAAGGAAGTGATGTCTTATATCTAAGTATTTGGTTCTAGAATGCATAATTGGATTCTTTGTGAGGTTTATAGCACTAGTATTATCACATCTTAGATGAGTGCAGCCTAAGTCTAAGCCATAATCTCGTAATTGTTGTTTAAGCCCCAACACTTGGGCACAACAACTACCTGCTGCTATATATTCTACTTCAGCAGTTCTTAGAGCAACACATGCTTGTTTCTTGCAAGACCAAGAGACTAAAGCATTTCCTAAAATGTAACAAGTACCACTTGTACTTTTCCTCTCAGTTTTGCATCTAGCAAAATCTGAATCTGAATAACCAACCAAATCACATATACTTCATTTTGGATACCACAATCCAACGTCAGTTGTGCCTTTAAGATATTTCATGATTCTCTTAACAACAACTAAGTGTGATTCTTTTGATTTAGATTGATAGCATGCACACATACATACACTAACATGATATCAGGTCTACTGGCAGTTAAGTATAAAAGAGATCCAATCTTACCTCGATACTTTGAAATTTCAATGCATTTTCCAGCTTCGTCTGTATTGATGTAAGTACTAGTTCTCATAGGAGTAGTTATTGGCTTGCAATCATCCATATCGAATATTTTCAGAAAATCTCTACAATACTTGGATTGACTTATAAAAATTTCATTATCAAGTTGTTTGATTTGTAATCCAAGGAAGTAATTCAACTTCTCCATCATGGACATTCAAACTATCCTTGCATCATTTTTCCAAAATCACTACACAAAACTTCATTAGTAGAACAAAAAATAATATCATCTACATAAATTTGAACAAGAAGAGTATGATGATTTATTTTCTTTATAAAGAGTGTAGTGTCGACCTTCCCTTTGGTGAATCCTTTTCGAGTAAAAAATTGGTTAGACGATCATACCATGTGTGTGGATCTTGCTTCAAGCCATAGAGAGCTTTCTTTAATTTGTAAACAAGAGAAGGATGTCTGTAATCTTCAAATCCAGGAGGTTTTTCTACAAACACTTCTTCTTGAATATATCCATTTAGAAAAGCACTTCTACGTCCATTCGATATAGCTGAAAATTCAAAGAACATGCATATACAAGTAATAGCCTAATAGCTTCAAGTCTAGCAACTGGAGAAAAGGTTTCGTCAAAGTCTATACTCTCTTCCTGATTGTATCCTTAGGCTACTAGTCTAGCTTTATTTCTAACAATAATCCCATTTTCATCCGATTTATTTCAAAATACCCAACGAGTTCCTATAACATGCCTATTTTTAGGTCTAGGAACAAGTTCTCAAACTTCATTTCTCTCAAACTGGTTTAATTCTTTTTGCATTGCAAGAATCCAGTGTTCATCCTCGATTACATCATCAATCTTTGAGGGTTCTATTTGAGAAACGAAAACCATGTTTAGACAAGCATTTTCTAGCATTAAACGGGTAGTGGCACCCTTACTTATATCACTAATAATGTTGTCAATATGATGATCTCGATGAATTCTGCATTCTTTTGATAAATCAGAGTGAATATGCTCTTCTTGAGAAGATAGATCATCATCCATGTTCAAATCTCAGTATTAGTTGTAGAATCATTAATAAAATTTTCTTTAGCAGGGGAACTTGGCAAGTCTTCTTCATCAAAGGTTAACTCATCCTTTATCACAGGATTGGTTTCATCAAAAGATACATAAATGTATTCTTCCATGGCTATAGTTCTTTTATTAAAAATTCTATAAGCTTTACTCGTAATTAAGAGAGTAGCCTAGGAAGACACCTTCATCGGTTTTTGCATCAAACTTGCCCAAGTTGTCCTTACCATTATTTAAAACAAAGCATTTATAACCAAATACATGTAAATGAGAAATGTTTGGTTTTCTACCTTTAAAAAGTTCATAGGGGGTTTTCTTAAGAATTGGTCTCATAAGAACTCGGTTCAAAACATAACATGTAGTACTTACTGCATCAGCCCATAAATATTTTGGGAGGTTAGTTTCATTTAACATTGTATGAGCCATTTCTTCTAAAGACCATTTTTTCTCTCTACAACAGCATTCTGTTGTGGTGTTCTAGGAGCAGAAAAATTGTGATTGATGTCAAGATCATCACATAATTCTTCAAATGAAGAGTTTTGAAATTCTCCTCCATGATCACTTCTTATAGCAACTATTTTTAGTGATTTTTCATTCTGAACTCTTTTAGCATAAATGCAACAGGCTTTGAATACCTCATTCTTATAAACTAAGAATAGAGTCTAAGTATATCTCGAAAAATCGTCTACTATAACAAGAGCATAGTAGTTACCACCATAACGTTTTGTAACTAAAATGATCTATCAGAAGAAACCATATGCTTAGGTTTAAAAGAAGTTTTTGTTTGTTTACCCATTTGACAAGCACTACATAATTTGTCTTTAACAAACTTCATTTTGGGTAAACTAGCAACTAAATCTTTCTTAATGAGTTTATTCAAATGGTCCATATGTATATGAGCAATTCTCATGCACTTATTTGGGTAGAATGCCACATGGAAGCCTTTGTCGCATAATTGATTTATGCTTAGAAGTTTGTGCTTGAGTCCTTCAACATATAATACACCTTCTATGGTTGTTGAGGGTGGCTTGCCAATTCTACCAACTCCAAATATTTTTCCCTTGTTGTTATCACCATATGTGACATAGCCTTTGTCCCTTAGAGTGATCACAGAGAACTTCTTTTTATCACTCATGTGTTTTGAGCAGCCTCTATCCAAGTACCATAAGTTGCAGGTGACTCTCAAATTATCCTGCAAAACAATTTAAGATTTATTAGGTACCCAATATTCTTTGGGTCCTACATAGTTAGTATCTTTCTCAACCCATCTAAAATGACCTAGGGGTATGCCATATTTTCCAATTTTACAAGTATTTGGTGTATGTCTATGGTTTTTACAATATGTACATGTGGGCTGATGCTTATGTATCCTAGATTTATTATTACTATTTTCAAAAGCATGGATACTTTATTTTTCAAAGTTTATCTTAGTTGAGACACTTTGTTTCTTAGAAACATGACCTTTTGAATAGTCGAGACCTCTTCGGTCTATTGAGTGTCTTTGATCATTAATGACATTTTCTAAACTTTTACTACTCTTGTTTATCTTATTAAGTTCAAGACTTAAAGTTCACACTTTATTTTCAAGAATAGTGCAATTTTGGCATGAAGATGAAAAGGGTTTGTTTCTAAATGCGTCTAACTCAGTTTTTTGTTTTAGAAACATTTTTGTGAGTTTAAGTTATTCATCATGCAAGTCATTATATGCAGTCTGTAATTCATAAGAATATAATTGAGTATTATTTACCTCTTCGTCATCAGAATGATGAGATGCCATCAAGGAAAGATGTGTTTGTTCTTCATTTTCTTATTTAGAAGCGGAACTGGTATCATTGTCTTCTTAAGCAATGTAGGCTCTCCGTCCAGTCCTTATTTCATTCTTCCATTTGAAGGAGTTCTTTTTCAAGTTTGGACAGTCCATTTTCATATGGCCAGGTTTGCCACATTCGAAGCATGTGAAATTTTGCTTTGAAGTGGAGGCATCATTGTTCTTGGTGAATTTTCTCATTTGACCAGTTTTACCACTCTTGTTCCTTTTAAGGAACTTGCTGAACTTCTTTACAAGAAGACTCATGTCTTCCATTTCTTCCTTCTCATATTCATCTTCTGATGATTCATATTTGTCTACTTTCGCCTTGAGAGAAAGATTCTTCTTTTTCTTTTCTTGCTCTTCATGTTGGTCAAGTTGGTTGAGTTCTAAGTCATGTTCCTGTAATTTTCCAAACAAAGCAGCCAAAGACATTTTCGATAAACTTTTATTTTCAGAAATGGTTGTTACCTTGGGTTGCCATGTTCTGGTGAGTGATCTTAGAACCTTCAAGTTCAAGCCATTGTTTGATAGTACCTTACCAAGTGCAATAAGGTGATTTGTAAGATGAGTAAACCTTTTTTGAAGATCCAAAATTTTCTCTTCAGGTTTCATACGAAACATTTCGTATTCATGGGAAAGAGTATTGAGTCTTGATCTTTTTACCTCCTTTGTTCCTTCATGTGTTGTCTCTAGAGTAACCCACATTTATTTGACAGATTTGCCGTTTGATACTCTAAAGAACCCGTCTATGCCAAGTGCTGATGTGAGGATGTTCTTTGCTTTGAGATCATACTACACCTTCTTTTTATCTTCATCATTCCATGAAGATTTGGGCTTTACTTCTCTTACGCTGTTGATTATAGTGAAGGGTTCATATGGTCCTTCTTCAATTGCATTTCATATGTCTAAGTCTTGAGATTCTATGAAGATCCTCATTCTGATTTTCCAAAATTCATAGCACTCTCTAATAAAGCTTGGAGGGCAGTTGATGTTGGAACCTTCTCCTAGGAATGATCTTAAGACCATCTTTGATGTAGGATCAGATTTGAGAATATCTTACTCAAAAATAGCTCCCGTGCCAATTGTAAGAATGAGATTGCACCTAAGAGGGGCGTGAATTAGTTGACTTAAATTTATGGCCACTTTTTATGCAAAATCAAGAGTTAACGTGCAGTTGAAAATATATGCAAAAATTAAACAAGTAAATAATCAAAGAGATAAGGGAGAAGAGAATACACAAGGAAATTTATACAGGCTCACCTTCTTGTCCATTGAAGGCTACACCCAAAACTCTTGCAGCACAAGAGAATTCTTTACTAAAGAATATGAGTTTCAATTACAATATCTCACCACGAGATCTCTATGTACATTACACACTCCCTAATCCTTATTCACTCTTGGAAAAATACCTTTCCAAGTGATTCTAATCTCATTTCTTATCACACCCATGTGAAAGAAAGTATTCTGCAATAATAATGAAGAATGTACAGCAATAGCAGATTGCCTTTACAAGTTTGAAAGTAATGTAACTTGCAATCCAATCAGCTCTTTTGTATACTTAGTAATAATGCTATCAACTTTGAAAGGTTAAGAACTAATTGTCAAAAGTGCAGAAAATAATTTCATAATGTGTGTAAGAGCTTTTAAAATTTGTATGAGAGTTGTGTGTTTGTGTTGTGAGATTCAATGTCTTTAAATAGATTTTCCAATCACCTATAGTGCCTCTACTAAAATGTAGGAATAGATTGCAGTGAAGACATTTCATTTGGTATGAAAACCTTTCATTTTGAAATCTGAAATCTGATGCAACAGCTCTCAGTAATCGATTACAACCTGTGGGTAATCGATTACCCAAACATTTTGTCCACTAGGCATTTAAATTCAATTTAGAGTAATCGATATCAACAAGTGGGTAATCGGTTACTCAACTGCATTAAAACTAGTAATCTGTTATTCAAAGACATTAATGGATTACTCTGATCAGTTTTAAGTTGGATAACTTTTTCTCACACACGTAACCGGTTACTTAGATGTAGTAACCCGTTACACACTATTTTTGAATTTTTTTTGAGTATTTCGAAGAGTTTCAATTTTATTTTAAAAATAGTTTGAGCATTACTACTATTGTATATTCAAGAGTATAAGATAGATGTACCTATTTAGACTTATACTACTTTGTCTTGAAGCTTTGTCTTCATAAGTATTCTTCCTTTTATTTTTGGTGATGTTGGTATCTTCATCAAAACTATGTCAAGGTCAGGAGCAAAGATCTTCTTCACAAGATAGTCCCCTCGCTTGAGCGAGGGACAGGCAGTGATTTAAGCATTTTTCCTTGAATTAGCAATTATCGCTTTGGCTAGGGATCTAGAGTTCATTTTACTCAGATTCCTTGAATTTCCATCTTTTCTACTCCTCATTCTCCTGCAATTGACACACAAACTTGCAAGGTCCTTAAGCAAGATTAATCACACTATATTATTTAGAGTTGTGCATGAATTTCATCATAACTACATAAGTGCCCAAAATTTATATGAATTTCCTTCACAACATGACACTTAACAAAGGGTGTAGTGTTCAACAACCTCAAACTTCTCCTTTTTCACCTCTTTTTCCTGTTTCTTATTCTGCAATGGATATAAACACATGTAATTCCTAAACAAGACAAAATTAAGCTAAGTTCTTCGTACATAATTTGCATCATGATTACACACTAAGTGCCCCAAAATTTAATAAATTTCATTTAAAAAATGACACTTAACAAGATGAGATATTTTAGATCAACCTAAAAATATGATTTCCTTTACACCTTTAAAACATGTATAACATACTCTACACAATCAAGCTAGAGTAAACATTAAACATAAAAGTAATTCATACAAATTATGAAATAAAAAAGGTATATATAAATATGAATCAAAATGGCTACATAAAGTCAAATAGTTACATCTAATCTTAATAAGTAAGGAGTTTAGCTACACATTTTCATGATAACTAGAAGAAATGAATGAAGAAAATAAATAGCTTCCATGGAAGAGCAAAGTGGACTCCTCAAATTTGCATATTTCAATCATCAAACCTCCCTCTATTGATCTATTGAACTTCCAAAATCACTTTGGAAGCCCTAGAAGGTTGTAAAACTCTAAGTGTTTTTGGTTCTTTAAGCCTCTCTTTGTTTGAGGTGAAATAGAGTGGAGAGAAAAGGGTGAGAGAGAGAATGAAGAGAAAGTGAATCTTTCGCTCCTTTGGATGAGAAGAGAAAACGAGGGAAGAGAAGAAAAAGTGGGTGGGACCCACCACAAATGAATTCTCTCCTACTTTGGAGAGAAAGGGAAGAGAGAATGAATTTTTCTGTTGAAATCTCAAAAATGTCCTTAAATTTTGTTTATTTTCTCTATTTATTAGTTTTAAATAGTACTAATATACATATGCCTTTTTTAATATAAAAAACTATCAATTAAAAAAAGTTAATTGATATTATAATAAAATATATAATAACATATATAATTTAAAATTATAACATTTATTTTTAATTAATAATAAAACAACAATTTTCTCTCTCTTCTCTTTATTTTAGGGACATTTTCGTCATTTGAATCATAATATCATCTCTATCTTCTCATTTTCTATCCAACCAAACAAAAGAGAAAGAGAAGAAAATATCCTTTTCTATTCATTTTCTCTCATTCTTCTCTTATACCAAACATCATAAAAATCTACTCTATTTCTTCTCTTTCTCTTTCTCACCTCTTTCTCTCTTCTCATTTTCTCTTATCAACCAAATAAAGCATTAAAGTGTAACTCCAAAAATAAGTGTATTTTTATTTCAATGTGTTTCACGATCAAGTAGTAGTCGTTCAACAAGATATTTTTGCTAGCAACGTCTTCCATGTCATCTAATCTCCCTTGGTGAGATATGATTTGATGATCAAGATATTCATTTTCATTAAGTGATCGATGCTCACTCATCAAGTTTGAGCATCTGAAATTTTTTAATATTGATCCATTTTCACTTAGCAAGGATGTACGTGCTAAACAAGTTCTTTTGTCTCGCTGAGCAGGCAAGCTTGCCTCTTGTCCTTGCTTCTCAAATTTATTTATCATCCACATGATCTACAAGTATTACATTCATGAATGAAACTTTTCTAATTATGTACTCATAAATTTATACACATTCATAGGATAAAAGTGCATAAGTGTGAACAATTATAGTTAAAAATGTATCCAAAAATGAAAAATTAGGTAAATTGGACACTCATTATAATTAGATAAACTCTTTAAATAACTAAAATAATATATATAATAATTATTTACTGTTTGTTCGTTTATTTATTTATTTATTAACTTATAATTGTTACTCGAAATAATTAAATACAGAGAATTAAAAATCACTTTTTCAATCATGCATTTTAATATTTCTTTTTTTTTTTACACGAAAGGCTTATGAAGAAAATATAATACAGAAAATGACTCCAAAAAATTAATGTGGTTCGACAATTTGCCTACGTCCACGGCTGAAGAGCAACGAGAATAATTACACTATGACAAAAGAGAATTACAAATTCATTCAGTACACTCACTTCCCAAAACTCAAGTACACCTAATATCACTCTCACTTAAGTATCTCTCAAACACTTAAATATTACTCACAATATTATAACCAAAGAATAAGAAGAAAGAATATATACTAAGCTTACTATTGGTGTGTCTTACAATGACTTTGAGCATTCCTATTTATAGCCAAAACTCTTGAAGATTATGTGGCCAAAAGCAAAGAGCATTAGTGTTGGCTTCATCATATCCACTTCTTTTACTTGGCTACAAATTGTCTCTTTCTTCAAGATAACATTTAGCCACTTCTTTTAGTTGACTACAAATTCTCTCTCTCTTCAAGATAAATTTTGGCCACTTATTTTTGCTTGCCTACAAGAAGGTCTCATCATTCTCTTTTTCCTTTAGCCAATATTTAATAACGCCAACTAAATATTGTTTATATATATGGATACCTACAAATTAATTGATGATTGTAGGTTTAGTCCAATTCATCTTATTGATGGAACGATTCAACTAGTTTAACGATTGAGTCAAAAACTACTAGTTCATGTTTTCGAACAATACCAAACAAATATATTCTAGCAATGGTTTAAAAGTTTTTTCTTTTTTTGAAAATTTATTTAATTTGTGAAAAAATAAATGGATAAAATGATAATTCTGCTAGTGTAATTTTCAAAATTTCCAAAGTTACCATTATTATTTCTTATAATTTATTTACTAATTAGCATCTCTTTGACACATTCTTATATAATATCATCTTTTTAGTAATTTGTATATATAAATCGGACTTAAATCATATATTATATAAAAATAAATTCATCATAATAAATAGTATATCTTTTATTTTAATTTTTTCACTCTATATAAATGTTGTTACTGTAACTTGCAGCAATTTTAAATGACACGAAATAATACTTACTCGTTGAATCATGGTCAGGTCACTCTCTTTAAGAAGTTTTGTGGCACTGCTTAAAATGTGCAAGTAGACTATCAATCATGCCGTACCCGGGATAAAATAGTTCATATCTCTGTTATCAAATTCTTACTGCACTGTAAGAACCAATCTCGAAAACACTCACCACAATATGGCTACTAGTGTCAATTCTTAAAATTCCCATAATATGGCTAACAGTGCCAATTCTTTTCCCTCAATACTCACTACCAGTGTCAGTTCTTGAAATGCTCACAATATGGTTATTCATGTCAAATTTTTTCCCTCAATACTGACTATCAGCGCCAGTTCTCGAAATTCCCTCAATTTGATTGTTTGTGACAATTCTTAGTACCACGGAAAGAAAGGAGGAGAAGTTTGCCGGAAATGCATCAGTGAAAAATATGAGGGAAAAAGAAAAAGTTGAATGAAAGTGCATTCAACTTGGGGCGAGTTATAATGAGGGGATAATGCCAATACTTATAACATGAGATTTATTTTCAAGTTTCTCATCTCTCTGATATGGGACTTGGGGGTTGTTTTTTTCTTCAAAACTCTTCTATGTGGGACCTGGGAGTTTTTTAAATTTCACACCCAAAAGTTTCCACTAACGACTTTCAATAAACCAAGTTCCAACAATCACTCACTTGAAATTAAAAAACGATTTCTGAGAATTTATGTGGTCTAAATAAGATTGTGCATAAACAAAGGTGTCATGCGACTTGAACATTTGCATAGTGAATAAGATCCAAATTTTAATAGAGTGACTCGTAGTCTTGAACTATATCTGCGACATCAAACCATCAACAACATTTTCAAATATGTATTCTATAAAGCTCGTGTGTTAAAGGTTATACACGTCTATCAACATTCACATAAGTGAGTCTATCAAGAGTACTATTATAGCCTAGGTACTCCACTCTAATTGGAGTATAGATCTCATTAAGAGTTTAACTCATCCTTACATATGTCGCATGAATCATGCTTCTCATAATTTTATAGCATGTTCATTCTCATATCATTTCACAACTTGTTATTATCCATTGTGTTAGGTATCAGTGGCTAAAATATACCTAGAAAGGGGGAGTTGAATAGGTGTAGCGGTTAGAGTATCCGCTTTTTACGAACAACAAATAATGCTGAAATAACCCCAGAGTAATCGATTAACAGAGAAGAAATAATCGATTAACGCAAGCAATTTAATCGATTAAAATAGCACATATTACACAAACAGACTCGATTTCTTGCACGACAATCAACTGAGATCGAAGCAAATATACAGAGCTAACAGAAATATCAGAGCTACACCAGTATAGTATAGAAACAAAATATTACAATTAAAACAACTATACAAAGTAATCGATTAAAGCAATAAAGAAAGAGAGGGAAAGAAAAAGCTTGCAACAAGGTTTTTATCTTGGTTCGTTTGCGGGTCCACTTGCAAACTACATACAAGCCTCCCGGCTGATCTGGGAGATTTTTCTTCACTATAATTGAAATAACGGTTTACAAACAATTCTTCCAATTACAACACTTAGACTCTTTCTTGAAACTAAAGAACCTTATCCCTTGGTTTGACTCCCTTCCTACCGCCCAAGAAAACCTTTCTTGCGGTGTAGCCCCAGCCAAGAACCTATTCTTTCTATCAAGATCTCTAAGCTAATGAAGATACAACACAATCTCGTTGGTGGTAAGACACCTTGAGATTCCCAAAGTTACAACACTTTTTACAACAAAAAACATAGAGTAATCTAAAGCAATTACAATGCTCAAATTAAACAATTAAGACCTTACTATAAAACTCTAACACAAGTCTCATATAACATGACAATGTATTAGTTGAAAACAGATTTTACAGAATACAAAATCTTCACAAAAACATCAATGAATGCATGAACATGTGAGATGAAATGATGAGAAATTAAACATGAAATGCCTCTCAATCCTAAAGCATAGAATTCTCTCTTTTCTAATTCTCACAAATGCAATCTCTTTTTTCTAATCTCACAAATGCAATGACATATAGATGCAGCAATTAACACGAAATATGCTCTAACTCTCTTAAAATCTAACATGCAAGTTCTTGCTTGAGTTCTGAAAACGCAGTTTATAAAGAATCAATTCTGCATCCCAGTTAATCGATTAAAACCTTGGTTAATCCATTAATGTGTTACAAAATTGTAACTGATTTTGTTTTCCAAGTTTTCTGTTTCAACAGCTTTTCAAAAACTTATGTTAATCGATTAAAACACACCTTAATCGATTAACTGCATATTTCCAAGTGTATTTTAAAATTGCAAAACTCAAATACGTTATGCACTTAATTTATACATGTACAACACTAAGTTTATGCCTAGGATGCACAGATAACATGTATATATGTGATGCATGAACATATTATAAATGACATATCTCAAAACTAAAATGATTTAAAGTTTTATGCATATGAGACATGTATTGAGTTTACCTAAGCCTTAGACTAAACCTAAACTAATTACTAGTCTAAGTCTAGTACCAATCTTGAGACTTAAGCATGTTGATTTGTTGATGATCTTCAAGCTCTCATAATCACAAGTTGTCCTCATCAAAACTAAACACATAGTGAGAAAGCTTTCCAAAGTGCTCCTCTTGACATGCGCACTTTCACATTGAACCTATTTCTTGGGATCTCTAGTCAGTTAGGTCGGGATACTATCATGAGTGATCCTCGTTCTAAGGGAAATAGTCCCATACTCTTGGAAGTATTATGTACATTCTCTCTAGCTAGTCTTTTTGTCAAATGATCTGATAAGTTATTCTCAGTGCGTACACGATCCACTCTAACAGCTCCTATAGAGAGTAACTCTCTAATGATGTTGTGCTTATGACAAATTTTTCGTTTCTTACCGTTATAAAAGTGGCTCTCAATTTTTGCAATAGTCGCGGTACTATCACAATGGATCAACACAGTGAAATTGGTTTTTCCCATATGGGAATCTCTGCAAGCAAGCTTCTCAACCAACTTGCTCCTTCACTAGTTGTTGTTAGCGCGGTCATCTCAACTTCCATAGTGGACTGAGTTAAAATAGTTTGTTTCTTGTTAGAATCTAGATAGTTCATCTCATCATTTATGGCTTTCTACCACAAATCAACAGTCAAAGAAGTCAAAATTTCTTGGAGAGTTGATGGATTCTTCTCCAATATATAGACCATATAATCGGGTCTATAATCTCTAGTAGTTGATGCTCTCTTACTTATTCTAGGTTCTATTTCAAACATTTCATTTTTTATTATTATCTCTAGTCATATGTATGTGACTAGATGAAGTGCCCCCACTATTCCTCAATTTAAAAGGGAATTTCTTTTTCATTGAAATCGACATCGTTTAGACTCAATGATCAATTTTACGTTAAGGTCATAAAACTTGTATGCCTTGTTGTTTATAGCATACCCGATGAATACACATTCATAGGCTCTAAGAGTTTAACTCTTAGGGGCATACCATCTGAAATGATTTCATGGGCAATTCTTTGTGATGACAACCTCTTTGTGGAATGTCTTTGTTGTAGGATCGTTTCTTGTGAATGTCCCTTTTAGCTTTGATTGTACTTTGTATTTGTTTGATTTTTTTTGTAATTTGATTTGAAGTTGCTTCGGTTGGACATGAAGAATTAATTTGTGAATGATTTGATGATGGAATGAAGTGAACTCGATTTAGATGATGAATTGATGAAGTTGTGAAGTGAATATGTATAGTTGATGATGGAATGAAGTGATCTCGGTTTGGATGACGAATTGATGAAGTTGTGAAGTGAATGTGTATAGTTGATGATGGAATGAAATGTATGGGTTGATTGCTAACGGTTTGGGTGTTGGTGTTTATGGTAGATTTGAGAATATGGAATAGGTTTGGAATGGAATGGCGCCACAAACAATGGAATGTTTGATAAGCCTTGTGAAGTTCACCACAAGAGAATGATACTCTTGATAAGAACAAGGGTTCTTGACTCAGTCAAGGAGCTAGGAGAAATCTTACTAACAATGGTTATTCAAAATAAAATTCAATGTGTTTTATTCCTTGTGCATTTGGTTCATATATATAGGAAAAGAAATTCGGTTTACATTTCCATAATCAAAAGGCATGAGAAGATAAACTAATCCTATCTAATCTCAATCTAATCTTCATGTGTTGGTTGAATGGTGATGGTAGATTTGACAAACCTTCTATAAAAACTTGCAAGGCCATGAAAACTCCTCACATGCGTGGTGCTTTTTGGAGTGGGCCATTCTTGGATAGCCTTTATCTTTTCAGAATCTATGTGTACTCCATTAGAACTGATTATGAAACCAAGGAATATCACGTGATCAACACAGAAGCTGCACTTCTCAAGGTTGGCGTATAGCTAATGTTCATCAAGACTCTTGCTATATATTAGGATGTCATCGAAGTACACCACAACCAACTTTCCAAGGAAATCCCTTAGAACATGGTTCATCAGCCTCATAAATGTCCTTGGCGCATTGGTTAAGCCAAAAGGCATTACCATCCACTCGTACAAGCCATATTTTGTTTTGAATGATGTTTTCCACTCATCCGCTTCTCTAATCCGAATTTGATGGTACCCACTTTTTAAATCCACTTTTGAGAAGATGCAGGCACCATGTAATTCCTCTAAGAGATCATCCAATCTAGGAATGGGATGTCTATATTTGAGTTAACGTTTGCAATTTGTTATGCACATCTCTTTAGTAGGAACTAGGAACAAACCTCCTCCTCATCACCCTCTTCATCTCCCCCCAAGTATTTACTACTTCCTCACCATACCTCCTCCTCTCCTTTTGGATCTGGTCCTACCATACCATGGCATATTCCTTAAATTCTAGGGCAGCAACCTTCACCTTTTTCTCCTCACTATAGTATTGGAATTCAAACAATTGTTCCATCTTTAACTCCCACTCATGATAGGCCTCTGGGTTACTAAGTCCTAAGAATGTAGGGACTTTTATCTTTACCCCCTCTAACCTATCCTCCCTCCTCCTATCTCCACGGCCTCCTCCCTCACGGCCACCCTCAAAATCATCCTCATCATACCTCCCTCTCCTATAACCTCCCTCATACTCATCCTCCTCACGCCTCCCTCTCCTATAACCTCCCTCATACTCATCCTCCTCACGCCTCCCTCTCCTATAACCTCCCTCATACTCATCCTCCTCACGCCTACCTCTCCTCTCAGCATCGCCCTCCTCCTCCTCATGCCTACCTCTCCTCTCATCATGGCCCTCATCTTCCCGGCCACCTCTCCTATCTCTCCTCCCCCTCCTCCTATAGTCTACATCACTACTAGAGTCACCCTCCAGCCTCCTAACATATATTCTCATTTGATCCATTTGCCGTTGTAGGGCCTGAAATTGGGTGCTTATCATAGCATGTAGCACAACTGTCCTTGGTGATAATAGAGAACCACTATCTTCTGGACTAGCCATAATGTCACTCTCCTTACTTTTCTCTCAAGTGTTTACACTCTCTCACTTTTCTCTCAAGTGTTTAAGTGTTTCACTCTTCTCACTTTTCTCTCAAATTTCTCCTTTGATTCTTGAGTGAGTCAAGTAATCAAGTTGTAGTATCAAAAATGTGTGACAAGTTCACAAGATTACCAATTTATTTGGTTTGTGGCTCGGCTGGATTGTGTGTAGATTGCAGGGTTGTGTTTCTATAGGTTTTTTGGGTTGGGGTTAGGTTTTGGTCTCGGTTTGGGTAAGTTTTTGGGTTAGGTTTAGGGTTTTGTATTCGGCTTGATGTGTTTGGGTTAGGGTTTATATTCTGTTTGTGTAGGTATTTGGAGTTTAGGGTTGTATTTTGAATGATTTGTGTTTGGGGTGTCTCGGTTTTGTAGTGTATTTTGTGGATGGATTTGGTTTTTGTAGGGTAATGTATTTAGGCTATGGTTTTGTATGTATGTATGGCTTTTGGTTTGGCCAAGGGGAAGAAATTGGGTAGAAGAAGAAGAATTGTAGAAAGAAGAATTTGAAATTGCACTTACTTGTGGTGCTGCCTCAAATTCAACGCCTTAGTCTTATTTTGATAAAGATATTGTTATTGTGACTTTCAGGCAAGAACTGTACTCTGATACCACTTGATGACAACCTCTTTGTGGATTGTCTTTGTTGTAGGATCGTTTCTTGTGAAAGTCCTTTTTAGCTTTGATTGTACTTTGTATTTGTTTGATTTGTTTTGTAATTTGATTTGAAGTTGCCTCGGTTGGACTTGAAGAATTAATTTGTGAATGATTTGGTGATGGAATAAAGTGATATCGGTTTGGATGATTAATTGATGAAGTTGTGAAGTGAATGTGTATAGTTGATTATGAAATAAAGTGATCTCGGTTTGGATGATGAATCGACGAAGTTGTGAAGTGAATATGTATAGTTGATGATGGAATGAAATGTATGGGTTGATTGCTCACGGTTTGGGTGTTGGTGTTTATGGTTGATTTGAGAATATGGAAATGGTTTGGAATGGAATGGCGCCACAAATAATGGAATGTTTGATAAGCCTCGTGAAGTTCGCCACAAGAAAATGATACTCTTGATAAGAACAAGAGTTCTTGACTAAGTCAAGGATCTAGGAGAAAACTCACTAACAATGGTTATTCAAAATAAAATTCAATGTGTTTTATTCCTTTTGCATTTGGTTCATATATATAGGAAAAGAAATTCAGTTTACATTGCCATAATCAAAAGGCATGAGAAGATAAACTGATCCTATTTAATCTCAATCTAATCTTCATGTGTTGGCCGAATGGTGATGGTAGATTTGACTTGAGATTGCCTTGATGAGTGGTTGAAATAATATCTTCCTTTATCTTCATGTTGATGATATAATTTTATCCTCCTTTTGATTTGCTTCGTTGAAAAATAGATTAGGAGATTCTTATCTTGTGAAGATTATATCTTTCTTAATTATAGCCGTGTGGGGGATGATCCTCCTTGTTTCTAGCCGTGTGCTATTTTGGCTCCATCTTTTTCCCCCAAGCTTTCATCAATATACTCTATCTCCTTGGTCTATCTCCAAGTATGGTCGTGCCTCCCTTCCTGCAAGACATGAACCTTAATTAAAAACAAATGTAATAAAATGGCATCAATTTAAAGACATGATAAATAAAAGTCCTAAACTAGTATGGGTTTTAAGACAGCTTTCCACTTATTTATGGTCCTAATTACTAATGTAAGAACTAAAGAGATCAAGGTGGATCCTCCCTTAGGTTTTGGCCTTCCTTGAGCTCTTCATTTAGACTTATGCAACTTAAAGCCTTCTCTTCATGCTTGGTTCCATTTGCACTTGTTTTCATGGTGGAGAATATGAGCTATCGAAGTGCTTCTTGGGCCTTTTTGGTCTTAGCTCTAGTCATAGGTCCTCCTAAGCCATGTAAAGGATCTTCAATGATGTTATGTCCCAATGGGTTTACATCACTTTGTGTCTCATTGGACTATGAGCTATCGAAGTAGCGACTAACAATATACTTTTTAGTCTCATTTTTCGCAGTATCACATTTTTCTCTCAAGTGCATACCAAATTAATTTGGCAGACTTGTTTGGGTTGTGATAATCAGAGATCATGAGACAACTCATTCAGAATGAAGTTCTTACATAAGTAATCATTTTCTTTCCAGAGAGCCATTTCAATAGCCAGTTTATCTTTCCACTTTTTGGCCTCATTCGACACCACTAGGATGTCGATTTTCAGAACGTGGACAACCTTGCTCATAGTGAGAAAAAATTTCATCTTGTGTTGCCAATGTTTCAAATTTGTCTCATCTAACCGAAATGGCTTGTTCAGGTCATAGTTGTTCGGTCCAATAATATTATCTATGAATGTCATTATAGTATAAACGTCTTAAAATTGTTGTTAGCGTAACTTGTAGCATTTTAAATGGCACGAAATAATACTTACTGAATGGGTTACGATCAGGTCGCTCTCTTTAAGATGTTTCATGGCATTGCTCAAAATGTGCAAGCAGACTATCAACCACGTCGTCCCTAGGATAAAACAACTCAGATCTCTGTTATCGAATTCTTACTGCATTGTAAGAACCAATCTCGAAGACACTCACCACAATACGGCTACTAGTGTCAATTCTCGAAATTCTCACAATATGGCTACTAGTGTCAATTCTCGAAATTCCCGCAATATGGCTAACAGTTCCAATTCTTTTCCCACAATGTGACTACTAGTGACAATTCTCGAAATGCCCATAATATGGTTATTTGTGCCAATTCTTTTCTCTCAATACTAATTATCAATGTCAGTTCTCAAAATGTCCAAAATATGGTTATATGTGTCAACTCTTTTCCCTCAATATTGACTATCAGTGTTAGTTTTCGAAATTTCCACAATTTGGTTGTTTGTGCCAATTCTTAGTACCACGGAAAGAAATGGAGAGAAGTTTGTCAGAAATGCATCAGCGAAAATATGAGGGAGAAAGAAAAAAATGAATAAAAGCGCATTCAACTTGGGGCGAGTTATAATGAGGGGAGAATGCCTCTACTTATAACATGAGATTTTTTTTTCAAGTTTCTCATCTCTCCGATGTGAGATTTGTGAATTGTTTTTTTCTTCAAAACTCTTCTATATGGGACTTTAAAGTTTTTTAAATTTCATACCCAAAAGTTTTCACTAATAACTTTCAACAAACCAAGTTCCAACAATAAATTTTATCTAAAAATTTATTATTTATGATATAAAATTTATGAAATCCAAAATATTGATTGATAAAATGTCAATACATGTCAAGATTATAAACATGTCAGTGCTTTGTTTTACTTATTTATGTTTTTTGGTTGTTCAACAACAATAAACAATAATTTAGGAACTATCATATGGGACTTAGGAGAATATGATTATAAATTATAGCATCGTCAGATCTCCAACAATGTAATGTATAAAGGAAGTAAATATTTGATAACAACATAAGTTATTTTCTATTATTAATTTGAATTTGGATGAAAAAATAATGATAATAATTTTTTTAGGTTGGGTATTTTATTTTAAGATTATAGAATAATGTCATCATGAGATTATTTTTGCATATGAGCTAAACATATGTATGCTGTGTACAATATATAATGTGAAGTTCCTTCTTATAATTATTATTAATTAAGTTTTCAAAACACAAAAACTACAAACAAACTCTCTGTAACAGATCGAGTTATTATTCTCCAAAATAGCAAGGGATCCATGTTAACCCCTAATCAAGTGCACATTTATATGAAATTAGACATTAACAAAAACAATGCATTGCCGAAAAAAAGTAAGAGTATATATTTATACATTAACAATATAAAAATTTATATATAGTTAGTATATTATTTTATGATTCATTTGTATTATTATTTTTAATAATTAATGCTGATTGAAAATTACATGCATATATTTTTCTCAAAAAATAAATGAAATTAGGCTTGCGCTTTTCTACAATTTATATTTTTTACAAGTTAGCGGATCCTAGGGGTGGATGATGGTCCCACTAATGAAAAATAAGTAATTTAGGTGCTTCCAAAGTACAAAAATGAAAACCAATCCCCCAAAATAGAATTGTCAAAATGAACTATTTGACAGGTAAGTCAAGTTCATTTTGGGCCACATATCAATTTCCGGTCGGGTAACGGAATCATTCAAGCCAAGCCGACAAACTTTTAAATAAAATAAAATATATTTATAATAATTGAATCTGGTATGAATATTTCACATTTTCATACAATTAATTTTTTGTCGTTGTTTTTATATTCCAAATTAAATTTATATAGCAAGAATAGTGAAACAACTAAAATAACAACAGAAAACAGCAGGCCCAACAGCGACCAACGGATACTGGTTCAAGTGGTACATGTTTGATTTCTCTTAAGCAAAGTCTCGAGTTCGAGTCATGTATACAGAAAATTACTTATTGAAAGAATTAGCCTCATATACTTATGGATGTTTTCGACTCGGACATGATTGCCTTCAGTGCGAGGATACATGTGATAAACAAGAAACAAAAAAAAAACAGCAACAACAACCACATACATAAATGATAAATGATAAAGATTTGATGTCTCAAACTATTTTTAATATCAATAATATTAAAACAAAAACAAAATCAAAAAATTAATTTTTAATTGACATTTTATTAGTATGAGATATAGTTGATAAGAATAAATGATCGTCATAGACAACAATAACATAATACAAATAACAACAAATCCTTGTCCATAGACAACAATAACACAATACAAATAACAACAACACAACACTAATAACAAAAAAAAATACAACAACACCAAAAAATAGAAACATACAAATATCAGCAATAAAAATAGTAAAATGTAACTGTTTTTCTTGAATGATATCTCCTTAAAAAAACTTAAATTTTGAAAATAACAAACCAGATAGCCCTAAAACATTGCTAGACTAGACCCGATGTAACGCAGGCTCTTTTGGACCTGGCTAAAAATGTTTGAATCTAATTCATGCTAAAATTTGGTTATCTATACCCTTCCTTTCATAATTTTTGTTCAGGCCAACCATAAGCAATGTAACCTGCCCATTTAGCCTGCCATACCTAAAACATGTCTTCTAAAAAATATGGAAGAAATTATTATAGAAATCGTAGAAAATGTTTTGATTTGTATAACGAAGGGTATTTCATGATATAAGGAACATTTTTTTTAGATGTTTAATTATTATTCTTAACAAGTGTTTACAGGAATAATAGCATTATCATTTTGATCTATCTAAAAATTAGTATGATCATAGAGCAAAAATAATAGAGAATATCATCTTCATTTTTATTTGTGACTCACACATGTTATTTTATAATTTATTACGACTCTCCATTGAAATATGAAACATATCTACATTTTTCTCATAAAAATAAATATTATTTTTATTCTTATATGAGTCTTACAACTTACCTACAATTTTTATATTTTGCAATAAATATGCCAAATATTAAGAAGTTGTTTATTTATTAATAAAAATTAAAAATTTCTATAATTTATTATAATTGATGCCTAATTTTCGTTCTGGCCACTTCCCCTACAAATCTGTACGATTGTACCCCAATTTGTAGCCAAAAATTGTTTTTCTTTGAAAACAAAATTCATCATAATTGCAGAAAACGTTCACATCATGGAAAGTTGAGGAGTCCAAAAACAAGGTACTGTGAAGGTCCAGAATATTAGAAGAAAGCTGTGGATATGTACACTGTACTTAGTAGCAAGTTGCCAAGCATCTCTTTCTTTACTGGACAAATGTCCCGTTATCAACTTCTTCACATTCTCCTATGTGATGCCACGCGTAAGAAAAAAGAAACCACATGGATTGAAGTTTCTAATTTGAGAGATTTTTCATTCCACAAGATATGGAAAATTAAAAGTTTTATTTTTTCAACAAATATAATTTTGGGAATGTTCATCTACACAGCAAAGAAGAAAAAAGGGAACAGTAACTGAAGTCAAGAAAGATGAAATTGTCTCTAAACTAAATAAAATCTTTAAAGATAATATAGCAACAATTTAAAAGATTTTTATATTTTAAGTATATAAATATTCTACTCTTATTTAAATTAAATATATTATGAGTAAATTTATGCCGGAGGAAAGCATATTACAACATTCAATAAAGAAAAACTTTTGTATTCAAATAAGATCTTTTATATTGAGTTTAATATTTATACATTGTTAGTAAAAAAAATTATATAATCAATATATTGTTCATTATTGTTTTATTATTTTTGTTTGAGAGTTTTATTGACTAACACATAAACAATGAATGGTTTATTGATAGTGTAAAAACATTTATACGATCATATTAAATCCTTTTATATTATGTATTAACAATAAAATGTAATAATATACTTCAATAATGATAACCTCAACAATTTTACACTAACACGTAAATAAATGTTATTATAAACTTATCCTTCATTATTTTTCAAACTAAACCCTTTTTTTCCTATTGCCGTTTCATTTTTTTTATTTTCTAATATTATACAATTAACCTTTTGCAACTTTCAACTACACCACCACTAGTCTTCTACCTTCCCTACATGATTTTGTTTTTATCCCAAGTTTTGAAAATTCAAGCAAATATAATGGGCGTTTAAGTGATATATACTTTATTTTCTTTAAGTAAAGTTTTAGGTTCGACTTTTATTGATGGAATAAGTATTCATAGGAGAGTTAACTTCACATACTTATAGATGTTCTTGACTCGGATAGGATAGTATCCAGTATAAAGATACTTGTGAGAAACAAAAAAAACGAACAAAAAAACAAGGGTTAGAAAGTTCCAATAATTTTTGGCTTCTTGCTAAATTCTAAGGCAAACAGTTCCATCTCTTTCCTCTTTCCATTTCAACTACCACCAACCGCATCAGAACCGGGTTGTTTTAAAAGGTTGACTCCAAAAAGTCGAACTATCTGAATCGGTTCGACCTCCGGTCCAGCCGGGATATACAACCCACAAACATTAGCACCAACATCACCACTCCGGTTCTTGATGTCAATATAGAGCTGTCTGTCCGGTCCACAAGACTGATAAAACCGAACCGTGTCACCTGCTTTTAGGCTCTTCTCTTTAACGAACCGGGTCCACCCTTTAGTTAAAACGTAGCTCTGGCTACTGTTCCAATATGAGTAACGAAACCGCCACACTTTCCCTCCAACGTCCTCAAAATTCAAAACCACCTCCTTCGCCGCCGCAGCCGCCGTCCACGGCGAATTTCCACCACATAACGGAAAATTCTTCTCAGCGTGCTGTTTCGGTATAACTAATAGATTCAACTTCCCTATGTCACTGGGCGTAACAGTTTTCTCGAACAGAATCTCATACGCTTTCATCTCGCACACGCTTCCAATTCCAAACGACGTCGTTGCAGCGTTATCAAGGCTTCGTCGTTGCTTCCACCACGTGCTGTTCTTGCTATGTAGCATCTCGTCGTGGTAGGTGTGCTTTCGGAGCATATTGACGATCTCAGACTTGGAATGCGAGTTCAGAAACTCGATTTCTGCAACGTCGCAGGAGAAGGTCTTGAAGTTTGTGACGGCGTCCTTGCCGCGGAATCTCACGGCGGCGATGTCGTAGGCTCTGGCGGCTTCGTCTTCGTCGTTGAAGGTGCCGACCCACACGCGCTGATGTTTCTCGTAAATCTGTGCACCCCAGCGTCCATTAGGCTGTGGCACCACGCCTTTGAATTTAGAGGATGAGGTTTCCGGGATTCGACTTCTGCGCCGCCGCAAACACCGTTTGGATCGACGACGGTGCTGGTGCCACTTCCGACACCGTTGAGAGTGTTGCGTGGTGACGGGGAGTATAGTTTGAGGAGAAGAGATATAGAAAGTGAGTCGTTGGTTGTTGTGGTTTCGTCTGTGCAACTAACTCCCTCCATCTTCTGTTATTTTGCCTTTTTTTCTATTTAAGAAATAACAGTTTTGTAACTAATTATGGTTTGTGTTATGAAAGAAAAGAAACATTGTTTAGGTGTGTCCTGTGTAATAAGAAGTATGAAGAATCAGAGATTGATAGAAACTCGTAATATATAGGGGTTACCGTGCCATAATAATTCTAATATAAAAATTAAATTTATAATAATTATGATTAATTGTTAGTTATTGATTAAATGATTCAATTCTTGGTAAGTCACATACCCAAAAAAATTAATTCATTATCCGATATGATAAATATTATTGATTACATAAAAATAGTTATGAGAACAACTACTGACTTATGTTGGAATTCAACGAATGAATGAAGCTATGATCTTACCGGATAGAAATGACAGCCAATATTTTTTTTAGTGAAATCCACTTAATCTTATAGGATTATTACCAAACCAATTTAATCACATATGGAAAACTCACGTTATTAAGGATTTCCACTTATACTATGAAATCAAGTGATAGTAGATGAATCATTATTTTTTTACAATTACACAAATTATTATTGATTTGATACATATATTACACCAACTACTCGCATGTGGAAGATTATAATATTTTAAACAAAAATATAGCATAAATTGTAATTAAGCTAAAAATAAAGGAATGTCCTATAATTTACTCTTGATTAATTATAAAATTGACAATTTTTAGCTACAACTTTGGAAGCAATGATAATTAGAGAAAGTATAAAACTGATACATGGCCCAAATGGTCATTAGCAAAATGCAAAAGCATTCTAACTGCTTATGAACACTCAATGTTATTCTGGAGCTCAAAAATGTCTTTACTGTTATGTATATTTGATTTGTTTTAGTTTGGTTGTTTTGTTTTAGGTTTTACGGAGAAAAAAACAGTTTTAATGGCACATTATAAGCATTAAAATTGGTGGTTGATTATGTTTTTTTTCTAGCTTGAGTAAGGCTATTTATATTGCATCAATTGATTAATAAAATATCAATCTTCCTTCTTTATACTATTGCTTCAATTCTTAGTTCTAACAATTGGTATCAGAGCTCCACAATGGGCCTGATATAGAATGAAAGAGTGGAGTGTGTAAGAAGTGTGAGCTAAACACACAGAGAGAAAAAATGTTAATCTCAGATAAGTTTGTGCAACAATCCATTATGGTCAATATGATTATTGGTCAATGATGATGGAGAAATTCCTCAGGAGCAAGGAGATGTGGAGCCTGGTGGATGAAGGGATCCCTGCTACGACAATCGGGACAGCACCAGCAAGTGAAACGCAGAGGAAGACCATGGAGGAGGCCAAACTCAAAGATCTGAAGGTCAAGAGCTTCTTATTTCAAGCAATTGATAGAGAAATCTTGGAAACAATTCTTGATAAAGGGACGTCGAAGGCGATTTGGAATTCATCAAGGGTCCACAAAGATGAAAAGGGCACAACTTCAAGCCTTGAGAAAGGAGTTTGAGTTGTTGGCCATGAAAGAAGGAGAGAAGGTGGACAACTTTTTGGGACGAACCTTGACTTTGGTGAACAAGATGAAGTCAAATGGTGAGACAATGGAGCAGAGTACAGTGGTTAGTAAGATACTTAGATCATTGACGGCTAAGTTCAATTATGTTGTTTGCTCAATAGAGGAATCAAATGATCTAAGTACTTTGAGCATTGATGAGTTGCATGCTAGTCTGCTGGTTCATGAACAAAGAATGCAGGGATACCAAGAGGAAGAACATGTGTTGAAAGTGGTTCAAGAAGATAGATCAAGCAGAGGAAGGGATCGAGGTATGTTAAGAGGAGGACGTGGCAGAGGTAGAGGGAGACAATCTCTAAACAGAACAATTATTGAGTGTTTCAAGTGTCATAGGTTGGGGCACTTCCAATATGAGTGTCCTAGCTGGGAAAAGAATGCAAATTATGCTGAGTTGGAAGAAGAAGAAGAGATTTTGCTGATGTCTTATGAAAAACCTCAACAAACAAAGAAAGAAGAGATATAATCTCTTGACTAAGACTGTAGTAATCATATAACATGAAACAAAAAATGGTTTCTGAATTCGGAAGAAGACTTCAGCAGGACAATAAAACTTGGGAATGATATGAAAATGGTAGTGGCAGCAAAAGGAAGCATAAAGATGCAATTAAAAGGCATAACCCATATAATATCTGATGTCTACTATATTCCTGAGCTTAAAAACAATTTATTAAGCATACGGCAACTTCAAGAGAAGAGATTAGCCATCTTAATTCAGGACGGGACTTGCAAAGTATTTTATCCTATGATGGGGCTGATTATGCAAACTAACATGAGTGAGAATGTTTCATGTGCCAGCCTCCATGCAACCGAAAAATTCCTTGTGTTTGCCAGCTGAATCAGATAAAGAGGATCACATGTGGCATTGTCGCTTTGGGCACTTGAATCACAAGGGATTGAGAATACTCACCTACAAGAAAATAGTGATTGACTTACCCTCTCTAAAAACTCCGAAGGAAATATGCACCACATGCTTAATTGGCAAGCAGCATAGAAATCCTGTACCAAGGAAGATTTTGTGGAGAGCATCAAAGCAACTTCAGCTAGTGCACTCAGATATATATAGTCTCATCAAGCCTGCTTCAAAAAGTGATAAAAGGTACATATTAAGTTTTATCGATGATTTTTCTCGTAAAACTTGGGTCTATTTTTTTACATGAGAAGTCAGAAGCCTTTGTAACATTCAAAAAATATAAGGCTTGTGTTGAAAAGGAGATATGTGCATACATAACTTGTTTGAGGATAAATATGGGTGGTGAATTCACCTCAAATGAGTTTGGAGAATTTTGTCAATCACATGGCATTAGTAGACAACTGACAGCAGCTTATACTCCTCATCAAAATGGAGTTGCCGAAAGGAAAAATAGGATGATTATGAATGTTGTCCATTCCATGTTAACCGAAAAGAAAGTTCCTAAAGTGTTCTGGCCCGAGGCTGTGAGATGGTGTGTACACATTCAAAATCGATGTCCAACAGTAGCAATTGAAAACAAAACACCAACAAAGGCATGGAGTGGTAGAGTATTTTCGAATTTTTGGATGTGTAGCACATGTTCATATACCAGACCAAAGGAGGAGTAAGTTGGATGATAAGAGCATAAAATGTGTCTTTCTAGGAGTTAGTGATGAGTCCAAGGCTTGAAGGGTATATGATCCAGTTTCAAAGAAGATCTTTGTCAGTAAAGATGTTACCTTTGAAGAAGAAAAATGTTGGGACTAGGGCAGAATAGAAGAAGTCAAGCAAGATTTATTAGAATGGGAAAATAAGGATGAAAATGATGGTGAGAATGACCCAAATGAAGAGGAAAATGGTGAAACAGGTTCCAACAATTTGAATAGCAGTCCGACAGAGGCACCTGCACCTTCAAATGAGCCAAATACATATGGAGAATTGGTTGAAGGGAGGGGTGAACAAAGAAGAAGACCACCAGGCTGGATGACAGATTATGAAACAGGAGAAGGATTATCTGAAGAAGAAAATCTGAATGTAATGATGATGATGACTAAGGAAGATCCAGTTTTGTTTGAAGAAGAAATTGGAGACAAGCAATGTCAACATAAATTGAAGCCATAGAGACGAATCAAACTTGGGAACTTACTGTACTGCCTAAAGGAGTCAAACCTATTGTAGTTAAATGGGTATTCAAAACTAAGCTTAACGAAGATGGGGATGTAGAGAAGCTCAAAGTAAGGTTGGTGGCAAAAGGGTATGCACAATGCCATGGAATAGATTACATTGAAGTATTCGCTTGTGTGACAAGACTTGACACCATCCGTGTGATACTCGCAATTGCTGCACAATTTAGTTGGGAAGTTTTTCAACTTGATGTGAAGAGTGATTTTCTTCATGATGAGCTCAAGGAGGAAGTGTTCGTGCATCAACCTGAGGGATTCATAAAGAAAGGAGAAGAAGAGAAAGTCTATAGGCTGAGAAAGGCATTATATGGCCTTAAACATGTACCTCGAGCTTGGTACAACAATATTGAAGCTTACTTTGTGTGTGAAGGTTTTGAGAAGTGTCCCAGTGAACTCACATTGTTCACAAAGTCACAAGGAGGTAAGATAATAATAATAAGTCTGTATGTTGATGATTTGATCTTTATTGGAAATGATAAAGTCATGGGTGATGAGTTTAAAAATTCAATGATGCTGGAATTTGATATGACTTACTTGGGAAGGATGAGACATTTTCTCGGAATAAAAGTTAAGCAAGTATCAGATGGAATTTTCATATGTCAAAGAAGGTATGCACGAGAAGTATTAGCAAGGTTTAAACATGGGACGTTGCAATGTAGTAAAGAATCCAGTAGTATGAAGTACAAGGTTGTCCAAGGATGTAGGTTGAACTAGAGTTGACGAAACTCTATTTAAGCAGGTAGTTGGAAGTCTGATGTATTTAACTGTCACTAGGCCTGACTTGATGTATAGTGTTAGTCTAATAAGCAAGTTCATGTCCAGTCCCACCATGTCACATTGGCTTTCTGCAAAAAGAATTCAGAGGTACTTGAAAGGTACAACTGATCTTGGGATTCTTTATAAGAAAGGAGAAAATAACTTGAGACTCACAACCTTTACAGACAACGACTATGTCGACTACTTAGACGATCAGAAAAGTACTTCTGGATTTGTGTTTATGATGGGGTCTGCTGTTGTTTCTTGGTCCTCAAAGAAACAATCAGTGGTTGCTCTTTCCATTATGGAAGCAGAGTACATAGCAACATCATTGTGTACTTGTTAGTGCGTCTAGCTCAGAAGGGTATTGAAGAAACTTGGAGTTGAAGAAAAGACAAAAACTGCAATTATGTGTGATAACAGCTTTGCTATGCAGTTATCAAAAATTCAGTGTTTTATGGTAAAAGCAAACATATTGAGGTTCTATTTCTTAAGAGACTTGGTGAATGATGGGGTTGTTGAGCTGAGCTATTGCAACTCTCAGGATCGAATTGTAGATATCATGACAAAACAAATCAAGTTGGAGTAGTTTGAAAAACTTTGTGGAATGCTTGGAATGGTTGACTAAAACGCATATACATTTAAGGGAGGAATTGTTAGGTATATTTTAGTTGTTTTAGTTTGGTTGTTTTGCTTTAGGTTTTATGGAGAATAAAATCAATTTTAATGACACATTATAAGCATTGAAATTGGTGGTTGGTTATGTTTCTTTTCCTAGCTTGAGTAAAGCTATTTATATTGCCTCAATTGATCAATAAAATATCAATCTCCCTTCTTTATAATATTGCTTCAATTCTTAGTTCTAACATTTGCCTCTTATTATTTTAGATGGAGCTTTCATGACACCAATCACATAACTAATTGTATTGCTGATCATGGACAAAAATCAAACCAATGTTAGTTCTAGATTGATTGCATCATTTTCTATTGGAACTAAGCCACTTAAGTCAAAATTAGTTCAAAACTTAATTCTAGGTTTTTTTAGGTAAGCCAGTTAATCCTAGTTTTACTATAAAAGAAAAGGATTAACTGGCTTTCATTCTACATTTAGCCACAAAATTAATGCAACACTCACTACTACATTTTTTACCTACGACAACGCTTTCATTCTCTACGGTTCTAAAACCGTGGACTTAAAGTATATTTGGCCACGATTTGTAGATGTTTTAAAAAAAAACTGTTCTCCTTTATATTAGGCCACACTATTTTCAGTGTTGTCATATGAGATTTAGGAAAACCGTTCTCTATTATATTGTTAATTATTTTATTATTTGCACTATTTCTTATTTCCAAAACTCATTCTCTACCCGTTCTCATCTACAAACCCTTCTTTCCTCCTTCAAAAAACTTCATCTTCTCCTTTCTTAAAACTTCATCTCTTTCCTTTCTTAAAACTTCATCTACTCCTTTCTTAAAACTTCTTTCATTTCTTAAAACTTCATCTCTTTCACGCTCATCTCTTTCCTTCTGGGCACTTCTTCTTCCTTCACGCTCATTTTGAAAGCATATTCACTTTTGCAAACCAAGCAGGGCTTCACGAACCAGAAACCCTACATTAATCTCAAAACCTCTAATTTCTTCTATGATTGACGAACCAGAAACCCTAAATCCCAATTTTCTTCTATGATTGACGAACCGAAAATCCCGATTTCTATGACAAAACTCCCAATTTCTTCTTCTATTTCACCATCGAGGTTTTTCGTTCGCCGCTATTGTGGATTTTCACCTCCTTTGTGCGCTCTCTGAATTAGCTCCATTGAGGTATCCTTTTTTCCGTTCAACATTACTCGATTTTTCTCTTTTTATGAATTTTGGAATGTGCATTTTTCTTGCTTTCTAAGTTGTATGGTTCTATAAATTCCTTTTAAATTATGTTTTTCCATTTTTGGTAATGAGACATAACCTTTTGCTTCTATGTTTCATTATTTGATGTTAACAACTCATACCTGAATGTGTTTGATTGAGTTGGAATGTAGATTGGTAATGAGACATAACCTCTTGCTTCCATGTTTCTTTATTTGATGATAAGAACTCACACCTGAATGGTGTTTGATTAAGTTGGAATGTTGATTGGTAATGAAACATAACCTCTTGCTTCCATGTTTCATTATTTGATGTTAACAACTCATACCTAAATGTGTTTGTATTTCGATCTTGAGAATATAGCAATTTAGAACTTGGATCAAGACATTCAAACTGTTAACTGCTAATTTATAAACTTGTATTTTTTTATACATACAACAGCCTCATACTACATATAAAAAGGGAGAGATGGAGTGTTGTTTCAAAATGATCATCAAACACCAACAAAACATTAGTCTAATGATGTAAGAGCCCAAAATGTCAATGATTCAATTCCTATAAGCAACAAGTGACAACCACATTCCCCGAAAGGGGTTACTTCATTATCCATAGGGTAATGAACTACCTTTAGTGGCTTCAAAGACTTCTAATCAGGCACATACTGATTACTGGCAATTATTTATGAGCTGAAACAATTTGCTTGAAATGTTTATAGTTGATTCCCTTTGCAAGCAATTCATCAATTGCTGTAATTAGTATATTACTATGTATATTCATTTAGTGTCTAAAGCTATTATATGTCCAACCTTAAAACAATTTCTAATCTCCTTTAAAAACTTAACAACCAATCAAAACCTCTTACTCCTTGATTGTTAAAACTCAATACCATTGAACTGAAAGGCACAACATCATTGAGATACAGAAAAGGCTCCATCCTTAGGTGAACCACTAAGAGAAAATTGAGAGGAACATGTAACAAAACTGATATGGCTCAACAATAAGTTAATGACAATGTGATGTTTTTAGTCCTTAAGTAGATTCTAAGAGGGTGGAGAAGTGAGAGTAAGAAAAGGTCTGGTATAAAAAAAATTGCAAAATCATAGAGATCATAACATGTTAAATTAGTGGCCTTGATGTCCTGATGAACTATCTTTAGCCTTGACTTTCCATGGAGGTAAGCCAAACCTCTAGCAATACCAATGCAAATCTTCTGCCTTGTTGACCAATACAATATCAATTGACTTTTTTCTTGGGCTTTATTTGAAATTGTCATAGATATTAGATAACTTAACCACTTGGTCATGTGTTTGTAACTTCGAATATATACATATATAGGCTTTATCTACAAGATTGTAGGTTATTAATGAAAGACCTACCGAATTTGTATACAAAGAAGAAATATCTATAAGAGTAAACCATTAATTGTTGTTGGACCTGATATCTTCCCTCTGGCTTTGGTTTCTTCTAATGCCTAAATGCATAAAAAATGAGAGGCAAATATATAGTTAGTTTATCAACTATATGTTAATTATGAACATACTTTCATGTTACTTTATACAGATTGTAACTATTAACATGTTATAACTTCATTTAATTTACTGTCACAAAAAATGGTTGTTATGTTTTGTGGTAGTAGTTATTTAAGTTATACATATTGTGTGCTTTTGTTTTATTAATTACCTCTCTTAGAGTACGCCATCTGTGAAGTTCATCTTGAACTTCATCAATAGGGAGACCAATTTATTTATTTTAATTTTTCAAAATTCTAGTTACCGTGATGGACAAATAATGGATTAAATTGCCGAGGTATAGCTCAGAGTATATTGATGGTGTTGAGTTTTTTTTGAACTGTTCTTACACCAATGGAAAACCGCAAGGGGAGAAATTTTGTGTCTTTGTGCTAAATGTCACAATACTTGCTAGAAAGTCAGGGCTATAGTGTATGACCATCTAATAGGGTATGGGTTTGAAAAAGGATATGATGTATGGGTTCGTTATGGTGAGGTTCTAAAAGACATGGATCTTGATGGTTTCATGGAAGATGATGATGATTCAGTTGATGATATTGAAGGATTATTGCATGATACGTTTAGAGATGTTGCAGAAGACAATGAACTCAACAAGGGCCTCAATGATGATGCTAAAAAGTTCTATAATCTAATTGAAGAAGCACAACAAGAGTTGTACCCAGGTTGTAAGAATTTCTCTACATTGTCATTCACGATTTGGTTGTACTTATTGAAATGTCTTCATGGGTGGAGTAATGCATCATTTACCTCCTTGCTAGGGCTCTTGAGAGAAGTTATGCCTCATTTGAATATCCCTGATTCATTTTATAAAACTAGAGGCATGATCAAGGATTTGGGGCTTGATT
>NC_032012.1:18130188-18132263 GCF_001865875.1 Lupinus angustifolius
GCAACATAAGACTTGGTTTGGCTAGTGACGGATTTAATCCTTTTAGATCAATGAATTTGTCTCATAGTACATGGCATGTGGTACTAATACCATATAATTTCCCCCCTTGGTGGTCCATGAAGGCTAAGTATTCTATTCTATCATTAATAATCCCTGGACCAAAATCACCAGGAAATGATATTGATGTCTACCTACAACCACTAGTTGATGATTTAAAAGTATTGTGGGAGTTAGGAGTAAAGACTTATGATGCTTCAAAAAATCAAACTTTTCAGATGAGAGCAGCACTAATGTGGACTATTAATGACTTCCCTGCGTATGCTATGTTGAGTGGGTGGAGTACAAAAGGGAAACTCGCATGCCCTTGTTGTGATTATGAAACTAATTCAGCTTATCTGACGCATAGTCGAAAAATGTGTTATATGGACCATCACGTTTTTTTGCCGATGGATCATGAATATAGATCAAATGCAAAAGCTTTTAATGGGAGAAAAGAATTTAGGTCTCCATCTCATTTATTAGAAGGTGTGCATATCGTAACATTGTTAGAAAACTTCAATAATATGTTTGGAAAGATGCAAAAGAAGTCCGACGAAAGTCCATGGAAGAAGAAATCAATTTTTTTTGAGTTGTCATATTGGAAGCACAATCTTTTAAGACACAACCTTGATGTAATGCACATAGAGAAAATTATATTTGACAATATAATTGCAACCTTGTTGGATATAACACGGAAGACAAAAGATCATGAAAGAGCTCATTTTGATTTACAAGAGATGAGTATTAGAAAAAAGCTTCATCCGAAGGAGACAAATGATGGTAAAAAAGTAATGTATGCAAAAGCATGTTTCTCAATGACACCAAATGAAAAATCTATCTTTTGTGCTGTCCTAAAGGATACAAAAATATCATATGGTTGTGCATCAAATATTTCAAGATGTGTTAACGTAGCTGAAAGGAAAGTTTCTGGTTATAAGAGTCACGATGCACATTTCATGCTACATTATTTGTTTCAAGTTACAATGAGAAGTACAATGTCTAGCCAAGTTGCTCATCCTATAATTCGTCTATGTTCATTTTTGATGTGAAGGATTTGGATATCTTACAATCAGAGATTGCAGAAATACTTTGTCAATTCGAGACCATTTTCCCTCCTAGTTTCTTTGATGTGATGGTCCATTTTCCTATACATCTAGTGAATGAGTTAAGATTGGGAGGGCCAGTTCAATATCAGTGGAGTTATTTTCTAGAAAGATATTTAGGTAAATTGAAGAATTATGTTCATAATAGAAGTCATCCAGAAGATTGTATTGCTGAGGGATACTTGGTTGAAGAATGCTTGACTCTATGCTCAAGATATTTACATAATGGTGTGGAGACAAGGCTTAATAGAATGATAAAAAACATTGATAGATGTGACCCTTGTGCAGTTGAGAGTCTGAATTTTTTTTCTAGCATTGGTCATCCTATTGGAGGAAATAAAAATGGTAAAATAATTTCTTTAGATTTGAAGACAAGAAGCCAAGCCCACCGATACATCTTGTTTAACTGCGATGAAGTTGAACAATTCATTAGGTAAATAAGTCTAATTCTAGCCTATTTTAATAGTCTGTAAGTTGTTCGAAATTTATTATAACACTGTTATTTATGTTTTAGAGAACATGAAGATGACATCACAAAAATCAATAAAAGAAAGAGGTGGAGCAAAGCAAAGAGTCGGGTGAAGATTTCATTGAATGGTTCAAAGTACATGCTTTGAAGGATGATGTATCTATCGAGCTTAAGGAGCTTTCAAGAGGACCAAATATTGTTGCAAGATGCTTTTCTGGCTATGTCATTAATGGTTACCAATTTCATACCAAACAATGTGATGCCAAACGCAAAACACAAAATAGTGGTGTGACACTCGTTTCAATAACTCAAAGCTTTGCAAGTACTAAAGATGGAAATCCGACAACAATGCCATTAATTTATTATGGATCAATTACTAAAATCCTTGAGCTAGACTATTATGGCAGTTTCAAATTTGTGCTCTTTAGGTGTAATTGGTTTGAAGTTGAAGAAGATAAGTATGG
>NC_032012.1:18132363-18231124 GCF_001865875.1 Lupinus angustifolius
TCAAGCAATGCTTTTACATTCAAGATCCTCTTAATTTAGATAGAAATTATGTTTTGAAGAATATTCCTAGAGACTATTTTGATATGAAAGAGGAATCACATTTGAATAACCAGGAATTATATCAAAATGAGCCACCAGATCATGCAGTAAATCTATCTATAATTGATGAAAGATCTGGATTTCAATTGGCTAGGGGTGACTTGCCACCAACCTTATGCCAAATGAGATACAATTTGAAGATTCTGATCACGATGACACTTTATAGGACAACATAGAATAATTTAGTTTTAAAAGTTATTCTCTCATTTCAAATAATAGTACAAAGCAAGGTAACATTAGTGTTTTTTGTAACTTTTTGGTGTTTCCATTTTTTTTCCAATTTACAATTTTATATCATTTATTTATAAATATGTCAATTAGGGGAAGCATCGAAAAGAAAGTGTGGGAAAACAAAATGCTTGGAAGCTCATGCAGGATCACTAGAAGATAGAATGGAAATCATTTTCAATGAATATGGAGTTCCAATTGGAGTTAGCCATGAGTTAGGCACAACTCGATTGTAGAACAAAAATATAGTTTTATGCTAACTCGATTGCTTCTAAAAATGTCAGGCACAACTTAAAGATTTAATTGAAAATTCTAGTCAACAACCTGATAAAGCTTTTCAGAGTGTGTTTGGGAAAGAAAATCCCGGAAGAGTTCGGTGTCATGGAAGAGTTACCACACCCAGCCTTTTGAAAAGAACAGAAGAAATTGTAAAAATTGAGAAAAAAGATGCTGATGAATTGAAATTGTTAAATAATAAAGTTGAGGAAATGGAGGCAAAACATAAGCAAGAAATGTCATCAATCAAACAAAAATTTCAAATTTTGCTAAGGAATGTCATAAATCAAAACAACTCAGGAGTAGATGTGGAGGCATTAGCAACAATGTTATCAACACCGAGTATTTCTACATTGACACATGTTCCAAATAATGATAAGGTAATTTCTTATTTATTTCTATCATCATGGTTGTAACATGGTTAAGACTAAACTCTAATTATATAATAAATATCAAATATGTAACATTGGAAATTTCGAATTATTAGTAGAGTGACTAACCTCAAGACTACTTTAGCATATTTATTTTTGGAAAACTTGGTGTTCATTCATATATAAGCTAACAATATTATAACTTCTCTATTTGCAGCAAAATCATTTGGAAGACAACTTGCTGCATACAATATAGATGGAAATGAATCAAGATTTCCTATTTTGGATTATGATTATATTTTGTTAAACAGTAATGGATATAATTGTATATGATATGACTAGTAGTGGAGTGGTTTGTGTAGTGATGCTTGTCGCTTTCAAAAACATAAGTCTGTATTTTGGTTCACCAAACTTAGAGTAACAAATACTCATGTTTTAAATTAATTAATGTTATGAATATTCATTAAAAAACATTTATTCATATTTCTTATTATTTATTGATCTTAGAGTATTATCGAAAAACAATGATTTTCATAAAATAAAAATTCTAAATGAACAAATTTATTTAGAAAAAGGTAGAGTAGTTAAGGATTGTATATATGGTGTAGCAAATGCAACGATTATCTATTGCAAAATGGACATAGGACTAAAGACAACAATTTTCTTGCCTATTTAGACAATGAGAACGGTTTTCAAACTAGTGCCTTTATACAAAGTGGCAACAGTTTCAAAATTGTTGCCTATAAACACAATGACCATGGTTTTCTACTTTCCTTTTAGATCATGATTTTTAACCTTGCCTTTAACATTGCACATAAACCGTTGTCTATTTAAATAATAGACAACGGTTTTAAAAAGGTGTTGCCAAAAGTCAAAAAAACGTGGCCTAAACAAAAGACAACGCCTCAGACTACCACAGTTAAAAAATCGTTGTCTTTGGCAACGAGAACAATTTTTTGACTTTTGGCCACAGTTTTCAGCCGTAGACATAGGTCAAAAATGTTGTAGTGACCATACTTACATGTTAACATAATTCTACTATATTTTGAAATTTGCCATATCTACTCATACTTACTTAACATAGTGTTATCATCCTACATGTTATACAAAGTCGGGGGTCTAAATTTTCTTCTTTTAGAAGTATTATAGAAAATAGTAGTGAAAAAGTTTTACTCAAGAGGTCAAAAAATTCAAGGGTTGAGAACAACTACATGCCTTATGAGTCATAATAAGTTTGAGGTGTGGGTAATAGTCCACATTGTTTCCCTATTTGTTTATCTTCTTATGAAGTTAACAATACAATTTTAAAAAGTATTTTTCAACTATGAAAATTGTAAAAAGTAGATTGCGTAATTTGATGGAAGATACACGAATGAATAATTATCTAGTGACTTATATATATTTAGTGAGAAGTGTTCAACAACATTGACACAAATTAAATATCTTTCAACGATTTCAAAATGTGAAATCATATAGAATAAATCATTATATCATCAAGATTAATGTATTTAACAAAATATCATTATTAATCATATATTAATAAGTCAAAAGTAAGAGATAATAATGTAAAAATATATACATAGTTAGTACATCATTTATCATTCATTTATATACTTATATTTAAAAGTTAATAATAATTAAATATAAATCATAAATGATTCAATGGTAGCTTAAATTTTTTTACATTATCAGTCTATACAATATTTTTACACTAAAATCAAATGGATTAATTCTAATCGAATAAGATATATTTAGAAATGTTTGTAGAAGACCATATAATAATTATCTTATGTGATGTGGGACCCACATTATTACCAACTTGATGGATTCACATAAAAGAGTGGACTTGATTTAGTGATTGTTCACCCCTCTGAGCTTTATTACTACTGCACAACCCTCAACATGGTCTCCTCTTTCTATATTAAATTGAATTTTTTTTAACTTCAAATAAATATAAATACAGCTTTTAAGATACTACTGCTTTATCAAAATCTAGTGAAGATTTAGCTTCCATGGTTAATGTGATTAAGCTTCCACAATGAAGGCAATGAATCAATCAAGAAAACTCAAACAAGAAGATAGAAAATGAACTCTTCCTTTATTGTTACTATCAATGAATGAATGAATTGATTAAAAAAGAATGGAAAGCAATCTGCAAAACAAAGAAAATAACAGAAATTTCCAAAAAAGGAAACTTACCTAAAAACAGAAATAACAGAAATTTAAAAAACTACTAAAAAATGAAACTTTCAGTTTTCAAGTTGAGGTGTTTCTAGATCACTTGGATTTTGAGCTGGGCTTGTAGAATGAGTGTTCTCTTGCATTGGGCTTGAATCATGAGTGGTTTGTTTGGTAGTTTTAACACACCCCCGCAAACTTGGCATATGAATATCTATAATGCCAAGTTTGGAAAGAATGCTTCGAAAAGGGGATGGAGACAAGGATTTAGTGAAAATATCAGCTAGTTGAAGTGAAGTGTGTATTGGAAGAAGATGGATAGTATGATTTTGTAGGCGTTCTCGAACTACATGGCAATCAATGTCAATATGCTTCGTTCTCTCATGGAAGACCGGGTTAGATGCTATGTGAAGAGCTGAATTATTGTCACAAAAGATGCTAACTGGTTTGTGGTGAGAAATGTTCAAATCTCTGAACAAGAAGACGAGCCACTGTGCCTCACAAGCAGCCATGGCAAGTGCTCTATATTCTGCTTCGGAAGAAGATCTTGAAACTGTGTTTTGCTTTTTGCTTTTCCAAGAGACAAGAGCAGAACCTATGAAAAAGCACCAACCAGTCACAGATCTTCGAGTGTCAATGCAGGTTGCCCAATCTGAATCAGAGTATCCTTGAATATCGGATGTGTTGTTGCTTGGAAAGAAAATTCCTTGACCAGGAGAGTTTTTAAGATATGAGTACTTGTGTGGCAGCTTTGTAATGTCCATCAGTTGGAGCAGCAAGGTATTGGCTAAGGCAGCCTACTGCATAGGATATGTCAGGTCTGGTGTGAGTGAGGTAAAGCAATTTTCCCATGAGTCTTCTATAAGAGGTTATGTCTGATAGAGGTGAGCCAGATTGAGAATAAAGAGGAGTGTTGTATGCCATTGGTGTGGAGGCTGGTTTTGCTCCAAGGAATCATGTTTCTTGGAGAAGTTCCAAGGTGTATTTTCGTTGATATATAGTAATTCCCTGTTTTGATCTAGCCACCTCCATGCCAAGGAAGAATTTTAATTCTCCTAGATCCTTGATGCTGAACTTGTTATGAAGGACAGTCTTTGTGTGAATGATTTGATCAATGCTAGTTCCTGTCAAGATCAAGTCATCAACATACACTAAGATAGCTGTGAAATCAGAGTTAGTATAATGAATAAATAATGAATAATCAGAGGAGGATTTCACATAACCAAGTTGTAGCAAGGTGTTGGTGAGTTTGTCATGTCATTGTCTACTTGCTTGCTTGAGACCATATATTGATTTCTGCAATTTGTATACAAGAGTTGGATCTGAAATGTTGAGCCCTGGTGGTGTCTTCATGTAAACAATTTCCTTAAGATCTCCATGTAGGAATGCTGTATTGATGTCTAGCTAGTGTAAGTGCCAATTGCGCATGGCTGCAAGGCATAAAATTACTCTTATGGTGGTCATTTTTACAACTGGGCTAAATGTTTCCATGTAGTCCACCCCTTCAGTTTGAGTGAAACCTTGAGCAACTAATCTAGCTTTGTACCTTTCTACTGACCCATCAACATGATGTTTGGTTTTAAAAATCCATTTGCACCGTATGGCTTTCTTGTCTGGAGGTAGGTTGGTTAGGATCCAGGTGTGGTTTTTGGCCCAGGCATCTAATTCTGTATGAATGGCTTGTTTCCAGTGATCATGTTGCATAGCTTCTAGGTAATGTGTGGGAGTTTGGTTAGCTGATATGCACAAGGAGAAGTTCTTATGTCTAGAGGATAGGTTGTCATAAGTTAGAGAGTTACTAATAGGGTGTTGGATATGAGGGTCAGGCATGATGGATTGGTGCAGGAGGGTCAAGTGATAATCTCTTAGGTAAGTAGGGGGGTTTCTGATTCTTTAAGGATGTCTAGTTGAATTGGGATTGTGCAATGTTTGATCTATTGGAGTAGGCTGATCAGTGATATTTGTGTTAGGGTCATTGGTTTGGGTTGAACTGGTTTCTGGCAAGGGATAGAAAAGGATGTCTGAGTTATGCACAGGGAGAATAGGATGAGTCTCACTATTAGCATCACTGCTGTTAAAGTTAGTTGCACAAAAGGGAAACACATGTTCAAAGAAAGCAATATTTCTAGAAATAAAAATCTCATTTGTGTTGAGATCCAGCATAATGGACCCTTTTGTCCCATGAGGGTAACCAAGGAATACACATTTCCTTGATCTAGGATCAAACTTCTTTCTGTTAGAGACTAGGGTAGATGCAAAACAGAGACAACCAAATACCTTTAAGTTGGTGATGTCTGGTAATATGCTATGCAATGCTTCAAAAGGAGATTTGTTAGATAGAAACATAGTAGGTTGTTTATTAATCAGATGCACAGAATGTCCTACAGCAAAATTCCAATAGCAAAGAGGCAAGTTTGACTGAAATAAAAGGCACCTAGCAACACCTATTATATGCTGGTGTTTCCTCTCAACTATGCCATTTTGTTGAGGGGTTTCAACACATGTTGTTTGGTGTTGTATGCCTTCTTTCATGTAGAAGTCTTTCATTAAAAATTCTTGCCCATTATCAGTTCTGATTAGTTTGATTCCCTTATCAAATTGGTTTTTTGCATATTATACAAAAGTTTTAACCAAAATGGTAGCTTCACTTTTCTGTTTCATAAAATGTACCCACGTAAATCTAGTTTTGTCATCTACAATAGTCAAGAAATATTTGTGACCAAAGGTGGATGGGGTACTAATGGGCCCCCAAATGTCTACATGAACTAAATCAAACATAGATTGAGATTTAGAACTACTATCATTGAATGGCAGTTTTTTGTGCTTGGCTAAATGACAGATTTCACAAGGATCTAAAGACTTATTGCATTTAATAGATGGAAAAACAGATTGCATAATTGTCATTTTCTTGTGAGATAAGTGTCCTAATCTAGAATGCCAAACATTACTGTCATCATAACCAGTGTACACATTAACATGATGTGATTCAAAGTTTTTCTTGCTGGATTGAGTTAGCACATATAGACATCCCTTCAGCTTAGCTGCACCAATCATACTCAAGGAGTGAGGTTCCTGAATTTGACAATGATTGGTGTAAAAAGTCAAGGTGCAGGCTAAAGATGTGGTGAGTTTTGAAATGGATATAAGATTGAAGTTAAAAGTAGGAACATGTAATACATCTGTGAGGTAGAGGTCATCAGAGAACACAATGGTTCCTGAGTGATGTGTTGTAACTTGCTCACCATTGGGTAAGGCAATCAAGAGAGGTTTGATTCTCTTAAAATTCTGATAAAGTGTAAGGGAGTGACAGACATGGTCTGTGGCTCCTGTGTCAAGGACCCAGCAACTTGATGTGCTATTGTTAGTTAAGGAATTTAGAGATGTACCTGCTTTGGTTGTTTCAAAAGAAGACATAGATGTTGATAGGGAACTGACTTGGTTGGTTGTGTGTGATGTTTGCTTCATAGATTCCTGAATCATGTTCTTTAAGGCATTATGTTGAGCTGGTGTAAATAGGCATATTGGATCAACCTTTTCTTCCTTGGTTCCATTCTGCTCAGTTTCTGTCAATGATTCAATCATTTGTGCATCTGTTCCTGAGTAGCAGTTGATGTTTGTGGAATTGGTGAAGTAACCAGGTGGAAAACCATGCTTCTTGTAGCAAATATCAACTGTATGTCCTGTCTTTTGGCAATAAGTACAGATCTTATGTCCTCTTCCTCTTCCAAATCTTCCTTGGTTATTAGATCTTCCAGCCATAGGTTCTCTCATGCTTCTTGCCCTGCCTCTTGATCTGCTGTCATAATTTTTGCTTGATATATTTGCTGAGAATCCAGGTTCTTCAAAAGACATCTGTCTTTCTTGTTGGACAAGAATTGAGAACACTTTGCTGATAAGAGGCATAGGCTCCATAAGCATAATTTGCGATCTTACATAAGAGAATTGCTCATTCAATCCTCTAAGAAAGCAGATTATGTATTCATTCTCTCTGTATTTCTTTATGGTAGGTATGAGTGCACAATGACACTTTGTTTCACAATAACAGGGAGGAATTGGTATGTAGTTATCAAGTTGTTGCCATACACCTTTCATTTGTGTGTAGAATTTGTCAATGGATCCACTTCCTTGTTTGATGGAATGCATCTCCCCTATGAGTTCTGAAATCCTGAACATGTCACCTTGATGATATCTTTCCTTCAAGTCATTCCAAATTTCTTGAGCACTATCCATCCATAACACACTTTGTACTATGGATGGTTCTATTGAGTGACTCAGCCAAGAAACTACTAAGTTGTTGCATCTTTTCCAAGCAGCATACATTGGATCAAGGGCAGCAGGTTTGGTCAATGTTCCATTGATGAATTCCAGCTTGTTCTTTGTCTCTAAGGCCATGGTCATCGCTCTTGACCATGGATGGTAGTTCTCCCCATTCAGCAGAGTGGAAACAAGTCCACTTTCTGGATTTTCGTTGGGGTGCAGGTAGTAAGGGTTTGATGGATCAAGAATTGGGTTGATGGTTTGGTTGGCCATTGTTGAGAGAGGAAGAAAGAGATGGTAAGGGTGAGGAAGAACAGAAAGATAGTTTGAGGAGGAGGAAGACAGATAGTGGCGCAGCAGAGTCACCCTCTTGAGGGTGCTCTGATACCATGTGAAGATTTAGCTTCCATGGTTAATGTGATTAAGCTTCCACAATGAAGGCAATGAATCAATCAAGAAAACTCAAACAAGAAGATAGAAAATGAACTCTTCCTTTATTGTTACTGTCAATGAATGAATGAATTGATTGAGAACATAATGGAAACCAGATTGCATTATATAGCAATCTGCAAAACAAAGAAAATAACAGAAATTTCCAAAAAAGGAAACTTACCTAAAAACAGAAATAACAGAAATTTAAAAAACTACTAAAAAATGAAACTTTCAGTTTTCAAGTTGAGGTGTTTCTAGATCACTTGGATTTTGAGCTGGGCTTGTAGAATGAGTGTTCTCTTGCATTGGGCTTGAATCATGAGTGGTTTGTTTGGTAGTTTTAACAACATTATTTGTTATTGCTTTTTATGAGGCCAGTGAGAATCCAGATTAGCATATATAATATTCACTGAAATAACCAAAAGGTTTTGTTTTCCATTTAAATAATTTAAATTGATATATATATATATCATTGAAGATACATGCTCTCATCCACCAGCAGATACTTACCCTCTACCCTCACCAGCAGCTAGCCCCACTTGGGTTCAAATCATCTTCATAACAGAAACTCCAATATTAGGTATAAATACTTATATATATGCGGCACAAATTTTTTTTTAATGGTTTAAATTTTATTATTTATTAATAAAACAATATTATTAAATTATCAAACTTCATTATTCCCTCATATTTTAGTACGGAAGCCTTCAGAAAGTCTCCCAACTCAACATCTCATTCCTCCTTCACTTTATCAGTTTGTCTTATTGTCGAGCTTCAACTAAGAATTTAGTATATGTATGATAATAATGATGTACGTATATCCATTTTTTGTATATCAAATATATCCTCTCATCATTTAGGTGAGAAATTTAACTATTTTGGAGTATGTAAATGTTTTTCCCAATAATTGTCATATTGGAGAATAAAGTCACCAGAAAACAAGACAACATCAATCAATTAACCGAATAAGTGTTATCGATTAACACAAATGTTAATCGATTAACTGGTTAGAAAATCAAGTGAAGTTATAAAATCTAAACAATCAATATTTTTGGGATTCACAATTATAATTTATCCTTTATACTTTAAAGTATATTTCTTAATTGTGAAGGAAGATTAATGCAATAATACAAATTTAATTTATATTCTAATGTGTATAAGTTCAAATTTTAATATTGGTATTAAAAGTTTCATTAGTGGATAATCTATAAATACAATTTATCATGAAAAAATTATAAGTACCCACATGAACAATCTTTGAGCCATGATATTTTTCCTATATATTTTATAAAGTTTATTAAATTAGGATTGGTTATTGATTCGATTAAGGTATTGAGTATGGATGAATGGTCGGATGACTGAGTTATTAGCATACCATTTACTAATTTTTTTAAATATAAAAATTATTATTATGCAAGTATATGATTGAATAATTAAACAACCAATAAGAATAGTTTTATTACAACAAAATGTCACAAATAAGTTGAAAACATTATCAAATAACATATGTTTTGCATTTGTAACAATCAAATTTTAAACTTAATTAAGCAACAAAGGTTTTATTCCAACATAAGTTAACAAATAATAACTATAATTACAATAATGATAAGCATAATTACAAATAAGTTAAAGAGATCAGATTGTTTTACTCTTAAAAACGATGTCGTTTTGATATTATTTTAAACTAATTAAACTAATTAAACTAATTGAGTTGAACCCGTTTAACTAGCTAAATCACTGATTTTATACTCAAACTGACCTAATCAAACTAATTCGTGTTGATTTTGGTGCATAATTGGTCAAAAGAGCAACTCAAATCAGTAAAATATTCGATTAATGGTTTAAGTATGATTTTATTAGTCCCTACCCACAAACTCACGTACACTTTTATTATAGGAAAATTACAATTTTAGGCTTTTTCTTTCTATAATCAAAGATGTTCTCTTATATTATGACTAACCAACTAATTTTTTTGCTTTTCCCAAAAAATTACTTTATTTAATGGGATCTATTTGAAAACAAAACAAAACGACTGTATTAACGAGTGCCGCGAGAAAATGGTTAGATAATCAAAAATAAAAATTACATTAGCAACCCCTTTAAGGTCACATGTTTTAAACTTTAAAGCATTTAAAAACAATGTTATTAATATTCTACTTGGTTATCAAATTGGTCATTGAAATAATGATATATCAGTTAAATTAGTGGTTCACTAATTAAACTAACTGCATACCGATGAAGTTAGATATACATATATAATATATTAATATAATATTGAAAAACCAATAAAAAACTATTAATTTTTTATTTTCATTAAAAATTAATTTTAAATAAAAATCGGTCAGTATGACCGGTACACTCAATTAAAAACCGGCCGGTATAACTACTTTTGGTATGTATGATTTTATGACCAATATAATTATTGTACCATACTGTTATTGAGACTGATTTAGAGGTTGAACTGACTGACACGGACCAATTTTTATAATACTATTTAAAAGCATCATTTTCTAATAAAAGAAATTCATATTTGATTCTTTAATAAGTGCTCTTACAACAGTTAACAATTTTCGTAAAAGAAAACTATTTCATTTACAATCCTCATTTTTCTAAAAATATTCATTATGAGAATCATGCTAGAAATAAAAAAAAAAGAGCAAAATATGTACAGAGATGGGTAATTATTAAAATAAAATAGCTTTTTATTTTAATATAAAAGCTCTCTCTTGGAGTCTTTAAGTTTGAACTCTTGGCTAGCAAAAAGCCAAAAACCCTTATAAAATATGATGTTTTTATATCATTAGCAAATCATCTACCATTTATATGTTAACTAGCATTGATTCTCAAACAAACGTATTACAAATCAATAATAGATGATATACTGACAGTGTAAAAAACTTTACACAATGTATACATTTAAAACTCTTAAAAATAAACATTGCAATGATTTTTTTAACTTTTTTTTTATAAAAAGCAGTATCAATTGGACTTTTTTTTAGTTGAAATATATTAAGGGGATCTTTACAACTTGTACCCTGTTACCATAAAATTTCATTCTCCTTTATTTTATGCGTAAACGTTTTCAATTAATGATTCCATCTTTAATTTATTAATTCAATATAACATAGTGCTTTTTGTCCAATACAAATGCAAAATAATACTCTTTTAAGTTTTAAGTTAATCACACTTCAGCTTAAATTGATTTCTTTGGGACAACTGCTTACATTGATATCACCATTCCATTACCTATTTTAAATTTTGTATTTTATTTATCTTCTGTTTATAATAGACAATGATGTTGGAGTTAGGTATGATAACTATGAATGAAAAACTCTCCTAACAAGTATATAAGGTAATTGCATTCTCACATACTCAATTTCAAAACATCTAATTAAGCTAGAACATTACCAGAAGTTGCTCCATACACTTGCTGTATTTTAAATGAGAAAAATATATGTAATGACAATATATAAATTTTATATACTGTCATGTATTATCATTATTCATATTACTCTTCAAAAAGAAGTAATATAAATGAATGATGTAGTAATTGTCTCTAAATCTTTATACTCACAGTGTATAAATATTATATTCATTTTAAATTCCATATATATAAAATAATTAATTCTAAAATAATCTTTATTGAGAGTTAAATAATCATGTCATTGATTTTGTTAGAATTTAAGCATGAGAAATAAGTGTTATATTAAAAATGAGATGCACATGTTATAAGTAAAATGAGATAAGATTATTGTCATTAATAGAGAGATAAACACTTCAAAAAATAAAAGAAATACAAATTTTAATAATAAATTTATCCATTTAATTATAATAAAATTACATTTGTGTCATTAAAAATAAAGGGAGAAATGAAACCCTAATAATTAAGATGATACTTATTCAAGTAATAAAATTACTATGGACCTAATGAATATTTTAAATATCATCAAGATAAATATGGTGTGGGACTCATAATTAAGATTCTTTTGCTATAAAAGATTATCTCTTCAGCGTTAACAAGCATAAGTTGCTTTTAACCGCTAAGGACTGTTTGGTGCACTTCTTCTTACACCAGGTTCCACTATTGTTAAAATGGTAGGAGTCATACTTGAATGGGAAAGAGAATCTCGAAGAAGAAAGAAGGAGAAAAAATAATATTTCTCATTGAACTGAATGAATGATAGTTTACAATGAAAGTAACTATATGTACATGGAAATAAAACTTGACTAACTAAAATCACTAAAACTAACTCTAACTATAACTAGCTTAATACAATATCAACACAAATACTAAAATATAGTTTAAAATATATTTCAACAACCCCTCAAGCTGGAATTTATCATGCATTCCAAGCTTGAAATGATGGTGTTGAACATGATCATATACTCTAGTACCTCCTCTAGCTGGTGAAGGAATCCTTATCTCACAGTCTTGAAATTTGAATGTGAAGCAATGACAATACTGACGCTTAACCACCATAGGTAGAAGCAACTTTATCTAAAGTTTAACCATATATTTTGACATAAGTTTAACCAACCAAACCAACCATAATGGATGAAAGAAAGAAAATAAAATGGACCTTAATCTTGATCCCAACATGCTGCTTCAATGATGCAAAATACACACCATAATAATCTTATGTGTTTACAAGAGAGGTATAGAAAATAGAGTATGAATGAAATTGAGGTGATCGGTGGTAGGCAAATGAGAAAAGGTCGGAATAAAAGGAATTCTTGAATATCTTCCACTCGTTACAAAATATCGATGATCTAAGTTTCCGAAAAATGAGCTTCCATATTAGGCAAATTGGGTCATCACCTGTTAAAGTTGTTAGTTGATTTCAGTTTGTTAATTGTAATATTGTTTTCGTTAATTGATTAAGAGTTTAATTAATCGTTTAACTAGTTAGTTATTAGTTATAGGCATTGTAGTATATAAAAGGTGATTCCCTTTTTCTTTGTAATTCAATATAGAAAGTTTCTATTTTCTCATTCATGATTCTTTCATACTTCTTGATTCATCAAGAAGCTTTCTTCTCCATGGCTCTTACCACATTTTAACATGGTATCAGAGCGATAATTATTATTTTGGTGGCTTCCGCTTATACTTCTCTTCCAAGATTCAAATCATTCTTCCATCTTCTTTGTTTCCATCAAGAGCTATGTCATGTTTATCATCAAGAAATGTCACTTTGCCCCGGTCTTAGAAACAGAAAGTGATGCAATTGCTATGAATAGTGCTAAAAAACATTGTTGCACAGGTGGAGAGATCAACATGCATTATCACCATCAGGAAGAATTTTTTTAGTGTCATTATGGAAGATTGAAAAAGTGCAGCCAAAAGGTTACTACTGCATATGATCCATTAGTGGCTGCATCTATGATTTGCAATCAAGGAGTCCTATGCATCACACTTCAACATTACTCCAAGGTTTAACCAAAGTACTCATAGTGTTGAGGTTGATCCATCTTCTAAAATTTGGGTTGTTATAACCTAAGATTTTGTGTACATTTTACATTTATGTTCTTTTCTTATTCTTTCATCTATTACCCCCAATTATTTCTCATTTCTTTATTACTCTAGTTTCTTTACCGCCCCCTCTCTATCATTAAACACACAACATTATAGTGTGTAATTTTTTCTTCATTGAAGTAACATATAAGGATCAAGATTAAGGTCCATCTCATTTTTCTCTTTCATCCGTTATGATTGGTCTGCTTCTGTCAAAAAGATGATTAAGCATTGGATGAAATTGTTTCTGCCAAATGGTGGTTAAACGTCAGTATTGCTTCATGTTCAGATTTCAAGACTGGGAGACGAAGATTCGCTCACCAGCAAGAGGAGGTATTAGAGTATATGTGGTATTCATCACAATCATTTCAAGCTTGGAATGTTTGACACATTCCAGCTTGAGGGAGGATGTTAAAGTTGTTAGTTGATTTCAGTTTGTTAATTGTAATATTGTTTTCGTTAATCGATTAAGAGTTTAATTAATCATTTAACTATGTAGTTATTAGTTAGGCATTGTAGTATATAAATGGTGATTCCCTTATTCTTTGTAATTCAATATAGAAAGTTTCCATTTTCTCATTCATGATTCTTTCATACTTCTTGATTCATCAAGAAGTTTTCTTTTCCATGGCTCTTACCAGATTTTAACATCATCTACATCAAGGACACACATACCTACTATGACCTTGTTTTGTTTTCATATTCATATTGAGTAGTCATAGGAGAGAAAAACATTGGTCAAAACAGAGAATCCAAAATGTGCATACACTTTAGAACTCCAACTCACAACTTCAACATGATGTCCCTCTTAGGATCCATAAAAAATCAAATGGGTTTCACAAACTCTTCATGTTCTCATGACAAATCTTTCTCTGAAAAAACTAAATGGAAAGATTGAAACTTTCTCAGTGATATTGAAGACCCATCATCAATTTTTTAAGAAACGTATTCATTGAATGAATATTGAATTAAGTGAATGAATTAATTATACAAAGTCATAATGAATCATTTATATAAAAGTAAGGAAAAACTAACTACCCTAACCAAACTAACTAACCAACTAACAAAAGCTCAACTCCTTTAACATTCCCACACAAGCTGGAATGTATTAAGAATTTCAAGCTTGAAATAACTGTGTTGAATATGATGATAACAGAGAGAAAAGTGGATCAGAATCTTGATCCTAATATGTTGCTTCAATTATATAAAATTACACACTATAATAATGTTGTGTGTGAGAGGGGATAAAGAAAATATAGTAATCAAGAAAAAGGTAATTGGGGTTAGAAGTCCGGCTATAACTCATTGAGCAATGTTTGTGAAGAATAGATACAAGAAATCTCCAAGAACATGGGACGTCCAATTGCAAGTGTGTATAAATATACAACAAGTAAAGCCCAATATCAGAAAAAGTATCAACTTGAACCTCCATAGGAAAGTAGTAGACGACATAACACTTTGCATGTGTGACAATATATTCTTCATTGCATCAACACTATTGCATTGTAGGGACGTTACATCACCCTATGTTATGACCAACAATTTGAGTCAGATGTGACACTTTCATGCATCACACGAAGAAAAAGAAACTTCAAGAACATCAAAATCACCAAGAACTTCTTGGTGAGTTTGTTGACTAAAATATTTCAAGAACTTCAACTTCTACAACAAATTCCATCTCTATGAGTGTGGCCCAAGTTTATAAGCCTTAAGTTTCACCATTGGAGTGTGGCCCAAGGGGTACAATGAGTTTTATGAGTGGGTGAGGACTCACACAAACAAAACCCCTCCACACACACGTGCGTGCGCACCACCACCACTACACCCTCCTCCCACGCCGCCGTCCGGCCTCCTCAGCTCGGCTCAGGCTTGGGCCCAACATTCTTTTTAAATAATTTTTTTATTTTATTTTGGGTCCCTTTTTGAGCTACACAAACAACAATTTTAAGACTTTTGACCGCAATGACATTCGTAGATAATATTACTGGATCGAACAACTATGACATGAACAAGCTATTTCAGTTTGACTCGACAAATTTCAAACGTTGACAACAAGATGGAATTTTTCCTCATTATGAGAAAAGTTGCTCACGTTCTGAAAACCGATATCCCAGTGGTGTCAGATGAGGCTGAAAAAGAGGAAATGGATAAACTGGCTATTAAAATAGCTCTCTGGAATGAAAGTGATTACTTATGTTAGAACTTCATTCTGAATAGGTTGTCTGATAATCTCTATGATTACTACAACCCATACAAGTCTGCCAAATTAATTTGGTATGCACTTGAGAAAATATATGATACTAAGGAAGCTGTGACTAAGAAATATGTTGTTAGCCGCTACCTCAAGTATCACATGATTGATGATAAATCAGTAGAGTCTCAATCCCACGAGATTCAGAAAATTGCTCATGAGATATTTCTCAGGGTATGCCCCTAGATGAGCAATTTCAAGTGGTTGTCATAATTGACAAGTTGCCTCCTAGTTGAAAGGACTTCTAAAACCTTCTGAGGCATAAGACCAAAGAAATCTCTTTGGAATCTCTGATCACTCGTCTTCGTATTGAAGAAGAGGCTCATAAGCAAGATCAGAAAGATTAGGTGCTGAATGTCTCCAACAATAACACTAAGAAGAAATTTTCAGGTGTGGTTCTGAAGCCTTCTCGCGCTAACTTCAAGAATCAGAATCGCAGTGGGAATAAGGCTAAGAACATAAGTCAGAACAAGAATTGGAACCCCCAAAAGGTCCAATATGCTAAGCCACCCGCTAAAAATGACTACAGCAACCTGCTCATTTGCTTCAAATGTGGGAAGCCATGTCATATGGTACGCAAATGCAGAAATAAACATATGGATCGTCCTCCACAGGCCAACATGGTTGATGAATCATTTGTGGCTGTATTATCTGAGGTCACTATGGTTGGAGGAACTGATGGGTGGTGGGTAGACACTAGCGCATCCCGCCATGTCTGCTATGACTATGCTATGTTCAAAACATACACAAATTCTGATGATAAGAAGGTGTTGTTGGGTGACTCCCTCACTACTATTGTTGCTAGAACTGGTGATGTGGAGCTGAAGTTTACATCTGGGAAGACTCTAATTCTCAAAGATGTGATGCATACTCCATAGATGAGGAAGAACTTCTGGCTTTCTTCTTAATAAGGCTGGCTTTACCCAGACCATAGGAGCAAACTTGTATACTCTTACTAGGAATGAGGTATTTATTGGGAAAATGTATGCCACTGATGGCATGTTTAAATTAAATGTTGATGTTTATATTAATAAAATTTATGATTATGTTTACATGTTGTGTGATTTTAATATGTCATTCTAGACTTTGTCATATTAATAAACGTGCAAGAGTAGCTTAGGTTTAATTCCAAAGTTATCTAAAAATGATTTTCAAATTTGTGAATCATGCAATTAAGCAAAAATTTCAAAAAAACCACATAAATCAGTTATGCGAGAATCTGAGCCTTTAGATTTAATACACTCAGATATATGTGAATTATATGGAACGTTAACTAGAAATAGTAAACGCTATTTTATCACTTTTATTAATGATTGTTCTGATTTTACCTATCTATATCTTATGAAAAATAAAAGCGAAGCACTTGACATGTTTAAGTTATATGTAACTGAAATTGAAAATTAACTCAACAAGAAAATAAAGAAACTCAGAAGTGATAGAGGTACTGAGTATGACTCTAACATGTTTAATGATTTTTATAAATTAAATGACATTATTCATGAAACAACTGCACCATATTAACCTGAAATGAATGGTAAAGCTGAAAGAAAGAATAAAACTTTAACTGAATTAGTTGTAGTTATTATGTTAAGTTCTGGTCCAGCACCCTCTTGGTGGGGTGAAATTTTATTAGTTGTATGTTATGTGCTAAATAGAGTCCCCAAGACTAAAAGAAAACTTTCCCCATATGAAATTATTAAGAATAGACAACCAAACTTGTCTTATTTGAGAACTCGGGGTTGTCTGGCTTATGTTCGGATACTAGACCCAAGAGAGTTAAACTCGCAAGTAGAGCCTACGAATGTGTATTTATTGGGTATGATGTAAACAACAAGGCGTACAGGTTTTATGACCTTAACGCAAAAGTGATCATTGAGTCTAATGATGCTGACTTCAATGAGATGAAATTCCCTTTTAAATTGAGGAATAATTGAGACACAATAACTAGTCACATACCTATGATTAACAATAATGATAATAACGATGGGTTAGAAATATAACGTAGAAGAAGTAAGAGAGCAAGGACTGCTAGAGAGTATGGACTTGATTATATGGTTTATACAATGGAAGAGGATCCATCAATACTCCAAGAAGCTTTGACTTCTTTGGATGCTGATTTACGGCAAGAAGCCATAAATAATGAGATGGATTCTCTAGAGTCTAATAAGACCTGACATTTAGCTAACTTGCCTCTTGGCTACAAACTTATTGGTTGTAAGTGGATATTGAAAAAGAAACTGAAACATGATGGCACAATGGATAAATACAAGGCTCGCCTTGTAGCTAAGGGTTTCAGACAAAGAGAAAATGTAGATTTCTTCGACACATTTTCACCTGTTACTAGAATAACATCCATTAGAGTACTAATATCGATCGCTGCGATACATAATTTATTAGTACATCAAATGGATGTTAAGACTACATTTTTAAATGGTAATTTGGAAGAAGAAATCTATATGGAACAAATTGAAGATTTTGTAATACATGGGCAAGAAAATAAGGTCTGTAAATTAGATAAGTCGTTGTATGGTCTTAAGCAAGTACCTAAACAGTGGCATGAAAAGTTTAACGACTTAATGGTCTCGAATGAGTTTAAGGTGAATGAAAGTGACAAATGCATTTAGTTTAAGGTGAAGGAAAGTGACAAATGCATTTATTACAACTCAGAAAATGACATTTACACTATCATATGTGTCTATGTAGACGATCTACTCATATTTGGTTCCAACATTCATGTTGTGAATAATGTGAAATCATTGTTGTGTAACAACTTTGATATGAAAGACCTTGGAGAGACAAGTGAAATCCTTGGTATAAAAATTACTAGGTCAAAAGAAGGAATTTCTTTGGATCAATCTCACTATGTGGAAAAGATCTTAAAGAAATATAAATACTTTGACTGTAAACCTGCTAGCACACCATATGATCCAAGTGTAAAACTTTTTAAGAACACTGGTGAACGTGTAAGACAATGCTAGCATCATTGGCAGCTTTCGGTACGCCACTGATTGCACTAGACCCGACATTGCCTATGTTGTGGGATTATTATGCAAGTTTACCAACAGACCTAGTATGGAGCATTGGTATGCTATAGAAAGGGTAATGAGATACCTTAAGAAAATAATGAACCTTGGATTACAATACTGAAGTTTCCAGCTGTCCTATAAGGATTCAGTGATGTTGATTGGAACACTCTTTCAGATGATTCCAAAGCAACCAGTGGCTATATATTTAGCATAACTGGTGGGGTTGTTTCTTGGAAGTCAAAGAAACATACTATTTTGGCTCAATCAACTATGGAAGCTGAGATGATAGCACTAGCAACAGCTAGTGAAGAAGCAAGTTGGCTGAGAAGCTTGCTTGCAGAGATTCCCCTATGGGAAAAACCAATTCCAGCTATGTTGATCTATTGTGATAGTACTGCGACGATTGCAAAAATTGAGAACCACATAACGGTAAGAAATGACAAATTCATCGTAAGCACAACATCATTAGAGAGTTACTCTCTACAGGAACTGTTAGAGTGGATCATGTAAGCACTGAGAATAAATTAGCAGATCCTTTGACGAAAGGACTAGCTAGAGAGAAAGTCCATAATACTTCTAAGAGTATGAGACTATTGCCCTTAGAACGAGTATCACTCATGATGGTAACCTGACCTAACTGACTGGAGATCCCAAGAAATAGGTTCAATGGGTAATAACAAGTTGTGAAGTGCTATGAGAATGAATAAGCTATAAAATTATGAGAAGCATGATTCCTGCAACATATGGAAGGATGAGTTAAAACTCTTAATGAGAACTATACTCCAATTGGAGTGAAGTACCTAAGCTACAAGAGTACTCTTGATAGATTCACATATGTAAATGTGGAAGTGGGGCCCGCTTCCTATGAAATTTTGGGGCATAAATTTCTAGAGCATTCACTATATTAGGATAGACGTGCATGACCTTTAACGCACAGACTTTATAGAATAAACCTTTGAAAAGGTTGTGTGTGGTTTGATGTCGGAGATAGAGTTCAAGACTACAAGTCACTCTAGTAAAATCTGGATCTTATTCACTATGCAAAGGTTTAAGACGTATGACACATTTGTTTATGCACAATCTTATTGATACCACAGAAAATCCTAGAAATCGTTTTTTAATTTCAAGTAGGGGATTGTTGAAATTTGTTGAAAATGATGAGTTTTTGAAGTGGTTTAATGCACATTAATGAGGCTATTTATGGTGACTTTTGAGTTTGTGAAATGAAAAAACTCACTAGTCTCACATTCCTTGGAGGAGGGAAGTTTGAAGGCTTTATAAGCCTTAAGTTTCACCATTGGGGTGTGCCCCAAGGGGTACAATGTGTTTTGTGAGTGGGTGAGGACTCACACAAACAAAACCCCTTCACACACATGCGCACGCACCACCACCACCTTCGCCGCCTGCCGGCTCGGCTCGGCTTGGGCCCAACATTCTTTTTATTTTTGGTCCCTTTTTGGGCTTGCACCGTGTGTTGACCAAGTCAAATACGCATGCCACACGTGTGAGACTTAGTCCACACGGTTGAAGAGTGGGAGGAGAAGATCTCGGGTGATTCACGTGGAGAATTTTTCCAGCTGTCGGATCATGTGACCGTTTGAGATTGGGCCACGTTTTGGGCCGTCGGATGGAGGATCCGTTGGAGGCCTCACGCTACAAATAGAGGCTTCCTCCCATCATTATTATTCGCACCAAGTTGAAGGCGTTTCCTCTCAACTTTTCTTTCTCGCCCCTAATACTCCGTCGACACATTTCCGACAACCTTCTCCCCTTTCTTTTCGTGGCACTTGAGAATTGGCACAGGCAGCCAAAGTAGGATTTTGATAACTAACACTGATAGTCAGTATTGTGGGTAAAGAATTGGCACAGGTAACCATATTATGGGAATTTGAGAACTGACATTGGTAGTCAGTATTGTGTGTGTATTCGAGAATGATTCTTACAATGCAATAAGATATCGTATAATAGAGAACTGAACTGTTTTATCCTTGGGATGGCGTGGTTGATAGTCTGCTTGCACAATTTTAGCAGTACCACGAAACATCTTAAAGAGAGCGACCTGGTCGTGACTTAGCCAGTAAAGATTATCTCGTGCTATTCAAAATTGTTGCGAGCTATGCAAACAACATATTTTCATTGTAAATTATCATTCATTCAATTCAATAAGATTTATTATTCTTTTTTCTTCAAGATTCTCTTTCTCATTCAAGCATGACTCATACCATTTTAACATGGTATCAGAGCAATGTAATTATTTTTTCCACTGTTTATCCATTAACCTATACTCTTGTGCATTCTTTGCTTATGAGCAAAATTCAATAATGAGAATATTTTTAATTCATTTCTTATTCTTTCTTGTTTCATCATGAAAATTAGTTCATATCTCCTACTATTTTAATAACTCTATACATCATCTAATCTTTATCACCACAATCTTAAAAAAATGTTTTCTTAATTTTTATTAGCAAAAGTAAAATTATTAGAAAGGTATCAGAGGTACAAGAAAAAATAGATGTTTAACAGAAGTTAGTTAAATTCAAGTCAAATTCGTAACATATTCACATGGATTAGTTACTCCATTAGTATAAACCGTTGTCTGCTTTCAATATCCCATAAACCCTCGTCACAAATCAACCATGCCAATTTCACTTATCATTCAATGAAAAAATGTTAATTAAAAAAATATTCTAAAAACACAAAATAATATTTTTATATTACTAAGACATGATGACATAGTGATTTTGAGACAAATAATATTTTATCATTTAGGCACATTCTTTTAATCCTTGTCTTGTTTGCCAAGAGAAAGGAGCAAGATTACACAGATCATCATATTAATCGTTAACACACATAATGGTGCTACACGTTTTAATTTGTGATGAAATAATGTAGTAGCTTATTGGAATATTTGAATTAGATGTTTTTGAGGTTTGACATTATTGAAACATAATCTATAAAGCACACATGTAGACAAAAAGGATGAACAAGTTACACGAATATTCCCAAAAGAAGGTTTAGACTTGTTACCTTTTTTATGCGATTTCCTTTTTGATTCTATTGGTTTAAAGTGGATAAAGGGATTTGTTTCACAAACTTTTGTGTCATCAAATAAAAATATTTCAATAAGTTGCTATTCCTTCATTTTTTCTTTCTAATGGTTCATATCCATGGACCATGGGCATGCATTGACAAAGAGAATCTTCTTGAGACTGAGCTTACCTATTAGGCTATTATTACTGGATAACAGATGTACTTTTTGGTCATTATCTTTTTTGATTCTAAATTGGTCAATAAGTTGCTAATATATACAAAACAACAAACAATCATTTACAAATGTGTAGCAATAATAATAATAATAATAATAATAATAATAATAATAATAATAATAATAATAATAATAATAATAATAATAATAATAATAATAATAATAATAATAATAATAATAATAATAATAAAGTTTAAAATTTTTAATTGATTGTTTTCATTGACGTGAGACAACATATAAGATAAGATCTGAAACAATAAATTTCTATTTACGGGACCTTTAGAGTATTCACACACCTCTATCATTGTGCCTCACTACTTATTTTATAAGGATTTAATATATGTACAGTAAGAGTGTAAGTGTTTTATGTTGTCAGCATATCATTCATACGTTAATTATCATTAACAAACAAATTAATGATATATGATGTGTTAACACATAAAAAAAGTTTTACACCGACGATATATAGATTTTAAACTCATTTTATAATTGTTCAATTTCCCGATAAATTAAAAGTTTTTCCCATTTTCATAGAAATCATGCAACTCACCATGAATCCTCAAATGAACCCCACCATCTATCCATATTTATATTTTAATTAAAACATATAATTTAAAAATTAGTAAAATTAATTTAAATTCAATTAAATAACACAAAGTTCATTAATAAAATTAAAATAGCATAAAGCCGGCTAAAAATAAAATAAAGCCAATTTAAACACAACTATAGTAAATTTTATGTTTTTTTTTCAAATATGTTGAATCAATTATATAGATACTGTTAAAAATTAGGATTAAGATTATTAGATATTTTCATTATATTTCAGAAGAATAAAAACCATATACAGGTTAGAACTAAAATTTTAAAAATAAGAAGGCAGTCAATTTTTTTGTTCCGATATCCAAAATTCATTTCTCCCTTTTAAGTTTTATCCCATTCTTTGATTATTTTTGTGTAAATAAAAAAACTGATGCTATGTAGAATGTAGTAAAATGAAGTTTCCTCTATTCTTTTTGCCAAGTTTCAAGGAGTATCCTAGGTCCAAGACTCCCAGATCCACACATGCTTAATTTTCATAATTCGTCTGTAAATTTATCTTGAGAAATGTTGTCATGTAAGTCGTTGTAGTATAGTGGTAAGTATTCCCGCCTGTCACGCGGGTGACCCGGGTTCGATCCCCGGCAGCGGCGTTTTTTATATCTTGCATATACAGTTGTGTTAGAGCTCTGTTGCACAATAATGGAACATTGGTGTCTCATATGATAGTGTTGAAATTGTTACATTTGTTGTATTTTTATTAATGAATTGTTAGTTATATTCTTATCGGAAAACAACACTGCTGCTAACGGAAGAGTAGAGAATGACACCTAAATTTTGTTTTATGGAAAAATCAAAGACAAAATCACTTACATTTTGTAACATTATTGTTTTACTCTCTTGTTACAATAGCTGTCATACTATGTTTGAACAGACCGATGAATGGCATGCTACCTTGTTGATCAGTTTCAATCTTGCAGAGTAAAGACTTTGCATATAATGTTGGAACAGAGATCCGATATTCCACATCATATCCCAATTCATGTTGTCTTGTGCTAATATAAACTTGTCATGTCAATTAGAAAGTTTAAATATTCATTATTGTTTTTGTTTTTGCTGCATTGTCATTGATGCACAAGATAAGATTTGGGATAACAGATATTTATTACATTGGTAGTCTATTAACCAGAAATCAGAATATGACTATAATTAGTAGTTGTTAGTTTTCGGATTGGTAGTACTTTTGGTCATACATACACTTGGTTTGGTGATGAAGTTTAGATTGGTTGTGATGCATTTAAGAAAGTGAGTATTCTATCTTGTCCCCATCATTAGGATTTGGTAGTCTATTACCATGCCATTGAATAACTTAGCTCTTGCTTAAATTCTGCATAATCCAATGGCCAACATTGCAAGGTAGTTATTTGTTCTTGTCTTTTCCTTATAGTGAAATGAACATTACTAGAGGGCTTGTGAAATATTCTAGATGAGCTCTTATTATGCAGAATTTACATTAGATTATTGTCATCATATTGTTTAGTTTGTAGCTCCTTATGATGGGAGAGGTGCAACTCGGAGTGATAGGTAAAAGGGGATTGTTCATACTAGGAAAATGTTTGATTTATTTGGTAATTTTAAGTGCAAGGTACACACTATATTGGAATGTGTCCCATGTACCCTACTTCATGGAAATGAAATTAATTTTATATCTACAAGGACCAGCCCAGACCCCATATCATGTCTGCAAGTACAACAATTCATGAAGCTAATTGGTAGATGTTAGGTCATTGCAAGAGGATCTCACTTAGTAGAGTCTGGGGATGATAGATATTACTTGAACTTTTTTCTGCTTTTATAAGTTACAAGGAGTAACGATCTTAGATAATTAGACCCATTTTAGAAAATTGTGAAGTTAAGTAGCATACAATTTATTTGGCTACAATAGGACATTTCTGTAGTTATATTTGGCTAGATTGCATTGCTTAAATTGCTTTCTATATTAGATGAGGACAATAACTTATTAAGTTTGAGTAGTCCAGCTCTATCAGTTGATTAGTTGAGTGAGAAAATGTAGAATAAGACTAGTATATATATTCTCATTCATAACCATAATAGTCATACAAATCTCCACAAAGAAGGTGACCTTGTAGCATGAGTGATGTAAATCTTCCTAGGGCAGTCTTTGATCCCAAGGGCAAAGGAAGTCATGATGGTCCTACAATTAAGGCCAAGGCCAAGGCAGGATTCTTAATGTCTCAAAGGACATAATTGACCCAGGAGAGGGTATGTGAGAAAGACATTTATGTCCTTAGGTTATGTTCTAACTTAGGTTTATTTTATTTGCGTTGATTCAAATAAATGAGATTGCATTCTCATATAGTCTTAGGTTTATTTTCACTCAATTATTTTAGCATTTAATTCATGTAATATGGGTTGAGATTTATTTGTAACATGGTCCATATTTCGTGACCAAGTAGTTCACTTAGGTTCAAGAGTAAGCTTGTCACGTGACTAGAGCAATGAAATTAAAGCATGATCATTTTCTTACATGGAAGAGGGCGTGAGGAACTCTATCTCTAAGGCAAGAAGGAGATAAGGCATGGAGAAAATAAATTATTTGAAGATAATTATAAAGATTATATCTTTCAAATCTGATCCAATTTAATGTTACAAGCAAGGGATCAAGTGAAGATAGAATTATGTTGTGGAAGGCTACAATCAAGGAAGTGAAGATAAGATTTGTTTATACCAACAACATAATCTTATAAACAAATCAGCCCCAACAAAGATAGATTTGAGAATTCAAATTTGACAAGCAACTGAGTCAAATCCTATCATACAAAATTCGACCAAACAAGGAAAAGATCAACCCTTGATCAATCGAGGATCACACGGCTATAGTAAAGGAAATTAGATTGTAAAGTTGTTATCCTACTTGCTTGAAGATAAATTTGGTTGCCTAAAGATAGATATGATTTGGCAAAGGGCTTAGCTCACCATCTTATCTTTCTCCAAAACCGTGGCTACTCAACAAACTCAAGCCAAGGACTTACTCATAACTCAACCACACTCAACCGAGGCCAAACTCATTCAAAGGCCAAGTTACTCATTCTGGTTGCAACCATTACTTACATGATTTAAATTAAGAGCTACATTGTTATTTCATATTTATTTTAGCCTAAGTTTTAATTAGGATTTTTATTATTCAAGTTAATTAGGACTTAGTCTTTTATTTCAGCCCAAGACATTCAGATTGCCTATTTATGTAATTGAATTGTCATTAATAAAGTTAAGTTGAATTTTGAGTAAATTTGAATTGTTTTAGTTGAGAGCACTTCTCCTAAACCTAGGTTGGTCGTGGCCACCATACTTGTTCTTATCAAGCATCCTTGCTTGTGGCGGACTTTCATAGCTTATCAAGCAGCCTTGCTTGTGGCCGGACTTTCATAGCTTATCAAGCAGCCTTGCTTGTGGCGCTTCTCACCTTTCATTCTTTTCCACCTCCACCTTCAACCTCCAAACTCATTCACATAATTTCCATTCAAAACCAAATCCACCATCTCCATTAAACCAACATTAACCTAAAACTCATACAACCTGCCTCACGCATAAAACAAACCCTAAAACACCTTCTCCAACCTTAAACCAAACCTACACAGATTGCCTCACCCAAAACAACCCCAATACACATTCTAAAGCTTACAAACTGTGGCCTACCCTAAACACAAATACTACCTTAACCCTAAACCAAGAATCCCCCACAAACACAATTACCCTAGATCTTAAACACTCAACCTAGACTGCCTTATAACCTAAACAGCCCAAACCAAACCAAAACAGTCATAATATTAGCCTAATTTCACAAACCGATTTTGGACCCCAAAAGTCCTGAAGTATCAAGCTAAACAATCCGTAAATTAAATGCAGCCCCTTGAGGTTGTCATAAAAGGGTAAGGATGTTACTTAGTGACCGTGAATGAAGTCATGAGTTCAAATCATGTAAACAGTCACTCTACTTGTGGAGGTAAGGTTGCATACATCTATCCTCCCCATACTTCACTAAGTAAGAGTCTCATGCACTAGGCTGCCCTAGTCAAAGAATTCTCTAGAAAAGCAAAATTAATCAAAAAGGTTCTTTGACAACCTTAAGATGCAAAGAAAATGTGTGTTGTATATAATTCACTACAGAAATGCTGCACTATGGCAGTACATATTATGAGCACACAAAGTCACAAACTCAATCTGCACCTTCAATACCAGATGCAATTTTGCTTTGCCTAGTTCTATGGCAGGTTAAACATTTCTTAGGAGTCATCCATGGTTTACTTTTAATAGCATTTTCAATCAAAAAGAAGAACTTGCCTGACATATTCAATATCTATAGTGCTGGTCTAGTATTTCTAGCAAGGGTGAGTATCAAATACTACTGACTAGAATCACTAGATTTCATGCTCCTTATCAAAACTAATCATTCGTTGTCCATATTGTATATCATATGAATAAATACGTAATGGCAATGCATTAGTTTTCTTTGTTTTATGTATTACTTTCTACCTTTTCAGGTTTTCTCTAATAGATTCATCCAGATGTTGAAAAGGATTCTGTGATCTTTTTGAGAAATATAACAAGTAATATATAAAGGGATGACTCACATGAAAATAATGAATTTTGGTCATACAACCATACATGGATGGTTAAGATTACAAATTAGTTAATGATGACATAAACATGATAACTTAATGCATGCATCTTCTAATCGTGGTCATTCAAATAAGATTCAATTGTCGATATCAATTGTTCATATAGATGTCTGTGAGGGAATGCAGGTGCCAGAAACTTTACCTTTTCAAAATACTTATACTATGGTTGATTGATTCTGTGTTGGTCTATTAAAAATTCATTACACTTGCAGAAAATTTTGCTGCATTTTTTCAGAGTTTCATTCTGGTGTATTATCTAGCTAGAGCAACTAGCTAATTATATCTACTATATGATGTTTCCAAGCTGGAGTTACGAAGTGTTGGTAGTTTGTGCCATTTTCTCCTAGGCACTCCCAGGATTACATACTGATAAATGACAGTAGCAGCATAAAATGTGTGACTATGACTTTGCAATAGAGAAAAAGTGTAGAGCCTCAATGAACTGAAGATGGGCTCTGAAGCTGTTGGATTTAAATAGTAGGATAAGATGGGCATTACCCTCCTAAATCCCATTAAGTTGGAGCATCATATATTGAGCTGTCTTTTTTAATAAGATAAGCAGTTTCTAACCTCAATATTCTGAAACAAAATATACCAAAAGGCTTTGTGCAAAAGCAACATAAACACATTCCTAGTCCATAATTTGTCCTGTTGGCATTATTTTTGGCACATGGTAACCAATTTTAGGAGTGTGGCTAGGAAATAAAAAAAATGAACTTTTTTTATTTATTGTAAACTATTACTTTCTAATTTTTAATATGTTAAACACATCATGTTCTAATAAAATGTTTCAAACACTCCGATTTAATGCAAGAGTAATTACCTATTTTCGTCCCTTATCTTTTTCGTGAGTACCAATCTAGTCCCTAAAAATCTTAAGTGATATTTTCATCCCCAACAAATTCAATGTCGAGTCACATTAGTCATTCCATCATTTTGGCTCTGTTAACTTTAACAGATTTATTCATGTGGCACGTTAAGTGCTAACGTGGTGTCTGTTGGAAGATCTTACATAGGGGTGAACATAAGACGGGTTGGGACGGGTTAAGGCTTATCCCTACCCAACCCTAAATGTTGGTTGGGTTATTTTTTGAACCTGAGCCCGACCCTAGACCCGAAGCTAACCCGATCCCTAAATATCGACCAGGTCAGCCTTTAAACCCGACCATAGACCCGACTAAATATCATACATGCTCATTTTAGATAAAGTCTTCTTAATATTATTTATTATCATGAATATGTAATTTGATCTATAAAACGATATATATATATATATATATATATATTGATATATAAAATTATATATATATATATATATATATATATATATATTTAATCATGTATATATGATGAAAAGTTTAGAGAATCAATAATATTTTCGACCAAATTTTTTTTATAACTTTATACATATTTGAATAGAAACACATACAAATATGATGAGTGGGTGATCATGGGACAGGTCGGGCCGAATCATGTTTGGTCCATACCCGATCCTAAATATTGATTGCGTTTAATGTTTGAACTCGAACCCAGCTTTAGACCCGATGAGATCCGACCCTATTCAGACCCGACCGTGATTGGGCCGTATCAGGTGAGCGGTTAGGGCTGGATCCTATCACCCCTAATCATACATGAACAAATTGTCATGTCATCAACCAGAAGTTTTTTTAATTTTTTCCTCACAAAACGACGTCATTTTTTAAATAATATTTTTACTTTTTTTTATTATTATACGAAACAACATCATTTTTCATTTTTTTAATAGTGTAAGCAAAACGACATTGTTTTTCATAGAAAATTTGCGAATTTTTTTTAGAAGCAAAACGATGTCATTTTGCATCCATTTTCTCCCGTCAAACTTCTTCACCCTTACACCACCTTCACACTCAGAAACCCAAATTCATCCTTGTTCAAAGCTAAATAGAAGCAAAGCAATGCTTCAATTAATTTCTCTACAACATATTTTGGAGGTTGTGGCTATCATTTTAAACAGAAGCAAAATAAAACAAAGCTGTGATGTTGAGGTATGTGATCCCTTCTGTTTTTTCCTTTTCCTGCATGTGGTCCCTTTTGTTTTTCCTGTATGTGTTCCCAATTGTATTTTTAATCTCTTTTGTGGTCCATTTGTTGTTTAATATTTGTATATTAGGTTGTGTTGAGGTCCATTTGTCCATTCTTTTATTCTACATGTGTGACATTGTGTTTGCCATAAATTTTATCTTTTTGTGTTAATTGTTTTTCCCACGTATTTAATATGTTAATATTGATGCACATGTCTGAATATATAGTTTTGGTTTATCACAATGGGGGTCGGTTTGTGATGGACATTGATGGCAACTTACAATACCTGCATAAAAAATTGAGAGAATGCTCATATGGACATAGATTTGGTAAACTTAATGAATTTGAAGACATTATTTGTTTAGTATGGTTATCACAATTTCCATGCAATATATTGGCAAAACCCTGAAGATCCATTTTTTGAGAGTGAATTAATGACACTAGAGAAGGATAAAGATATCAATGAAATTGTGGCTGCAACATTTAAGCCCAAGAATGTGAATGATTTGGGTGATTATGAGATGCATATCTACTTTGAACATCATGTGTTGAATGAGGAAGACACAAAATTTGTGTCTCATGAATCATGTTATCAAGAATCAATTGAGAAGCCTATTCCTCAACTTGAAGATGATAATGATTTGGAAATGTATTCATTGCATAAAGGAAGTTGTTAACATGCACTACAACCTTCTGAACCTGTTGTCAATGCAACTCAACCTTCTGAACATTTAACTCAACATTCTAAACTTATAACTCAATTTCGTGAACCTGTTGTTGATAATGTAGCTAATTTTGCACCTGTAAATGAAGATAAATACCTTGTTCAGGAAGGTATCGGTAACAAGAGAAAGAAAAGGAAGTTAGGCTTGAAGAAAAGGAAGTCAACATTGAAGAAAAGGAAGTCAACACCGAAAAAAAGGAAGTCAGACCTAAAGAAAAGAAAGCCAGCCCCAAGGAGGAGAAGATGATAGGACAAATCGCAAGTGCACGATTATATCGTCAAGTAATAAAATATTGATTCCACAAGGACTAAAAAAACTCATTTAATTATAGCAATTAATTTATACTTAACTCAAATAAGGAAATAAAATTGAATTTAGAACGATTGAGAAATTAACAAGGATAATTATGAAAGTATTAAAAAAGATTGAAATCTAATTTAGGGAGACTTCCCAGGATAAGGGTTACCACCTTTACACTCACAAATCCTTGTTTTGCTCCTTTTCAAGAACTTTAAGTTGTGATGGTGAATTGATCTTTGATATGTGTCATCCTCTCTTGAGCTCCGACACGTGTACTCAATTGAACTCACACCTACTTTCATGGTACGGTTATCAATCAAATCCTTTACTTGGATCTATCTATCCAATCGCTTCGTAGCAACCCAAGGTGAATTCCAGAAACCCTCCGAGAATCCTAATACTACTCTCGTGAATTAGGATTCTAGTTTGAATAACTGAATGATCTGATAGTTGGATTCACCTCTCGGTCCTTCCCCAATGTATCTAAGAGGTATAATTTGTTGGTCAGAGAACTCACACGAATAAAATTCAGTTTAATGATTCAAATCACAATACTCAATGAAATAGAAGTAAGAACAAATATTTATTAAATGTAAAAGAGGATAGCCCCCAATCCTAGAAACAAATGGAATTACTCACTCATGATGTAGAAGAGAATCCCAAATTCTAAATTAGAGAATTGTAATGTAAAGTGTCTAAAATCCTTGAGGGAGAACCCTTATTTATCCTAATTACAAAATATTGGGCTCAGCCTAACAAAACAAATCTAAAAAATAGGAATATAATATAATATCTATGACTTCTTTTAGTCCTTCAATTGGTCTTCGCATAGCCTCAACACTGAATTTAATCTTCTTGCACCCAATCTCTACTTTTTTTTGCTTTAATCTATCCAAACTACACAACATAGCTAAAAACACTCGTTCAACCCGAACAAAGAGAAATAAAAGCTAAAAACAATCCTAAAGTCCTAATTATATCCTAAAATGCAAGTTAAATGCAATGCAAATGTAGCATAATTTCACACTTATCAGAAGATATTGAAGGAGAATGTTACCCCTAAACCTGAGGCTGCTGATAAAGTGAATGAACATGTACTTCAATGTCTTGAAATTGAAACTGAACCTGAAGGCGCTGAATATGAACGTGAACAACCTGCAACTTCTTTTGAGGATCAGGGATATTCATCTAATAATAAATATATACATACCCCTGTTTCCACTGATGATGAACATAATGCAATCAATGCATTTACTAAGTACCTTATTGTTAACTATTTTCGTACGGTAAATGAACTGTATCGTTCAAGTAATAACCAGTAAATACTGGGATATCATCCTCAGAGAGGAGATTGGATTTATATCAATTCTTTAGAAAGTAGATTGATTATGTATTTACAAAATTTGACATTTATGATCATTTTGGTTTTGAAAATAATTGTTATACTGTAAAAATTAAACTCTGAAATTAAATGCGTTGGGATTGAAATTCATCTTTCTTTCCATTTGCAATCCTTAGATTCAATTCCATATAACTTGTGAAGTTATAGATTTTGATGCACATTTTCTTCGAATCATTTGTATCAATTCCTTGAGTACAAAATCCATAGATAATTACTTAAATATCAATTCCTTGGATCTTTAACCAATTATCTAGCATTAAGTTCAATGTAAAAGTAATTTCTACATCACTATTCATTCCTAGAGCAGTGATGTAGCAAGGAAGATAATCCAGATTCGATACCAAGTTCAACTTCCCAGTTAAACTTGGATCTAAGATCATGAATTCAGTAGCAAAGTAATTTCATGCATTAAGCATAGGATAAACTCCTCAAAATCAAATGACTAAAATGCATTTAACCAAAATCAAATAATCAGTGTTAGAAGATTACATCTTAATCCAACACTGAAGATTTAGCCAAACATTCTTCCTATTACAACATTCATCTCATGAGAAATACAAGAAATTATTGATCTAAGTCATTCCCATGACTTCTCTCTTACTCCCTAGTGTTTCTCTCTCTAATTTCGTGCAAAATCTTGGTAGAATGATGGTGTAACTCCCACTTTTAAGTCTCTAACTGCCTATATATGTTCCAACTTATGGTCTCTCGCTCAAGCTAGAGATTCTCGCTTGAGCGAGAGAGGTACCATTTTGTATCCTGAACAGCTCGCTTGGACGAGGGCCAGGCAGAGAAGCAGCCTATTTCATATTCATTGGTCGCTTGAGCGACAGTCCCTCGCTTGAGCGAGGGACTTCCTTTTTTCTTGGGCGAGTGCTAGGCAGAGTGTCAGTGTTCAGAAGCTTCAAACTTCTCTTTTTTCTTCTCTTTTTCATACTTTCTATTCTGCAATTGACATAAACATTTATAAATTCTTAAACAAGATAAAATTAGACTAAGTTGTTAGGAGTTGTACACAATTTGTATCCTACTACACACTAAGTGCCCCAAATTCATATACATTTCATTCACAATTTGGCACCTAACACCTTTGTTCAATGTAAATAGTGCATTTGGACATGTCCATTTGGAGATTGGAATAAAGTTTGCCAATCTTAAGGTTTTTAAAGATGTTGTCAAAGACTAGAATATCTTCCTAGGCAAACAAATAAAAAGGAAGAAGAATGATCTCATGAGGGAAATGGTTGTTTTTTCAAATTCAGATTGTGGTTGGATTGTATTTTGTTCTAAGAACGATAAGTTGAACACCTATCAACTGAAAACCTTCAACCCAAAATATACTTGTTGTAGGACCTTCCAAAAGAATGATAATCTTGAAGATTATGTGCATAAGTGACTAACTATGGATGCTTTTACTGTAATATATTCATATGTTATTAACCTAGCTAGTAGTGATGAGTTTTAGGTTAGCACAAATCAGAATCCCAAACTTATTCTACCAAAGCCGAAAGGCAATTGGTAGGCCTAAGAAACATAGAAAGAGATACTTTGATTCAGAATTTTCACCTGGTAGTTCACTAAAACTGCAAAGGTCATGGAAAGACAACTTGTCCAAAATGCAATGAACAATGACATTATAGGAAAACTTTCAAAGGTCCAGGTATGCCAAAAAAGAAGGGTAAGAAACATGAAACAAGGGTCCCTAAAAACATGCATCAGCCTGAATTACTTCAAACTCAAGTAATCTATACTACTCTCTGCTATCTAGAGTATTATTTATATTGTTATCTATAGTGTATGCTAAATTTATGTACATTGGTTGTATAAGAGTCGGGTTGGTTAATCCAGAACTGCAGTTGGAATTTTAACTCATGTCAGATACCTAGTAATGTTGTTAAGAACATCTTCCTCGATATTTAATTATATTGTCATTTTCTCAGGCTAAAATAGTATATACATTTTGTTTCAGTTTGAGGATGACAACACAATGGGGTCACCTTAAGTCCAACCATCAACAACTAATCCAACCTCAAGTACATTGGAACTGCCTCAATCCATCCAATAGTATCATGTCCAAGCTCAAGTCAAACCAAGAAAACAACCTTAAAGGTTCAAGCCACCAAAAACTAATTCAAAGAATGCTAAGAAGAAATGATGACTATAACAGAAGTTGGACAATTTATAATCATGTAGTGTTTTGATGTTTTTATTGTAATGCACTTATTCAAAGGATGCTAAGTATGTTTTTGACTTGATTATTGGGAAGGATGTTTTGACGTTTTTAAGAAGAAATGATGTAATGATATTTTGTAATGCAATGTTATTGTAGTGCAGTGACTATTAAGTGCAATATGCAATGCATTGTTCTTTTTGTGCATTTTTTGTTATCTACAATGCATTATTTTGTTCATTTTGTTATAAAAGAGCCATTAGATAGTACAACAGAACCAAAATATGCAGTACTCAAAGTATGCAAAATAATAAAACAAAACCCTAACTTCATTTTATTGGTAATACAAAACTTCAAAACTTACATAATCGTAACTTCAAAACTAGCATTATGTCTTTTGAATACATCACCATAACTTACATAAAAAAAACACAAACACACTTTTTTCCCCTTATAACCTCAACTACTTGAAAATACAAATCAAAAACACTAACAACAGATAACAGACTCAACATAATTGCTACAACTACAACTTTTTTGGACCACATCATGTGTTCTTTCATGATTATTTGAATTTCTTTTTTATTAGCTTGCAAATCATCCATGTCTATAGCATTATCCATCTCATTTTCTTCCTTCATGGCTTAATTTTTTCCCCAATCTTTAACCCACATTAAAAACTTCACACAATATTTGTTTCCTTCCTGTAAAACAATCCAAATGTAAAAATAATTATCTTGTCCCAAATTCAAATGCCATAAAATTATATGCATAAACTGTAAAATAAAAAAATAACACTGTCAATCTTGAAATATGGACATCTATAGAATTGTTTCTTTGAGTTCTTCATAGTCTTTGATATGTATACAACAACAATCCTTATGCAATGATACATTGGAGGAGAAAATCTTCTATCTACGGAGCTGACATCACCATAATTTTAATGAAAAGTGTAGTAGGAGTTGACATTACCATAGTTTTTCATGTCATTTGCAAGATGAGGACAAAATTATGTTGTTAGAGTTTATGGTGTAGGAATTTGGGGGCAATTTCCAATCTTCTTGACCCTCTATGTTATAAGGAAGAAGATGAAAGCAAAACATCGTCATTTTGCTTACTCTATTAAAAAAAAATAATAATATGCAAAACGACGTCATCTTGTATGATAAAAAAATTATTAAAAAAATTATTTTTTTTTGTGAGGAAAAACATTTAAAAAAACTTTTGGTAGATGAAATGCAAATTTTACATGTAGGACCATCGAGTAGAAGCCACGTCAACACTTAACGTGTCTTATGAGAAAATCTGTTACAGTTAATAGAGCCAAGATGACGGAAGAACTAACGTGACTTGACATTGAATTTGTTGGAGACGAAAAATGTCACTTAAAATTTTTTAGGGACTACATTGTTACTCACGCCTGAAAACATTTGTCCACATTTTGTATATGATAACCAATTAGTTGATCTTGACATGATAGAACAATGAAAGAATAAGGTTGTATACATCTACCCTCTTAGACTTCATTAATGAGAGTCTTGTGCATTGAGCTGTCATTTTAGATAGAAAAATGTTTAATACCAAAAGAAAAGAAAATAATCTAACTACAATCTGATGGAGATGTAATTGGAATCTTTTTACCACACGTGTAAACCTCCTTTAGGCAACATAGTTTGGAAAGATGTTGCATGACAAATTGTGATAATAACATTACATTATCTTAGAATGACACTTTCTTGATGTTCATTCTGGCCAGCTGTGATCCCAAAATAAAGCAAAACTTAATGTTGTCATTAGATTTTAGATGGCATGAAAAGACCTTGCAACTTTTGTCTTCTAATTTTTAATAAGATGAGCCTTTCATTACTATAGAATGGATTCAAACAATTTGACTCATACACTTTATACATTCCTCGTACTCTTTCTCAATAGTAATTAGATTACAAACTATATCTAAACTTTTCTGAATTGTTAAGGTTACTCATATTATTATTATCACAGGATGTGAGACAACAATTATTCAGAAATGATGAAAATAAAATGTTTCTAAAAGGCTAAAAGGTTAGTATAATGCATGAGACTCTCACTTTATGAAATTTTAAGAAAATAGATATATACAACTTTAACCTCAAGTGGAGAAATTGTTTACATGCTAAAACAATTTAAGTCATGACTTAACTTTGTTTTGAATTCCAAAATTGCATGTATATTGTTGCATAACAGCTGTTTATTAGTAAATTAGTGGTTGGAATAGACATTTGAGGTGCTAGTATATTATGTTCCTAGAGATGTACTTCTTACTTGATTAGTAACTAATAAGCCAAAGTGTGTGGTGATGCACACAACAGAAACTTCCTGCCATGAAAGTTGAATCCCCATCTGGCCATTTGTGATATGATGATAAGAGAGGAAAGCTAAAACTTCAAAATCAAATCAACACTATTTTCTGTAGATATAAAATTATCACATTAAGCCGATTCTATGGGATAAAGGTTTGATTATTGTTATTATCAAATTCTCTCATTAATGTTGTGTGCCCTATCTGATTTATCGTAAAGTAAGTCTTATAATAATATGTAAAAAGAGGAGCCCAGCCCGGGGCTCTGACCGCATGCCTGTTGAAGAATGAGCCGGCGACTCATAGGCAGTGGCTTGGTTAAGGGAAACCGCCGGAGTCGTAGCGAAAGCGAGTCTTCATAGGACAATTGTCACTGCTTATGGACCCGAACCTGGACGTCCAAGTAGCAACAGGATTTGCTATGACTTTTTATTATCGTCCGACCGTTACTGAGGTTTTTGCTTCTGTTCAATATATAATGACTGAGGCTAACTTTGGTTGGTTAATCCGATCAGTTCATCGATGGTCGGCAAGTATGGTGGTCTAAGAGTCAAATTCGGCAAAAGGAACCCATTGTATGGGAAATACTTCAAGAAGTTATACAGGGACATCCCGTATTGCTGAATAGAGCGCCCACTTTGCATAGATTAGGCATGCAAGCATTCCAAGATAAATATATACTGTTTTTTCCACATGGAGATTCTTTAGATTAATGCTGCACATATTTATCCATCTTATACAATTTTTATGAGTTTATCAATTGATACAGAAAATCCCACCTTATATTTTTACATTTAGATTTTAGATTCTAATTATGTGACCTCACCTTATTAGTAATGTGTGAAAAGTGTTATTCACCTCTATATAACAAGAGGGAGTTAGTCTAGTATTGGGACAAGTTAAATCCCAAATATCATATAAGGTCAAAGATTTGACTAAAATCTTATTTGAGTATTTCAAAAGTTATCTATATAAGAAGAAGTTAGTCTAGTATTTGAATAAAGTTAAACTCCAAATATAATATAAAATCAAAGATTGAGATTCAACTTTGGGAATAACACTTATTAGAAGAGGTGTCATAATCCTCAAAATCCCTCTTCCACAGAGCTAGAGAAATACTATAGCAATGACAATAAAAAAGCTCTCTAGCATTTGGACTGAGGGTGAAGGAACAAGTGGTAAGTTTATTCCTTAAGAAACAAGCATCAAAGAGATAAGGTTGTAGCTCAAAGCTAGGGAGTATATGTCACAATTAAATTGGTAGAGTAAATGTTGATTATACCGCAAGCAATGTTGTTGTGAATTACAAGAACTTCACGTGCAACTCTCTGACCTTGTTCAGGACAACCGACCCAATTTTTTGTTTCGTTATTATAATAAAAGAGTGTAATATCTATGCGTAAAGAATCATCAACCATTTATTTATATTATTTTATTCAAAAATAAATAATAATTAAAAATGAATTGTAGATAATATAATAATAATGTAAAAGAAATTTACATTCTCAACATATACATATTTTTTTCATCATAAAACCACACTCATATAACCATGCTAGGATCACTTTGATCATAGTGCATTTCTGATATTAATGTTGCCACATCCTTCTCTTTTGTTGTCAAGATCTCACTGTTTCACTTTTCTCATGAAGAGATTTTTAAAACAATAAACTCTAAATAAAGTTTAAATAGTTAAGTAAAGACAAATGATTAGTTTTGTATAATTATGTTTAACAAATGTTATTGTTTCTCATTTGAAATTAAGGTTATTTCAATAATCACCCTTCTAGCTAAATTATTTCAATTTGGTTTTGAATTTCTTTCAAATGACACTTAAACTAAGGTGAGAGGGTAAACATTCCCACAATGCTAAATATAGTCTTAACCCCTATATTTAAAGTTACAAATTCAAATTCTAAAAATAATGTATAAATATGAATGACGGAAAGGAGAAAAAAACTAGCAAGTTTTTTTATGAGAAAAAAATATTTTAATTTATTTTTCATAGTTCTAAGGGATGAGGGATTGTAAAGGGAATCAGAAAACTAACAAGTATAATTACTGTTGGAACTAGTTAGGAACAAACATACCAGATTATATATTCTTGGAGTTTTACAAAAAGTTTGACCTATCATATATATTAAGTGAGTTGACACAATAACTATAAAAATGAAAAGCTGGAAGAAGCAACAAATTGTTGACAAACGAATAATTCGATATATTAAGTGCTTAAAATTGCATGAAGACCGAAGGTATTTATCGTTAAGTTTCATTTCAAAATTAATTAGCTATGAGAGGAGTAGTACAATAAGTATTTAAACCATTACCAAGACAATGAAGTAGGTGATGTGTGACTTACTCTCCAACATGTCCCCTCCACATAAGTCTGCCGGATCAGGCGAAGGGTCCTTTGACCCATAATTAAAGGGCATCTTTTGGCTCATGACAACCGGAAAGAAGTTGGGCTCTGGCTCTGATACCATGTTAAGGTTCCATCTCAAAAGCAATTGGCTATAAGAGAAGTAGTTGAACAGGTATTTAAACCATTACCAAGACAATGAGATAGGTGATGTAAAACTTATTCTCCGACATATATTATACTATTACTGGAATAGGTGAATTTGGGAGAGTACGAGGTAGAGCAAGTAGGTGCTCATGTTTGCCTATTGATAAGTATGATTAATTAATTGATCACTTAGCTGTGTTTTTATCACTTCTAAAATAAGTTGGGTCCTTCTTATGGAATCTGTCAAAAGCTTGAATATATGGTCCTTGGCTACTTTTTAGTCCTTTACCATTGCAAAAACGGAAAAGATATAACTTTTGCAAAATAGGCAAAAGTCACTTTGGCATGTTTTTTTATTCTATCATCTATCTTCACTCTATCCATATATATAACTGGTACATAATGGTACATAATAAAGAGAGAGGATTCACATACTCTAAGAGTAAATTTCAAAGACATATTCTGTTTTCTAAGCATTAATTCTAATTTTAGGTAAATCTAATGATTTATATCTATTTATTAATTCAAATCATTAGATTTTCCTAGAATCGATGGCTAGGATGTGGAGTAAGTCTTTTCAACTTACTCTTAGAGTAAATCTTTTCAACTTACTTTTAGAGTAAGTGGATCGCGATTAGAGAAATCCTCTTATGATCAGGTTCTCATGTTATTTGATTATTTGGATTCAAGGTTCAAATTTTGAATAAGTTTTAAACTAAAAAATAAAATGAGAAGCAGTGTTGGGATTTGAACATGAGATTGTTGTATCCAATCTATAAGAATATTGGTAAAAACAAATGAAACCTAAAGCCTAATGTTCCTATCTACTATATAGTGTGAACCAAAGGCTTTAGCTAATGCAAATATATCATTACTGCTTATGTCTCATCTGAAGCTGTCAGAATCCTGTAACTTATTCTGAAACTCAGTTGGATTTGATATATATTACATAGCCTTTGTTTGTTTTTACCAACAGATTCTAAACAAATCTCAACAAAAATCTCCTACCTAATAATTCCAAAGAAGACTGCAAAATAAAAGGTTGTGTATAGTAATGATAATAAAAAAAGAAAGGAATTATATTGGATGAAGTTTTTAAATAAAATAATAATAGTCCTTTTTAGATTTTGGTCTTAAGATAATTTCAAACCTCTAGATCCTGTCTTAAACTGTTTATTTTTTTTGTATATGTCATTAATCTGTATTATTAGGAATTGTTGCACCACCCATTCCCAAGCCACATATAAATTGATGGTGTTAGGGTCACCAAATTTTTGTTTCTTGTCTTCCAAGATGCGGAATAATTTCTTATAACTTAGCACTTTTGGATAAGCACAATATTTAATCATTTAAATGCAAACTTTGATGCTGATGGTTGGGCCCTACCCATGTGTACCTTTTCCATATAGAGTCAAGGTAGTGATAAGTTAGATTCCATAATGATTTTGTTGTTTAGGAATTTTATGTGGGATTCACATAAACCAACAATACATCATGCAATTGGCTATAAGAGAAGTAGTTGAACAGGTATTTAAACCATTACCAAGACAATGAGATAGGTGATGTAAAACTTATTCTCCGACATATATTATACTATTACTGGAATAGGTGAATTTGGGAGAGTACGAGGTAGAGCAAGTAGGTGCTCATGTTTGCCTATTGATAAGTATGATTAATTAATTGATCACTTAGCTGTGTTTTTATCACTTCTAAAATAAGTTGGGTCCTTCTTATGGAATCTGTCAAAAGCTTGAATATATGGTCCTTGGCTACTTTTTAGTCCTTTACCATTGCAAAAACGGAAAAGATATAACTTTTGCAAAATAGGCAAAAGTCACTTTGGCATGTTTTTTTATTCTATCATCTATCTTCACTCTATCCATATATATAACTGGTACATAATGGTACATAATAAAGAGAGAGGATTCACATACTCTAAGAGTAAATTTCAAAGACATATTCTGTTTTCTAAGCATTAATTCTAATTTTAGGTAAATCTAATGATTTATATCTATTTATTAATTCAAATCATTAGATTTTCCTAGAATCGATGGCTAGGATGTGGAGTAAGTCTTTTCAACTTACTCTTAGAGTAAATCTTTTCAACTTACTTTTAGAGTAAGTGGATCGCGATTAGAGAAATCCTCTTATGATCAGGTTCTCATGTTATTTGATTATTTGGATTCAAGGTTCAAATTTTGAATAAGTTTTAAACTAAAAAATAAAATGAGAAGCAGTGTTGGGATTTGAACATGAGATTGTTGTATCCAATCTATAAGAATATTGGTAAAAACAAATGAAACCTAAAGCCTAATGTTCCTATCTACTATATAGTGTGAACCAAAGGCTTTAGCTAATGCAAATATATCATTACTGCTTATGTCTCATCTGAAGCTGTCAGAATCCTGTAACTTATTCTGAAACTCAGTTGGATTTGATATATATTACATAGCCTTTGTTTGTTTTTACCAACAGATTCTAAACAAATCTCAACAAAAATCTCCTACCTAATAATTCCAAAGAAGACTGCAAAATAAAAGGTTGTGTATAGTAATGATAATAAAAAAAGAAAGGAATTATATTGGATGAAGTTTTTAAATAAAATAATAATAGTCCTTTTTAGATTTTGGTCTTAAGATAATTTCAAACCTCTAGATCCTGTCTTAAACTGTTTATTTTTTTTGTATATGTCATTAATCTGTATTATTAGGAATTGTTGCACCACCCATTCCCAAGCCACATATAAATTGATGGTGTTAGGGTCACCAAATTTTTGTTTCTTGTCTTCCAAGATGCGGAATAATTTCTTATAACTTAGCACTTTTGGATAAGCACAATATTTAATCATTTAAATGCAAACTTTGATGCTGATGGTTGGGCCCTACCCATGTGTACCTTTTCCATATAGAGTCAAGGTAGTGATAAGTTAGATTCCATAATGATTTTGTTGTTTAGGAATTTTATGTGGGATTCACATAAACCAACAATACATCATAAATAAAACTTTTATTCATTGAGAAAGTATTAGATGACCTTCAAATGATAAATTAATGAGTAATTTTATATATTTCTATTAAATCTCCTACATAATAAGAAATTAACATATGTTATTTATAAATCAATCATTAATAAATATTTTGAGGTTTTTTTGAAAAGTTGTAGAAAAGAAAGGTATTCCAATTATCTACATTTGAGTAATCAGGGATATAATATGTATGATCAAGACCAACATGAAAGCATGAGACTGGATTTTAAAGATTTTCATATTGTCACAGAACTACGTCAAGAGTTAACATTGAGTCTTTACTTATTTACATTGGTCTCGAATATGCTTATTGAGCATATACAAGAACCACTACAACAATGTATGTTTTTCATGGGTAATATTGTATTAGTAGAAGAATCGAGAGGAATTAAATGGTAAGCTGGACGACAAGCTTTAGAGTACGTGACTTTTGTATAAGTCAAGTATATGGAGTGTAAGTTCAGGAAAAGACAAACAAAATCTATCTTAGAGATAAAGTTATGGATCATATCATACTACAAGTTACTAATTTTATGTATTTTGGGTCAACCTTATAAGACGATAGAGAAATTGACGAAGATGTAAATTATAAGATTCAAGTGGGTTGGATAAAGTGATGGAGTGACTTTGATGTCATATATGATAAAAAGATATAACTTAAGTTTAATGGGAAGCTTTAACGCATGACTATAGGACCTGTAATGTTATATTGAACTAAATGTTAAATGGTAAAATGTCAACAAGAAAATAAACTTCATGTAGTATGGATGAAAATGTTGTGCTAGTGTTAGATGAACTCACACGCTAATAAATGAATTAGGAAGAAAGTTTGAGTAACTCAAATTGTAAAAATAATAAAAGAATCATGTTTGAAGTGGTTTGGACATATGTAAGGAGATTGATAAAAGCCGAAGAGAAAAAGGCTTTGCCCTCATAGGCCCCAAAAACTCACCTATCATGCACAAATTAAGGGTACCATATAAACTATTAAAAGAAAGAAAAACTACCTCGGTTGAAATGGCAGGGAGACCCACAATGCTGGTGGGTGGTACCTAAACACAGGATTATAGAGTGACATAGCAATGCAAGAAAGTGGGTCGTTGCTGAATTGTTTGGCTTTGATTTTATTAAATTCCACCCTTTCATCCCTTATTGGGTTATGAATTCCTAAATGGTAAGGTGGGGTCCAATTGTTGTTTGTTTCCTTGATTTGGAGGCACTGCACACTCTTTCATGCCCCATCGTTGCCTCTTTATTGACCAAGGAGTGATTATTGGACCCCAACCTCCAACTTCTATAAGAACCCTCTCTCTCACCATTTCCAAAACAAGTCATACACACATAACACAAATTCAAAGCTTAAACATAAGAAAATAACACCTCATTTTATTTTCTAAGTGTTTAAGCAAAGAAAAAAGATAACTCAAGAAATGAAGATTGGTAATGCTAACATGGTAGGGTCAAAGAGAAGGCTATCAAGCAGAGGAATGGGAGGGGTCCTAAGGGAACAAAGGGCTAGGCTATATATAATAAGAAGGTGTGTGATGATGCTCCTATGTTGGCATGACTAGTAGTAGCAATAGATACATTTTTTTCTATACTGGTTCCCATTTTATGTGGTTAATCACTTTTATATTATCATTATAAGATTTATTTTATAAATAATCGGTATGCCGTATGCTGAATCCGATATGTCGTATGTAGGCTAGATAGTGGTTGAAGTCTGGAAGACTTTTAAGTCCAAGTTTTGTTCTTTTTTCTCTTTCTTTTTTCCTCTGATTCATGGTGGATCTGTAAATAGGTAACGGGTGGACATTGTGGGAGAGTATAACAATTTTTTGTATGGGTTTCTGACCATATATTATATATATGCATCATGGCTATCGGAATAGAAATGAATTATAATTGTATGACAATTTCAATATTATGATTTTATAATGTACTGATGACATTCCATCTTACTCCCTTTTTGTTTGTTCTCTACTGATTTCTCCTTTCATATTACTCTTTTCACTTATTATCTTTGAAATCAATTCATTCAACCTCTGTTCCTTATATGATCTTTGGTAGTTTGTATGAGCGAACACTATCATACTCAGTCACTTGGTTTGATCTCTCCATAATCGAAACTGCATATGATCAAATTTCATCGACTCTAAGATATGGATCCAAAGTTTAAGTCAATATTTAGGGTGAGATGGATGACAATATTACTTAAGCTAACCACTCTCTTTCTCACCAATTAGTCCCAAAGTAAATAATACATTTAGTTACAATAACTTATCTACTCATACAATTTCCTATTTTTAACTCTGTTTTTTAATTATTTTTACTAGTTATTTGAGTTAATCTTCTATAAATAATTTATTGTTATAATGTGTATATGATTTCATATGGCATTCATTTTCTAATTTTTGATCATTATATACATGTAAATGGTCTACATAAATATCATTTAATATATGTTAAAATACGTACTCATGAATTAAACAAAAATTGAAAAGATTGGACTAAAGAAAAATGAATTATATTTACTCGGGTCTATCAAATAAGAAATAAATCTTATTCGGCCTAACTCAACCCACTCACTCCTAGTTTCTACCACAATGTTTTCATTGCATCAATTGTGAATTGCAATTGTTGATAGCTTTTGTATTTTTAGAGCCTAAGGCCTTATTTGAGAGACCTATTTTGAAGGGGTGGAAGGGCTTCAGAGGGGGTTTCCTTGTTTGAGAGTTTAGTTAGATAAGGGAGGGGTTTAGGAGAATTTTGAAAACCCTTCAACACTCTCATTATACCATTTTTTGGTATTCCCCAATATTGGTTTTTTTGGAAGAAAAACAAAGTTAAATATATAGTTACTCTTATTAATGTTTTCTAATTACATTTATACCCTTTACCTTACATAATACATAACATATTTTTTATTTTTAAAGGGAGAGTAAAATAATATTTTTGTATTACATTAGCCTTTCATCCACCTCCTATCTAAATTCCATATTTTCAAACAAAGGAGGTATTTACTTGAATTTGCCTTTCCTTTTTATTCCCTTCCTCTCCCTCCTTACCCTCTCATCGTCTCCTTCCCTTTCTCTCCTAACTCCCAAATAAAACATAAAATAACTTTTTCATATAGGTATTTTGATTTTAACGGCTCACACTGTAATAGAAAATTTGAAGAACTGTTCTGGTTTTCAGGAGCATGAGTCCCTAGAAAATCCCTTCAACAAAATTTTAAATGGAGTCTTCAGATTATAAGAGTCAAGACTTGCATCGTAAACAAGGGAAAATCTTCTGATATGGTAGGCTTTCATAGATTGCTGGGTATGTTGAAGGAAAAGATATTACTAACCAAGATTGTATATTTGAGTTACAATCCCTTTGTCTCTTAGCAGCATCAATTCTGGTAAATTTGCTACGGGTTCAAAGCACACTTGTGATTACATAATATTACTTTGCTTACTGAAAAAACGCCACAGTAATATACATTTTTAATACACTACAGTTGTATAACTTAGTGCTCATAGAAGTTTTGGTTTCTAAAATAACTACGCATGAATGAATTAACTTCCAGCCACCAGAAACAGAACCATGTTTCCTTCTACTTTCGTTCTTCAACCTCTCATTCCATTTTAAGGGAGGCAAAAAATAATACAATAGGCTTGCTCTCATGCAAAAAATATGATAATATATTCCAAAGAAATTTTGATGAATGACATATTTAAGAGCTTAAATAAGAGCATTTAAATTGAAAATAACAAAAAAATAGTTTATGAAACAAATCTCTTGTATATTGAAGATTAATTTAATGGGAAGTGGAATCAATTAGATACATTATGTAGGCTCGTTAATCATTTGAAGTGAGGATTTTGTTGATTACTCTAGTATTGAATATGCCTGCTAGCACAGTTATAACATTTTATCTGGTTTATGGAAGCTAACATTTTACCTTTACCCAAGGTGGCAATATTTTAAATGCAAGAATATTAATTATCATACAAAAACATTAAATAACAGATTATGAAACATGATAGAGTAGGCAAATAAGGAAATGCAGACAAAGAAAAGTTATAAACCAGCAAAATACACATTCACATATCCAAAGTAATCCGAATTATACACCAAGGGAGGGATAATTCACCAGACCATACTTTTAAATATAGCGACCAGTGACCAGAGCTTGATAATACCAGATAAATAGCAGCATCAAAAGTTCCTGTAATCAGAAGGAAAATAATGAGTCGACTCCTTTTGAACTCTTCAGGATCTGTTTGTGACTAGTTTATTGGAGGATAATGGGGGATAAACCTATAGATGACTCTCAAGTCTTCTCATTCTTCCTCTCTAAAAATAAAAAGACCCTTATAGAGCCGAAGCTAGAATATCAAAACAAGGGCTTCTTTTTATAAAAGCTCTCTTAAAGAAATTTCGGTATAAGTCCTTTTGAGAACAAAAAAAAAATAGAAACACACTTAAAAGCTTGCTTGAACAAATGCTCCATTTACTTCACATATCTCAGCTTGAAGCAATGCATATAAACTTGGTTTTACCTAATACTTCACATGAAAGGTGTTGGGAGCAAATTAATTTCAATAAACATCTAAACAGAATAAGTGAGTATCTTAATGATTGCAAAATTACTTTGCCCAATTATAAGATATAAAATTGAATTGATGAGTTTCCGAAAAACGAATTACTAAGCCAAGCTAAGAGAACAAGTGTATGCCACAGTATAAGTTAAGCAAAGCATACCTTCACCCAAGTAAGACGTGAACTTCAGCTCTGAAGTCTTCCTCTACTCACACTTCGTCACGATCAGCAGCATCAGCATATGTGCTCTACAAGAGCACCATATATGAAAAATATCCACAAGGGACATGGTTATGGAAGAAGCAAAAAGAATCCTTCCAATACCGAGGTTGGAGGAATGGATCAATATTGGTCTTTCTGAAATACACAAATCCATTCCAGCCCAACTCGGCCTATATGCCTGCAATCCAATCAGCTAAATGAATTTGGGAGTTGTAGAAGCACCATTATCCCACATGAAATAGCTCGGGCTGATTGGGTGCAGGCATGGCCCATGCCCCTAACGGGGCCGGGCCAATCCAAAAGTTGCGTCAGGTGGTTGTTGATGAGACTGCTGTGTCAAGAAAACAGAATAGTATAATTAAATCCTAAGGAAAACTAAAAAACTAAAGAACATAAAACTTTGCAAGTATTCAATGTGAAAAGAGGAGCATAATACTGACAAAAAGTCAACTATTTTGCAATAAGATGTGGGAATAGGATCGTCTTCCTTGGCCAAAAAAGAAAAGACGTTGTTGTCAACATATGTGTGTGTGTATATATATATACATATATGATATATATATCATGGCATAATTAATGTAGGTGGGAATTGTAAATTGAACCCACAAACAAATGAGAGAGGAACTGACATCTTCAAGTGCAAAAGAGGTGCACAATACTTAACCAACCAGCCATAATAACATCACTTCAAACAAAATAACTTTTTGTGTATTGTCAGAAAAAATCAAAGAAAAACCTCTCTAGTGGAATGGTAATTAATAGATTAAATTGCAAAGTAAGAAATACTTGGGCATCATATGCAGAAACAGAACTGATTAAAAATACAACATATAAATAATAAAACTCATACAAAGCATTAGAAAGGCTTTCTGACAAATTTCATGAAAGGATACTATGATTGATTTTGCAAATCATTGTCTTAGGGGCAACAGTTAAGGAACCAAGAAATAAAAGTTTTTATTAATAAGTAAATACACCACTCCTTAATTTATTAGATGCACTATTTTTTAAAATAAAATACAAAATTATTTTTGTGGATCCTAAACATATTATGATTAATGGTTGTATCCTCTATGCCTCTTCCTTGTATGCATCCCATGTGTTTACACAACATATATCAGATGCAAAAAAGAAGAGTAAAAAGTAATATTGATCCTCCAAAGATGCAACGACCACCACCAAGTTCATCATCCTAGGAAAATGGTTACCAAATAAACCCCTGAAAGTTTAAAATGGCAACCACGTAGAAAAATTATGTCCCTAAAAGATTCAACTGGCAAACAATTAAGTCCTAGAAGGACCAGTATGGTGGCCATTTTTTAAACTTTCAAGACTTAGTTGCTGACCATGTTCTTTAAAGCACTAACTTGGTGGCCATTACATCTTTGGAGGACTAATTTGACATTTTGATCCAAAAAAGAAAGAGGAGACCTGCTGTAGGAACACAAATCAAATATTTTGGAGGGCGCTATACCTGTGCAAAGGGTTGGTGAACATGTTCATGATGCAAAAAAGGCATTCCAGGGCGCTGGCAGGGATACTGAGGTGAATGCAAGTACATAGCTGATGAGGAGTGTGTGCCAACTTGACTAGGATTAAATGGTGGCATCATGGTGTCTGGATGTCCATATCCAGAAGGTATTGGTTGTGGAACCCATGTCCTGGGTATATTTTGTGGAAGAGGTCGGGGCTGGTGTTCAGAAGAAATCTGGGGTCCATGTGTGGATCCAAGCTGTGGAAACTCAGTGTTGTAGTTCACTACTGCTGTGTACATTGGCTGCATGGTGTATGATCCACCATTAAACCCAAACCCAGGATCAAATCTTTGCATATATCTGCCATGCAAATTACAAGAAAATGATCAGGTTAGTTCATACTCCAATCATATCTCAGCCACTTATAATTAGTACTTTTACAGTTGGAACAAAGTAGAATGCAACACATTCTAACAAGACAATAACAATAACCTACAAGAGTGTAAAATGGCAATTCTTTCTAAAATAGAGACACACCATCAGATCTGTTACAAATGTGCCTAACACATCCGAGGCTCTATATCCCTGGGCATACATTATGAAACACTAAGATGCATAGCTTATACAAGAAATTTGGACAGTGGCACCCATTGAGAACTCCCTTTTTATTTCTTTTGTTTAATCCCAACAATTATTTGACTAGTAAACTATCAAGAGGTTAGCCACTACAAATTGTTTTGGGGATTTTCTACCAAATGGAAATCAAATTTAAATCTCTTCCCCTTCAGAGTGTATTCTGACAAATTTTACTTATCTGGGAAAGAAATGTTGCGAAAATCACAAATGTGAGTTTACAGCTTGAGGCAGCTATAAATATTATAGACAATCACACAGTACACATTGCAAGACCCAACAAGATCGCAGCAGAAAGAAAAATGCAAATACAAATGTAATATTTTTATCCATAATAATTTATATACTAATAAGTAATGTGCAACTTCCATCCAAAAAGTAAAAATAATGTCATAGTCATTTATAAGACATAATATCCACAAATATATTTTATTATAATATATAACCATTAATATTTTATAGTTATGCAGAAATAGGATAGCACTAATGTTATCACATTTAAATATTAAAATAATAAAATAACGATTGTACTAATCATCAGCCTAAGTTTAGAGAAACACTTGCATGAACAAGTTGAACAAAGGAAATCTGAAATGTTCTGTTAACCAAATCCTATTATAATCTATTGCTGATTGTTCAATATTAACACAAACATGATGTATATAAAATCGAATTTCTAATCCATGTTGTCACAATGGAAAAGGAGAGTTGATTTGAACAGCTCAAAAATTGCATCACTTTGATGCATTGAGGTGATGCAGTCGCGTCATTGAAGTGATGCCGATATTTAAAAAATTGAAGTATGGATCTAAATAAAGCTCAAGTCATGACTATACATTAAAATCATAAAGTAACCCACATAGTCCTTAAAATGGTTGTATCTCCAAACATTATCCTTCTCACCCAAAGCTGAGGATTCCTTTTAGGCAGCCAATTAAACTCGTAGAATAGGGGGATAAGAGAGAAAGGAGTAAGACATAAGGGAAGGGAAAGAGGAAATATAAGGCTGTGAAGAGAAAAGGAGATAGAGACAGATTACACAAAGTGCTGGTCTGTGATGGGTCATAGTTGCTAGGTTAAGCATGGCAGTTTCTCGGTATAGGTCACCAACTACAGGTGCCTTCCATGGAACTTATGCACTAAGCTTCTTGGTGCTGGATTTCTAGTGTGATGACAGCCTCTTCCTAATGGACTCAGAAAGGGTGGACGGACCAGAATAGCCTTATATTTGGTACCCTCACTGGCCAATGTGTGTTTAAAGTGAGGATAGGAATGATATCTCACCCAAATCAGGACCAGATCAACAAACCTGCCCTGCTCAGGCAATCTGATACACTGGAGCTGATTTCCACCACCACCACCACCCGACACCAAAGCAGCCACCTTAGCTACCTTTACAACACTGTCTTCAAACAGATGCAGTTGCAATCTCCAGAAAATGAGATGGGGAATGTTTAGTGCCCAACACATGTTAATAAGATTGGTAATGAAAAGTGATGATGTTGGAATTTCATCATGATTTTATTTGGAATTGGAAAGCAAACAAACATGTTTAACAACAAAATCTCAATTGCATAATTGTGATTAGTTAGCTGATAGCACTGAAAATTGATTGAAACCAGACATTGATGTTTGCAGGATCCTTGTTAGAAGGTCGCCAAATTAGAATAATATAGAATAATACTAAATAAAATGATAAAAGACACATACCTTTCATAGTTCCGGTCATAATCAGGATCCTTGCGTTCCACCTCACGGTCCCGGAATATAGCCACCCGATTACTTTGCCTGTACCTACTACTAATTGGCTCCTTCTCTGTCCTACTTCTAGCCCTACTGGTATTAATTGAAGACTCAACCAGCCCCCTACTGGAACTGGCATCAGATACTGATACAGGTTTATCTTGGACCCGAGGAACCCCCAAAGAACCACGCAAAGAGTTATCCTGCTGTCTTGACTCACTTTCTGGCTTCCCACCAACAGTACCACCACTACTACTCAAACTAAAGATCCTAGCACGAGCCCTGCTATATTCCTCTTTTCTCTCTTCCACACTTTTTGAGTTACTATTCTTCCCTGAGTTCGAATTTGCATTGCTAGGAACATGTGTCTGCTTCTGCGGCCTCTGTTTGATTGCAACTTTAATAACAGCATTGCTTTCTGATGATAATTTTACTGGGATGTCTGCGAGGCGGATAACAGGAAGCTTACATTCAGAACTTCTGCGAACAATAATTCTTGACCCAGAACCATCTGGTAAGCTATTATCTAGTAAAACTGTAGACTGCAATGAGTAGTGTTGAGCCACCCGGTGTGCAGCCAATCTCAAATAGGAAGTTGGCAATTGCTCAAACTCAAGCTGCTGTTGATTTGGATCTCGAATAAACTTCTCAACCTCTTGCTCAATCCGCAATACTGGGTAATAGCAAAATACATCACTATATGAATGTAAAGCTTCATTACATATAAAATACAAAACAAATAATGCAAGTACATAACAAAGCCATTAAAACAGTGGGAAGTAAATGTACCACAGAAGAACTACAGAAACTGAAGTGCCAAATTTTGACTATGCTATGTTTTCACATTTTTTGTACGGACAGAACAGGTGAGACAGCCTGATAGATACCCCCACCTATTAAGAAGGTATACATTAAGAAGAAATCACTGGAGCGGCAGGGGATCAGCTCCTCATGTAAGCATGACTAGCATGATTAAGAGAGGAAAACCAGTGGAGAAAACATGGGATATATGGGAAGGGGGAGAACAGATAAGGCAAGAAATTATTGAGGGAATGATTTGGGTGGGAGCAAACATGAGCTCTTCAAACTCTGGGATACATATTGAATTTTTTCTTGTTCAGTTTGCTACAACTATCTGGAAATTGAACATCTGATGCTTATATCTCTATGACCTTAGTAACAATATTACTATAATGATTACTTAGCAGTGTTGTTGAATAGCGACCAAGGTGGGGCAATGGTGGAAGGTGGGGGCGTTTTCTGGCCAAACGCTATTCGCTTTTTCCGAAAATCCCCTTAAATAGCGAGTAGCAACATCTGCCATTTGCTGCTTCAGATCCACCATGATGGTATGGTAGCGTCATGGCTGAAAAGGCGGTCATAGCAGTTTTAATGGGCTTTTTGCAGTTTTTCTGTGTGATTGATCTAGGGTCGGGTTTTTTTAAGCCCAACTTTGGGTTACCCAAAACCTGTCTGCTTCCTCCCTCTTGTCTGCAACTCTGCTCTGCTTCCTCCCTCCCTCTCGTCTGCCTGCCACCGCTCTCTCGTCTGCCTGCAGCCTCTCTCTCGTCTGCCTGCAGCCTCTCTCTCATCTGCTTCCATCTCTTTCGTTCATCTCTACCTCTGCGTTCATCTCTTCCTTCATCTTTGTTGTTGAGGTGTTGAAATTGGTTTTCCATTTAAAAAATTTCATTTCATTTGTTTTCCTCTGCTTTTAAGGCTTTTATTTAAGGCATGGTTCTTTTTTTAAAAATCAATATTATAATCGATAATATTGTTTCATGCTAATTTCACCTCCTTTTTTTACTTCTTCTCCAACTAGTCAGTTGTAAAAAGCGGCTCAGTGCACAATATTCCCACTTAATGGGATCTAGGGAGGTTAGATGTACACAAGCAGAGAAGTTGTTTCCAAAACTAGTCAGTTGTAGCAAACTATAATTTTTTTGGAAAAAAAGGAGTTAGTTTTATAAAACCCTTGACTTAATGTGTGAATAATATTCATTGAAGACACTTTAAGAAATAAAGTAATATTCTTTTATCTTTAAGATTTGTCTTTAACTTTTATTTCTTAGTTGTGTGGCCTTATAAGACATGTTATATTGCTCATTTTACTTTTTAGTATTGTTGATTATAATTTTTTAGAGACCTTATGAAGTTTTTTTTTATCGGCAATTGTTACCATGTTAGTATATGTTATGGGTGAGACTCGAACCATCAATCTCCTTCACTCCACCCCTAACTATCAAATCACCTTATAACTCCTTTTTTATTTTTTTATTTTTTAAATTTGCTATGAGTGAGGCTCGAACCCACAACCTCCTTCACTCCATTCCTTAAACTCCTCCACCTTATGACTCCAGACCTTATGAAGTTACAAGAGTTAATCAAATTTATTGAACTTTAGGTTATGTTAATTGTTGCTTCTGTTACCTTACTATGATCTAGGTAGTCGATTGCGGATAGCGAGTACAGTGGCCAACCCAAAAAACACTATAGTGGGCGGCATGATGACCACTACAACTAATGGGAAAATACACTAAAATACTAAAAACTTAAGTAATTTATACTCTTTAAGTTTTGAAAACTTGTGTTTTACACTACTGGGAGTGGGTCTGATAGTGGGAGGTTAAGATGAGGCCATGGTTATGAAAGAAGGGGTGTGTGAGAAGGTTAGTGAGGGGAAGAGGCTTTGCCCTAGAAATGTGTATGTGGGAGGTTGCGATTAGAGTGAGTAGCCAAAAATTGCAGAGCTTATTCATTGTTGCCGAAAGAGAGAAAGAAGGGAAAGAGGGTTTTAAACTTTCACTTGTTTTACTGCTGCATAATGTTTTATTTATTTTACTGCTGCTGCCTGCGTGTTTATAGAAGAGGGGAGAAGGAGGGGTAAATTATCCAAAAACCCTTAAAAATCATGCAATGTATTAAAAAAAGGGCAAAAGGGGATTTTCTCGTTTAAAAATTAAGGTTTCACACAAAGCCTAGTTGGAGCGGGTTCTGACCCGCAATTTGGCCAGTGAAGTGGATGCTCTTTGACCTGAGACAGGCACAGCGGACACCGCTCATCTGTGCTGTTACACGCACATTCGTCGCATGGAAGGGTAAGGCAACCACCACCACGCCACTATCCCAGCGCAGTTGTGTGCTATTGTCTACTTAAACTATGATGTTGTTATATGGCTTATGCTATTATTTTATTTTTTTATTTCTCCTATATGAATTATGTATTTAAATTATTATTTTTAAACTGCAATGATGACATCCGCTAAAGTCAGATTTTAACACTTCTCAAGCTGAAGCTTATTATACATACTACAATAATTTTACTCAAGTCCATCTATGGCAATGTAATTAACAAACTAAGTTTAATGTTGACACAAATAGATAATACAGCAAGCCTTAGGCTATGTTTGGGGAGATGTAAAGGGAAGAAATGAATGAAATAGGATGACATAAGTTAATGAAAGGGTGTCTGGGACTTGCCTCTCAATGCCTCCACTTTTTGTCATCCCAATTTGAGAGATAAAAAAAGGAATGGCTTGAACACTCCCTCACTCAATAAACTTATTAAGGGCCCATTTGTCTAAGACTCTCAAAAAAGTGATTCTCCAAAATCATTTTTAGCAGAAATGTATGTGATAAGCTGCACAATTAACTTCTCCTAAAAGCTAATTTTCAGCTTTTTCTTCATTTCCAAATAAGTATATAATTGTCATAAGTGAACTTTTTTAATAAAAAAACTAAGAAAAATAGTCTTAACAAATGGGGCAGCAATAGAGTGACATGTTGTATTCCACTACATTCCTATACTTTCTATTCCACTCTTCATTTTGAGTAACTCACAAACAAAGCCTAATATACCAAATACATACATATATATATAGAAAAGTAGAAAACCCTAATTTCTACGAATAAATATCTTCCTCGGTCTAATATATATTCAAACAGATTCAGCTTTGTGAGATAAAAACCTACCCGAAAGTCGTTCGCGAGGGTTTTGAATTGCTTCGAGTAAAAACTGATCAACCTGATTGATGACGTCATCAGATAACTTGTCCCCAGTGGACGAAGCAGAAATCGTTGGTGCGGAATAAGAAGAAGATGCCGGTGTAGAATCATGGGAAAGTTTGGAATCATTATTGGAAGTTGATAGCATAAGATTCAAGCGTTTCATGGATTGGTCCAAATCGGCGACTTCCCATGACTCTGGGGCTCCAAGATCCTCAGCAGAGCCCTCCATGGAAGGAAATTGGAAGCGAAGAAGGGAATCTTAGTTGGGTTAAGGAATCGAAGCTGATCCTGGAGCGGTGGAATTCAGCGAAGGGAATTTCATGAGAAGGTTCGGTTCAGTTCGGTTTTAGGGTTAGGGTTGAGAATTGGGAAATACGAATTGAGTTTTAGGAATGGGAAGCGAAGTGGTTGAGAAGGTGGAGATAGGGTTTGATGACCACGATGGTGAAGTTCATGAAAGCATCTAAGTGTCTAGCATTAATACTAAGAGGATTAAATCTATTCATAGTGTAAAGATGTATACACAGTCAGTGTATCATCTACCGTTCATTTGTGGATTACTTTTTCTAAAAATTTAAGAGTAAATTACGCTGACATCCCATGAGTTTTAGTGAAATTACATAAATCATCCCTCACTTTTCTAAACTTACACAAACCTCTCATAGTTTTGTACTTTCGTTCCACTGATCACCCCTGTATAAGAAATATGTGTAATTTTTTAAACAAAAAATGTGATAAATGTAATTAAGATAAAAAAAACATGATATATTGTATAGACAAGTCTAAATAATATACAAATCAACGTATCTTTATTATTTTGTTTCGTTACACTACATTATAAGAGTGATTTAAACAATATTTCTTTATAATTGTTGATGCATTTTGTAACAAAAAATAATAAAGATACAATGACTTGTATATTATTTAGACTTGTTTACACAATATATCATGTTTTGTTTAACTTAATTGCATTTATCACATTTTTTGTTTAAAAGAATACACTTATTTCTTATACAGGAGTGGTCAGTGTAATAAAAATACAAAACCAGAGGAGGTTTGTGTAAATTTAGAAAAGTGAGGGGTGTTTTGTGTAATTTCACTAAAACTTATGGGTGTTAGTGTAATTTCACTAAAACTCAGTGACAGTGTAAAAGCTCTTACATTGTCGGTGCATACATTAGTGTAATTTCACTAAAACTTATGGGTGTTAGTGTAATTTCACTAAAACTCAGTGACAGTGTAAAAGCTCTTACATTGTCGGTGCATACATTTTTTTCTCTAATATTAATGAATCCTAAAATAGAAAAACTTTTTCTCTAATATTAATGAATCCTAAAATAGAAAAACCATATCTAATGTATTTGGGAAAAATATATATAGACGGATAGATAAAGGTTTTTTTACTATGACACTATATCATTTATTATTGATTTTTTTAGTTATTATTAACTTTTAAATAAAAGTATTGTAAATGAATGATGGATGATACACAGACTTGTATATAAATTTTTACACTGTTAATACACATATTTTACACTCATTTTTTATATGATATCATTTAGTATTAAATTTTAAATAAACTAACTTTTGAATACGTTGTCTTTATATTTATATAGATCAGTATGCAATAGACACTTTATGTCATACATTTTATTTTCTAAAATTAGAATGTCTTTTTTTTTTGTATATTGTATATACTTTATATTATACTTTTTGTCTTTATTAGAATTAGTATAGTGGGCCCACAATTTTACTTTTGGTGTCAAATATTTAAATTTTACATCATTAGTAATTACATCATGTTTTCTCTTTAGATATAGTATAGAAGTATAGATATATTATAATTTTTATTGAATGTACTTTATATTATATTTTTATGTCTTTGTTTTAATTATCAAATGAATGTGAGAATGTTATTTAATATGTTAGTGATGATTACGTATGATTATATGAATTTTTTCTAGAAATTAAAGTGTCAATGGCAAAATAGGAAAATAAAAACTATACTATGTGTGGTTACCTCATGTTTTCCCTTTATATAGTACTAACATGTTGATAATCACTATCGTGTCTGTCAAACCGCTTCCATATCGTTTGTAACGTGCAATTTGTACGTTATAGATGACAAATATAATATTTTGTGTTAAATATTTGTAATTTGCAGTTGAATTTATTCGATTGGTGTAATGTTCAACTTTTTTAAATACACTTTCAAAATAAGAAGATAATGAGTATAAAATAAGAAGATAATGTTATATGACTTTTTTGTAAAAATAAGAAGCTAATGATGGCAAAATAGAGAATCACAAATTACATCATAATGGATGGTTATTTTGTGTTTTCCCCTTATTAAGTAGTATAGATATAGATAGATAGATAGATATACGTCTTCAAAAAGGGAAAAAGATATATACACCGACCGTGTAAAGGTTTTTTACAATGTCACATCATCATCATCATTGATTTTTAGTCATCATTGACTTTTAAATAAAAGTATTGCAAATGAATGGTGGATGATACACTGACTGTGTATAAATCTTTACACTGTCAGTACATATATTTTACGCTCCTTAAAAAAATCCTTGAGTGTATCATGTATTTTATAATTAAATTTAACTAACTTTATGTGTATTAAGGAAATTAGTTAAAAATAATTAAATATTTTGATTAAATAAAATATATAAATTATTAGGATTATTGTTCAACAGTGGTATGTATGGAACTGATGTATTTAAAGGTGTTATTGAAAACTCTAAGTATAGTTAAATTTATGTATATTCCACACAAAATATAGTGATGTTTATTGTTTATACATTAAACTCAATTTATCCTTTTAAAATAGGAAAATTAAAAATTATTCTGGTTTATATCAAATATGTGTTATATTTTAGTATTTTTATGTGTAATTTTGGAGTCGTTCACAAAAATATTACTAATGGACTATTGAGTGAGATAAATATCATGATACTCATATTATGGATATTCAGATATTTATGAATTTATTTTTTAATAAATGGTTATATATATTAAAATATTTGTATGGCTTTGATATTTTATATAATCTATTTATTATTATTTCATATTTAATTTAGGAAATTGAACTATAGTGTCAAATTTATCATTCTATTGTTTGCTACAAAACATGTATATCATTAACACTACCTTCTAGTCTACTTATAGATAACCGTAAATAGGTGTGAGTATGGGTAGTATTGTCATTCTCACAAAAGAGTGGATATTTAATCTAATATTTTTTATTTATCTCAAAAAAAATTAAATTTCCAACTTTTCACTTATCCATTTGTGAGACATAGGTTTTTGGATTAACTATTTTATAAGAGTGTGATATTTATGTATTGTCATTGTAAATATTTATATAAGGTTGTCACTGTATTATCTATCATTTATTTAAAATATTTTTAAAAATTAATGATAATTAAGTGTGAACAGTAGATAATACAATGACATATAGTATTAATATATTCATTTTTTTCTCTTTTTTTAATCCTCCTAAGAAGATAATGATATTTTTAAGTTCTATGTCTTATCTTTTTATTTTTTATTTTAATTTAGCCATTGAATTGGGAATTTGTTATTTTGGGTCCACAAATATAAAAAAAAGATAAGAAGGTTTTTTTCTTTATTACAAACAACAAAATTTGTTTTATTTGCTTAAACGGCATGTTTTATGCTGCCACAATAGAGAAAAATGTCCTTATAGTATATACTATATAACAAATCAAATAGGTGACCTTTAAAAGATGAATTCTTGATAACATTAATGGCTTACTAAAGAACCTAATAAAAATGGCACTACAGAAAAAAATATTTATATAGTTATAGAATATATTAACTAAATTGGGACTGGTTGTTATTTAAAATACAGAAGTGGGTTTTCTCTTTTAATTTTCTTTTATGTGATTGCTCTTTCATTCCCTTCTTATTCTCGTACACAAGCACTCCATTTTCCCTTCACTCTCTATTAGGGTAAGCATGGTTTAAGTTGAGTTGAATAAGATTTGCCCCTTACATAAAAATATTGATTGAGTCATTTTTTAACTCATACATGATTATAGATTGACATGAAATTAATCTGGCCTCAAATATCGACAGTGTTATCCTTTGAACTCGACCATAAACCCAATTAAATATAATATATACCATTTTAGATAAAGTATTCTCAATATTACTTTAAAATTTGACATATGAAATTAAATATATATATAGAGAGGAAATATCTCTTTACACCTAAGTTAAAGTTACAATAGTTACACTCAATCTTAGTCATTCGTTTTATTAAATCTAACGGACTAAATAAGTGAGTGCAATAAATGATGAGAGAGAAAAATATAAATCTTAAATAACTTATTACACTCACTGGTTTGATATGTTGGATTTAAGAAAACGAATAAGTGTAAACAGATCCCTATATATATATATCATTAGTCATACATATGTGATAAAAAATTTAGAGAATCAAATGAATGTCATTACTATGTACATAATAGAACAGAGATACATATAAATATGATGAATAAGTGGTCTATGATATGGGTCAAGTCAAACCATTTTATCTCGTACTCAGCCCTAAATATTGAACGTGTCTAATTTTTTAAGTCAAACCCAAATCTATATCGATGAGGCCAACCTTATTCGGACCCTATCATGATCGGACCGAATCAGATGAGCGGATATGGTGGGTTCTACTCCCTACCCCTCAATCCAACGCCCAACCGTCCAAACTCATTGTCACTCGATGGACTCTTTTCCATTCTATTGGCAAGGATCACCCAGTCCTCACATTGTGACCACTCTCTTAATAGAAACCCAAAATACTATTTCACAATTCTTAACAAAAATCTCCATCCCCATTTGGTAAACTCAACAAAAACCTTAATAAATCTCTCTTTGTAAACCTCACTCTCATTACTCCCATGTGAACATAGTCTCCATATTATACCTTGTAATAGTTTAGTCTTATTCTCATATCTAGTCCTATATATTTTCTACCCAATAGTTCCATTGTTTGCTTTTTTTACGCTGTGGTTATTGGAAATTCCCACATTGTATGTGCAACGGAATAATAAAATATCAGGAATTCTCTTCAAGCATCAATGCAGAAGGTAAACTCACTTAATCACAAGGCCTATAAATATAACTCCTAATATGTATGAGAGAAAAAATTCATCTACATTACTTGCATCATTCTATATGTCTTATCATATATCCGAGTACAAACTATATGATTATCCACTTAAAATGATATTTGATTGCAGCAAAACATAAAACTCGCATGTTAAAAATTATAACTACTTCATATAAAACAATAGACGTGACAAATATGCAAGTAACACCGAAAATAATTTTACTTGTCCTCTAGAATTATCTCAATTGTTTAATTTATGAGACACAAAGTTTGAGTGCTTAATTCAGACCCTCAAAAGTACACTTCAACCCTTTCTCATATCTTATTGGCACCCATCCTCTCTTGTAAGGTCATTATGAGTCTCTTCTAGTTAGACAAATGTAATTTATTTTTTCATAATTCATAAACAAAATATCACCACTTAAAAACAAATAAAATATGAGAAGTAGTGTACTTTGTAATGTTGGATTTGGGCTCCCTTCCTATGAGGAAAAAGATCCAATTGGACAAAGTCCACTTGTCCCACTTAATCTAATGGATATGAGTCAGATGTGGTAAGTGAGTGCAATCAGTTTAGGCAAAAATAGGTATTAGAAAATTGCGAGAGAAGTTGAAAGAACTCAACCCTTAGGAACTCATAGCAGTTGTGGGAAATTTGTGCCTGTGTCTCTGTTCATGGTTGGACCGGGCTAAAATTTGGACAGTAGGTTCATAGTTTCTAGTACTTCATTCTGAACGGTTGGATCAGTGAAACATCGTCCTAGGTGCTAGAAAACGAGCCATAACATTGGATGTTCTTCTAGCTTTTTCTACAACTTTGTGTTCTCATTTTCAAGCTTGTTGCTTTGTTGTATGCCGTATTGTTGAACATATTTTGTGCTGTATTTTGTAGACACTCTTGTATTCACATTTTGAGCATAGTGGAGATTGATTGACTGGCTTGTGCCCGTGGTTTATACTACTCACATCGGAAATGTTTTCCACGTTAAAAGTCCTTTGTGTGTTCTTACTTACTGCCATTATTTGTTATTACCCCTCATAAATTCTAGCAAGTTGGAAAAATTATTATCTACTGCATATAATTGTTAGAGTTTTCATTGTTATCATGTTGAATTTCCCATCAAAGTGGCATTAGAGCTCTTTGATTTGAGGGTACTTGACTTGCTCGAATGATGAAGGCAATCACACGTAGATGATATGTTTGAATGACACTAACTATCACTTGTAGAAAGGAAAAATGAAAGATTTATTATTTGTGAAGAATTTGCATATTCATGTGTTTGCTACTGAGAAGCCATAGTCGAAGTCTGATGAGGATTAGAGTTTTCAACATCAACAAGTTTATGGTTTCATTCGGCAACATGTAGAAGACAATGTCTATAATCACATTGCTAATGAGGAAAATGCAAAATCTTTATGGAAGAAAATGGAATCCTTGTATGCTTCTAAATCAGGGAATAATAAATTATACTTGTTGAATTTCTTGATGAATTTGAGGTACAAGGAGGGAGCTTCTATTTCAGATTACTTGAATGATTTTCAAGAGCTCCTAGATCGATTATCAGGAATGGGTATCAAGTTTGATGATGAAGTGTTGGGACTATGACTACTGAATACTCTACCAAATTCTTGGGAAACATTTCGAGTTTCAATTACAAATTTAGCCCCTGATGGTATTGTCTCTTTGGATAGTTTAAATGGAAGTATTCTTAATGAGGAGATGAGAAGGAAGACACATGGTACTTCATCTCATTATGAGGTGTTTGTCAGTAGAGATGATAAAAAAACCCGTACCTTTGGGTACCTACGGGTAAAATGGTACTCATGTCTGCCGGTATCCGTTATTTATATGATTACTATATTATCTTTAATTAAAATAAAAAGTACACTATCTTAACCTTCATTATATTATGTACATCTTTTTCTGTTACTTTGTCTAATTTTTTTTACCTAGTTTACATCTTTTATTGAATTTGATGGTGAAAAATCCTACAAATATTATTACATGTGTAGAAACACACATGTCTTGCAAAGAAAATATATACTTTTTGTTAAGGAAATGGGAACATCAAATCACACAAATAAAAAACACCAATAGATTTAGCATTTTTGACAAATATTTAATCAAAAGGCACAAAATAATTAAGTTTCATCTTATTTAAAACATAATAGAAGTAGGAAGTTAGAAATTCATTTATAATATTGAAAACCCGCGGTATCCGTTGTACCCGCGGGTACCCAGAAATACTCGCGAAAACCCACATGCAGGTACACGTAGGGGTACGGGTGGGTATGTGTATTACTCTCTAATTTTGAAACAAGTAGTGGGTAGCTACTACCCGTGCCCTCCCGTGCCCGTTGCAATCCCTATTTGTTAGTGAAAATAGGGGGGGGGGGAAAGTCATAGAAAGGAACCGAAAGGTGATAGAGAAAAAGGTAGAAGTAAGTCCAAGTCCAGATATAAGAATGTGGAGTGTCACTATTGTCACAAAGCAGGTCACATACAAAAGAATTGTTTGCAATGGAAAAGAGAGAACAAAGAGAAGAAGAGCAAGCAGAACGAGAAGAATCATGGTGATGATGATCGTGTTACTATTACCAGTTGTGACGATCTTATTATTCTTTGTGACCGTGATTCGGTTAATCTTGTATCAAAGGAGAGTATGTGGATAATTGATAGTGATGTTACACTGCATGTTACACCAAGGAAGGAGTTCTTCACATCTTACACTTCTGGTGATTTTGGAGTGTTGAAGATTAGTAATAATGGTGTGTCGAAGGTAGTTGGTATTGGTGATATTTGTTTGCATACCAACATAGTAGTGCAGTTGTTGCTGAGAGGAGTTTAGCATGCTCTAGATGTTCGTTTCAATTTGATCTCTATGCAGATGCTTGATGATCGTGGTTATGATAATCACTTTCGTTCTGGAAAATGAAAACTCACCAAAGGTAACTTGGTTGAGGCAAATGGGAGAAATTTTTTAAACTGTATTAGACAAAAGCTTTGGTTGCTAAAGAAAGTGAAAATGCAATGGATATGGAGGCTTCTTTGTGGCACTGCAGACTCAGTCATATTAGTGAAAAAATGTTGAATTGTTTTAGCCAAAAAAGATGTACTTTTAGGATTGAAGAGTGCAGAGTTGGAGAAATGTTCTCATTACATGGCTGGTAAGAAGACCAGAGTATCCTTTAAGCATCATCATCCCTCAAGGAAGTCAGACTTTCTTGAATTGGTGCATTTTGATGTTTGGGTCTATGCTTTGAAGACAAAGGACCAAGTGCGTGAAAAGTTAAAACAATTCCATGTTTTGGTTGAGAGACATTCTGGCAAGAAGCTGAAATGCATTCGTACTGACAACAATGGTGAGTATTGTGGACCATTTGATACTTACTACAAACAACAAGGTATTAGACATGAAAAAGACTCCTCCTAAGACTCCTCAGCTTAATGGTTTTAGCGGAGAGGATGAACAAGACTTTGGTTGAAAGAGTTAGGTGTATGCTTTTTAAAGCAAAATTACCTAAACATTTCTGGGTGAGACTTTGTATACAACAATGCATGTTATTAATCTTAGTTTTGCAGTTGCTTTGAATGCTGAGGTGCCAGACGAGATTTTGTTTGGCAAGAATGACAGTATGATCATTTGCGAGTCTTCGCTTGCAAGATATTTGTGCATGTTCCAAAGGATGAAAGGTCCAAGTTGGATGCGTATACAAGGCAGTGTATCTTTATCGGTTATGGTGAAGATGAATTTAACTACAGGTTGTATGATCATGTTGAGAAAAAGGTTGTTAGAAGCCGTCATGTGAAGTTCATGGAAGATCAAACCATTGAAGACATTGATAAGATGAAGATGACTACACATGAGGTAGATAATAGTTTGTCTAATATTGATCCATTTCGAACGCTTATACATGATTTGGATACATTTGAGAATAACATTCAAAATGGTGAGCAACATGATTATGTTGGTGATCAGCACCTTGGATATGAGTTAGATTTTCCCATTGATATTGGTGAAGATGAACATGAGAATCACGGTGATGCTCCTGAACCACCTCAAGTTCAATTTCAGATGTCTAATAGGCAGAGGAAACCATCTACCAAGTACCCTTATGATGACTATGTTGTTATGACATATGGAGGAGAACCTAAATATTATCATGAGGTCATGGAGAATAAAGAAAAGAAGAAGTGGTTGGATGTAATGCAAGAGGAAATGAAGTCCTTGCATGATAATCACACTTTTGATTTGGTCAAATTGCCAAAGGGAAGAAGGTTTTGGAAAACAAGTGAATTTACAAGGTGAAGTATGAAAGTAATTCCATATCTACGGTATAAATAAAGCCAAATTGGTGGTTAAAGGTTTCAGTCAGAGAAATGGTGTTGATTTCAGTGATATTTTTTCTCCTATGGTGAATATGTCATCCATTAGAATTGTATTGAGTTTGGTTGCTACTCTTGATTTGGAGGTGGAGCAAATGGATGTAAAAACTGCTTTTCTTCATGGTGATTTGAAGGAAGATATTTATATGAAACAACCTAATGGTTTTCTTATTGAAGGGAAAGAAGACTATGTGTGTAGGCTGAGAAAGAGCCTATATGGTTTGAAGCAAGCTCCATGACAATGATACAAGAAGTTTGAGTCTGTTATATGTGAGTAAGACTACAAGAAGACTACTTCTAATCATTGTGTCTTCATTAGAAAGTTTTTTGATGGTGATTTCATCATCCTATTATTGTATGTTGATGACATGCTTATTGTCGGGAAAAATATTTTCATTATTGATAGGTTAAAGAAGCAATTAGGCAAGTCATTTTCCATGAGACATGGGAGCTGCTAAGTTGATTCTTGGTATAAGAATCACGTGAGATATACAAGAAAAGAAACTTTGGTTGTCATAGGAACACTATATTAAGAGAGTGTTACAGAAGTTCCAGAGGGAAAATGCTAAGGAGGTAAACACTCCTCATTTTAAGTTGAGTGTTAAACAATATCCTTTAAATGAAGCTGAATAATCAGGTATACAACAGGTTCCTTATGCATCTGTTGTGGGAAGTTTGATGTATGTAATGGTGCATACATGACCAAATATTGCACATGTTCTTGATACAGTTAATAGATTTCTCTCAAATCCAGGTAGAAAGCATTGGAATGTTGTGAAATGGATTTTGAGGTATCTTTGTAGTACTGCTAGTATGAGGCTTTATTTTGGAGGTGATAAACCTACTCTTGTGGGCTATAATGATTCTTATATGGCTGGAGACATTAATTCCAGAAAGTCCACTTCAGGTTACTTGATTAAGTTTACAGGGGAGCTGTGACATGACAATCTAGGTTGCAAAAGTGCGTTGCATTGTCCACTACTGAGGCATAGTTCATTGCCATTATAGAAACATGCAAGAAGTTGCTTTGGGTTAAGAAATTCTTGCATGAGCTTGATTTTGTCCAAGACAAATACTTATTATTTTGTGATAGTCAAAGTGCAATTCATCTTGGGAAGAATTCCACTTTTCATTCTAGGTCCAAACACATTGATGTGAGGTATCATTAGAGATATGATGCTTTGGATGCTAGGTTGTTGGAATTGGCTAAGGTTCATACATATGGTAATGATGTTGATATGATGATTAAGGTCTTATCAAGGTGGAAGTTTGAAATTTGTTGTGAGATCGCTGGTTTAGCGCACATAGTTGTGAGGGGGAGATTTGTTGGGTTTCGGCTCCCTTCCTATGTGAAGAAAGTCCCAATTGGGCAAAACTCACTTTTCCCACTTAATCTAATGGATAGGGGTCAGATGTGGTAAGGGGGTGCAATCGGTTTAGGCAAAAATAGGCATTAGAAAAGTGAGAGAGAAGTTGAAAGAACTCAACCCGCAGGAAATCATAGCAGCTACGAGAAATTTGCGACTCTGTCTTCGTTCACCATTGGACCGGGCTAAAATTTGGACAAGAGGTTCACGACTTCTAGTAATTCATTCTGAACGGTTAGATCGGTAAGACATCATCTAAGGTGGTAGAAAACGAACTATAATAGTGGTTGTTCTTCTAGTTTTTTCTGCAACTTGTGTTCTCATTTTCAAGCTTGTTGCTCTGTTGTATGTTATATTGTTGAACACGTTTTGTGCTGTATTTTGGAGATACTCTTGCATTCATATTTTGATCATAGTGAAACTTGGTTAACTGACTTGTGTCCGTGGGTTTTACTTCTCATATCGTGAAGGTTTTCTACGTTAAAAGTCTCTTGTGTGTTCTTACTTACTGTCATTATTTGTTATTGCTTCTCATAGATTCTAGCAAATTGAGAAAATTATTATCCGCTACATATAATTGTTAGAGTTTTCATTGTTATTATGTTGAATTTCCATATTCAAAATGATTTTTCCAACCATTATCCTTAGTTTGATAAATAAGTAACCAAAAAATGTTATATTCAATACATGTATTTGAGAAGATTATATTACATACATTAACAGATTGAATTGTAATTAATTTTCCAGGAAATATTTAAGATTGATAAGAAAATGATTGGCAACAGTGTATCATTTACATCATACTTTTTAAACTTGCCTAGTGATTTTTAATTAAGTAAATTGCTTTGAATAACTTAATTAGTAAAATGAACACGAAAAGTTCCTATCTTTTTTTTCTTCGATTAATTATCTAGGAATACAAATAGATCGGACTTTGTCAAATTAACCTATATAACATTGGTTAAATCGGTTCCTCTATTTAATTTTTTTTAAAGCATATGTGTGATGTATTTAAACTTCTAAGATGCAAACCTATTTAAAAATCTATTAAATTAATAGACATTTTTTTAAAATAAACTAACAAGTCTACTGTTAAATAAACATATCAAACACACAAAAGTATATTATAATTTCATATATAATTATTTTAGTTATATTGAAATTATATAATATTGTTAAGTAGGTTGGTCTGTTAATAGTTAATAAGTCATTAAGATAACTTAAAGTCAGATATATTAATCTAAAAAGACATTTTAAAAAGTTTTATTATAATATGTTTATGGAGAAAAATCACCTGATTTATCACAAACCTAAATGTCCTTGAAACAAGCTTCGATACTAACATTAGATTGAGATTTTGTTGATGGTAAAATACTAAAACTCTCATGAAATGAAAACTCTAGGATATCAATTCCTAACTGCAAGTAAATTTTGCTTAAAGATCTGGAACATTTTCACTGAGACTAACCTACCAACTATTTCTTATTTTATTTCAGTATTAACATGTTTGAGATTAATTAATATATACAATTCTTGATGAATTAAAAATAATTTTCTCCTTGGCTATAATTTTTATGATTATTTTGTAGCTGTTAAACATTTGGCCAAATTAACTTTAAAACATGAAATGATGAAATTTATGTAATATATATAAAATTATAATTAGCAACAAAAAAAAAGATGAAAGAAGAATTGTAAATATTTTACTTACATAATAATTGTGACGATAATGAATATGACTACACACAAAGTTTCATCCTTCCCTCACGAATAGTGTACCATTCCAATGAGACAACAATGGATAACAAGAACCACGACCCTATCTGGTAGACAATAATGAAAGGATAAGTGCTTCTTTTTACACTTGTTATGAATAATACAAATGTCATATAATTGGGTTTAAAAGATAAAAATATTATATTCTTATATTTTTTCATGTTATTTGTAATATACTTGACTGTCCATGAATGATTGGGATAATACATATGACCCTTGCATTTGTAATTTCTATGAACTTACACAATCCAATTGTATTTTTTTTATTTACATTATATATATTAAGTAATGAAAGGAAATAACAACACATATTTCAATTTGTCACCTAGCTTAGCTAAATTGATATCTTTGCAAATGAATTGATGAACATTTCCTACACTACACAGAATGTTTACTTTTCCATTTAGTATCATATAATATTATTTTTTATTTACATGATATATACCTGGTGTAAAAAAAATATATACATAAAACATTTTTCCGATTTTTACCAACCACTTTTTTCGCCGCTTGTGTTAGTTGTGTTTTCACAAAACTGATTTCATTGTACATAGAAGTTTTGATGAATGTCCATATTTAATATACATAAGCGATATAAAAATAATTTTTATTTGTTATAAGAAAAAGGTGTAAAGAAGTAAATGAAAAATATTTGAACCATTTAATAATTTATCCATGTAATAAAATTCAGAATTAAATTTAGTTTAAAACAGAGAGGAGAATGGGTTGAAAAATTATATTCTCACGTTATTGTTTACTAGTATATGATTTTGGTTAATCAATTGACTGTTAAATGGTAAACTAATTAACTATTTAATAAACATGAGTAATCACACATTATTTCTCAATTACAAAATGCCAACACAAAATTATAACAATGCTTTTAATATAACTACTAAACCAATAAAACTATGATTCTAAGGACTGTCAGTTAGATCGTGATCTAGTAGAGAGGACAAGAGAAGATGAAGTAATATTGAAATAATCTCTTGGAACTTTATTGCTTAACTTGATGATTTACAAAGAAGAAAGTACAAGCTATTTATAGAAAGAAAATAAACTAAACCACCTAACTGAAATAACCAAAAAGGGCACAAGAATGAATAAAAGAACCTAAATATGGAAAGAGTTTCTTGCTGAAAGCAAGATAGCTTGAGATGTAAGCAATGGAAAATGATAGAGGTTTAACACCCCCTCTCAAGTTGGACTGTGGAGATTGCATAGTCCTAACTTGGTAACGGAAGAATGGAATAACTTTGGTGGCATGGGTTTAATAAACATGTCGAACGATGAAGTAGGCCTTTTTGAATCTTCTCTCAAACGATGTGACAATCAATTTCTACGTGTTTTGTGCACTCGTGGAAGACAGGATTGTGAGCCAAATAGATTGCAAATCGGTTGTCACAGTAAACTAAAGTTGGAGATGATGTTGGAAGGTGAAGGCCATTGAATAAATATTGCAGCCATTGGAGTTCACACACTAAGCTTCCTAAAGCTCAGTATTCTGCCTCTGTTGAAGATCTGCTCAATGTGTTTTGTTTATTGGTTTTCCAAGAAATGATAGAAGAGCCAAGGAAGATGCAAAAGTATGTAATTGATTTTATTGAAGCCAAACATGATGCCCAATCTGAATCTGCAAAAGCTTTAAGAGTTAGAGATGAGGTAGCAGAAAAGAAAAGGCCCTGTGCAGGAGATGTTTTGAGGTAATGGAGGACCCTTAAGGCAGCCTTGTAATGGGAGTCTAGAGGCTTGGACATATAAAGGCTTAATTGTTGTATAAGGTAAGCTATGTCGGGTCTAGATATGGTTAGGTATATGAGTCTTCCTACAAGGCACCTATAAGTGGAAGGATTAGCTAAGGGTTGTCCTAGGTTGGCCTGTAATCTTGTGGATGGGTCAAAGGGAGTTTTAATAGGTTTAGCAGCTAGACACCCTACATCTTCTAGGAGGGATAAGGTGTATTTCCTTTGGTTAAGATGAATGCCTAATTTTGATCTAGCAATTTCGAGGCCTAGGAAGAATCTTAGAGGACCTAGATCTTTAATTTTGTAGGCTTGGTCCAGAACTTGTTTGGCATGCTGTATTTCAATGATGTTGTTGAATGTAAGAATCAAATCATCCACATAAATGAGAATATCAGTAAATGAATTTATGGAAAACTTTGTAAATAAAGCTTGATCAACTTGAGAATGAATGTATCCAAGAGATAAAAGTTTAGAAGACAAAGTAGTGTGCCATTCACGACTAGCTTGTTTTAGGCCATATATTGATTTATGTAATTTTCAAACAAGAGGAGATTTAGGAGGTAATAGGCCTGGTGGTGGCTGCATATAAACTTCTTCATATAAATTACCATGAAGGAATACATTATTAATGTCAAGTTCTAAAAACCATGAGTTGGCAGCAGCTAAAGCTATAACAACTCTAACCGTGGTGATTTTCACCACAAGAGAAAAGGTTTCAAAGTAGTCTACCCCCTCTAGTTGAGTGCAACCTTTGGCTACAAGCCTAGCTTTGTATCTCTCAAGAGTACCATTAGCATTGTATTTGATTTTATAAACTCATTTGCTTCCTATTAAGGACTTATCAGGAGGGAGAGGCATTAAGGTCTAAGTATGGTAAAGGTCAAGGGCTTGAAGTTTTTGTTGCATAGCTTGTTGCCAGCAAGGGATAGAAGAAGAATGTTTATAGGATTTTGGTTCTTGATTGATGGAAACATTAAGGCAGAAATGTATGTAACTATTAGACAAATTGTTGTAGGTTAAGACAGAGGATATGAGATATTTAACATTGCATAAGGGATGAATAAGGTCAAACAGAGTTAAGTTGCAATGGTAGTATCTAAGGTGTGTTGGGGGTCTTCTAATTCTAAGAGAGTGTCTAGCGTTGATGGATGGAGATGTTAAGGGAATATGATTAGGTGTAGGTTGTTCAGTTGGTATAGGAGGCGGGTTAATAGGAGACAAGTTGGGTGAGTCAGGTGTTGAGAAAGAAGTAGGTTGATTTTGCATATGGTTTGGGTTTCAAAGGCAGGGTGCTGAGTAAAGGGGAATATTTGTTCATAAAAATGAACATGTCTATAAAGGAAAAAATTGTGAGAGGTGAAGTCATAAAGGATATATTCTTTAGTGTCTTCTTTGAATCCAAGAAAGACACTATTTCTACTCCTAGGGCTGAACTTGGTTCTATGAGCTTGTAGGGTGGTGGAGTAGGCTAGGCAACCAAAAATTCTTAAATGGTCGATTGAGGTTGTTTGATTGTATATTTTTTGATATGGTGAAAGTTTATGGAGGGGAGGAGTAGGTAATCTATTTATTATGTGAACAACATGCTGAACAATGAAATTCCAGAAAGTATGGGGGATATTAGACTGGAAGAAAAAGGCTTTAGCTACATTGAGGATGTGTTGATGTTTCCTCTCAACAACTCCATTTTGTTGAGGGGTTTCAACACATATTCTTTGATGTATGACTCCCTTAGAGGCAAGGAAGTCATTCATCAAGAACTCAACTCCATTATCACTTCTCAAATATTAAAGTTTGGAGTTAAATTAAGTCTCAATGTGAGATACAAAGTGAATGAGATGGTTTCTGGTTTCTGCTTTTGAGCTCATCACGATAGTCCATGTGAACCTTATGAAGTTATCAACTAAAGTTAAAAAATACCTATGTCCAAAGAGAGATGGTGTAGAGTATGAGCCCCATATATCAACATGAAGTAATTGGAAAGCTCTTACACTCTTAGTGTTACTATTAAGAAAAGGCAATTGTTTATGTCTAGCTAAGTGGCAAACATCACATGGTAATAAGTTTTCATCCCTTTTATTGTGAAGGAAGAAAAATTGTTTGCTTAAAATTGTCATCATAGAGTCAGAAACATGACCAAGGCGCAAATGCCACAATGATTTATTACTAATATTGGTAGAAAAGTGAGAAAGAGCAAAAGAACTTGGTGTAATAGCTTGATAGTTGAACAAATATAGTCCTTGTTGGATTCTAGCTGAACCAATCATACTCTTGGTATTGTTCTACAAAACCAAACATTGTCTTTCAAAAAAAATCAAATGGCAGCCTAGGTGCTTGGTTAGCTTATTGACAGATATAAGGTTAACATGAAATTCAGGGACAAAGAGAACATTAGAGAGAGTAATAGACTTATTTAAAAGAACTGTTCCAGTTACGCATGTAGTGACCTTATCTCCATTTGGCATAATGATGAGCATTGGTGTCATAGAGTGGAAATCATTAAAGTTGCTCATTATGCAAGAGATATGGTATGTGGCTCCAGTATCAAGGAGCCATTGAGAATTAGAATTACTTGGATTTGCCATAGTTGTATTGGTTACTGAATTGACAACAAGATCTTGTTGGCCCTTGGATTGATTAAGGAGATCCAAGATTCCCTTCATTTGTTCCTCTGTGAATAGTCTGCTTTAATCATGCATTTGAGTCCCTGGTGGTGTGTTGGATGTAGATTCTTCTTCTTTATCAAGATGGAAATAGGTAGTGTGGTTGGTCATTTTAGATGGCTTGTTTGTGTTTGGTTACCCAGGGGATAGCCATGTTTAAGAAAAAAATGTCTCAATAGTATGGTTTGTTCTTTCACAAAAGGTACAAAACTTGCTATTTAGATTCCTTGTTCCTGATCTACCACCTCTTCCTTTATAGCTAAAACCCCTAGCTCTATAATTCCCATTATTAACAGAATTGGTACCTTTGGATTGGTATTCCTGTTTGGTATTAAGGGATAGCATAATTCCTTGCGGTTCAAGATTATTGGGGATGGGGCTATGTTGCTGTCTTTCTTGTTGAATGAGCATAGAAAAGGCCTTACTAATGGTAGGTAGGGTTTGGTTAAGCATGATTTGGGAACGAACATGAGCATATTGCTCAATCAACCCTTTGAGAAATCTGATGACATAATCATCTTCTCTATATCGTTTTACATCTTGAATGATTCCATGTGTGCAAATTTCAAGACATGGACAACTTCTAATAGATCTAAAAATTTCTATTTCTTACCATAGAGTTTTTAATTGAGTATAGAATTCAAACACATAAAGATTACCCTGGTTGAGATGATGAAACTCTTCTTACAATTCATTCTGAACATATCTCCTTGTGAAAATCTCTCTTCCAAGTCTTTCCAAGCTTCTGCTGCAGAGTCCATCCATATAATTGATTTCGCTATGATTCATTAATTGAATGATGTATCCAGTATAACACCATGATATTGCACCTTCTCCATGGCCTATATGAGAGATCTTCTAGTTTTGGTTGAGGCAAGGTTCCATCAATGAACATAAGTTTGTTCTTGGATTCAAGAGCTAGTTTGAATGCTCTTGACCAAGAATGATAATTTGTTCTGTCTAAAGAAGGAGTGACGGGGATGAGTGAAGAGTTCTCACTAGAGTGAAGGAAGAAAGGATTGCTATCTTGGTCAGTGTTACTCATTTTCGAAGAAGAAGGGAAGGTAGTGAAGAAAAGAGGAAGGAGAGGAGGAAAGGTGGTGATCAGAGCTTTAAAGCTCTAATACCATGTTAGTTGGATTGTGATCTAGTGGAGAGGAGAAGAGAAGATGAAGTAATATTGAAATAACTCTTGGAACTTTATTGCTTAACTTGATGATTTACAAAGAAGAAAGTACAAGCTATTTATAGAAAGAAAATAAACTAAACCACCTAACTGAAATAACCAAAAAGGGAACAAGAAGGAATAAAAGAACCTAAATCTGGAAAAAGTTTCTTGCTGAAAGTTAGATTATTATGAGTCATTCTCAAAATAAATTAGTTCCTCCTTAGTATGGGAAGGGACGACTGATATTTTTTGAACAACATAAATTTAACTAATTGTCTTATAATTCATCACATATTGATGGTTATAACAATATTACTCTATAGACAGAGATCATATGTTCCAATTTCCTATCTTGATCCATAGAAAAAGTTCCATCTAATTAATTTTTTTTTAAATACATAAAATAATATTTTTATATTACATGAAGAAAGTTGATTTACGACATAATCATTTTGGGACAGACGATCAGAGTGTTATCCTATATTCACCCTCTATGAAATGTCCTACAAAGTTTGATGCAAAGAAGCCAATTTGATTTTGAGGTGCAACAGAAAAATGTCATGGTGGAGTGGCTTGAGAGAGCTTTGGCCTTTGATTCACTTGCTGTTCCCACTCAGTATCCATTGATGGCTGAAGAGATGACAGTTTCTGTTCTTGTTGATGTTACCACTTCAGCTTTATGCCCTAGAATCTCAACTTGCTCCAAGCCTATTTATATCAATGTTTTTCAACAAACAATATGATATATATATAAACAAAGTATTCTGTTTTGGCTATTTGTTTGTTCAAATGAAATAGTATAGGTTGTATATTTCAAGGATGATAATTCTTACACTAAAGTTCAAGGTATTATTTGGAGATGAGTTTAAGTGATTAATAATTTATCTGTTTCTTTGATAAAAGTTGTATTAATTTGACATTGTAGTATTTGATAGAGACATTTTTTCATGTGTTAAACTGTGATTTTTGTCTGAATTGAATTTTAGACTTGGTAATGTAACTTTTGTTTGCAGATTGTTGGAAATTTCAAGATGGTGGTGCTTCCACTACTAGGTCAGCTTTCAGAAGAGAAGGGTCGTAAACCTTTGCTTCTTATTACCATGTCCACAACCATATTTTCCTTTGGTATGCTCATTGGAACATTAAAGAATCTTTGGCATCAGAAAATTTAAATTTTGTTCTTTAATGTTCCTTTTTTATTTCTGCTATGCTTTCAACTTCCTTTGTCCCTTCATAGAATTGATGTCAATTGAACTATATATATATGCATTTATTGCATCCAACCATATTCTATGCTGAAGATTGGCCTTCTGGGAATTATTTTTTTCGATTTATTCTTCTAAACATTGTGCAATGTGTATTATCAATTTAATGTTGATAGTTGACTTTGTCAAAACTCACAAGTGACTGAATTTATATTATATACTCCCTAGATCTCATTACGTGGGAGACTCGTACAGTAAACCATCCTTAATAATAAATAAGATGTGAGCTCAATCTTTTATTTTTTGTGGTGAAAAAGTTGAGTTAAGGGTGTGCCAACTATTGTGGATAATATTTTGCTCTATCTAATATGTAGGAGATTTTAAGGAATTAAGTTGTCCTTAGCAATGATGTATACTTCTATGTGGAACTTTTTCATTTTTTGAACATTTACTAATGTTATTTCTAACAATTGTAATGAACATTGAACAAGAAACAAATGGAAAAAATAAAAGCATGCTACTTTCATTCTTATAATTAATCTAACTGCTGATAAAATAAATGATTATCCAGAAAATAAGCAATGCCAAAGATATCATGTTAAACAAACATGACTAATATAGAAATTTATAATTTATAATTAAGATGAACATCATATATTTGATACAATGATATTGACTATTTGTTTCGGAGGTTACAGTATAAGTGATCTAATTACTGTCACCACATAGATTTCTAAAAGCTGATAACGTATATGAGCTTAATGAGTGAATACCCATCGGGTTAGCCTATAGGGGATAATGAGAACCCTATAAGTTAACGCATAAGGAGCGATTATGGTCTCCAACATATCAAATCAAATTCAGTATTCACCTCTCCCCATCAGAGAGGAAACGCGAGTCCCAAGAGGAATTAGAGATTTGGTTGAGGAAGACCATCACACCAAAATCCATCTCAAAAAGGTAGATCAAAGGAGCACATCCAGGAACATGGATTCAGGTATTACACTGCATCATTTGTTTCATATATGTGTGTGAGAATCATGAGATTCAAGATTCTAGGATTGGTATTGAAAGTGCAAAGTGTCAAGGATAACACTAGCATGTCTTTGCCTATGTTTTGATGAAGACAAGGGTTTAACAAAGCTTGAAGATGGCTCAACAATTAATAGGCCTTATGCTCATTTGGTCATGTCTAGACTATGATATAAATTGAGTCTATAATCTAAGTAGTCTGGGATGTGTGCCGTAGTAATTGAGTATAGGTTAGGTAAACCTAGATACTAATCTCTTAAGCCATCTTAATTGAACTATCATATTCATGAGATACATCATCTCGTTAATTGTATGTTCATGCATCTACCATACATGTTATATGTGCATATTAGGCATAATATAATTAGTAAAACATGTATGTTTATTGTGCATAATATATGAGAAGTTTGTCATTTGAAACATATGCATAAATGTCTCAGTTAATCGATTAAATGTCCCAGTTAACTGATTTTCTGTTGAATATGTGTTTTCTGTTTTAACTAATTTCTGTGTCATTCTGTTGGCCCGTTAATCGATTAAATGGAAGTCTTAATCGATTAACTAGTCTGTTATGTGTTGTAACTGAAATCTGTTTTTGCTGTTGTAACTACTTAACTGTTTAACTGTTTTTGAAACGGATGAAACCACTTATTCTCCATGCTATAAATACGAGGCTTCACTCAGAAACCCATAGCAATACATTCTATTGTATAAGGCTGTTTAGAGAGCATTTTGCATACATATTCTACTATTTTTCTACAAGAGAGTTGCTTGTGTGAGAAGAGAGATTATGCTGTTTCTGCTATAACATGCTTTCTGTTTTTGCATAGTTTCATATCCATTCTTATATTGCTCACATGATCATGCATTAGATTTTGATAGAAAGAAATCATTTGTATACTGATATTGATTAACTCACTCTTATATTGATGGCTTAAGTGATTAGAATAAGGGTTAATCTTTGAGTCTTTATCTTGTAATATTTTAAGCATTTTTGTGCTTAGTATACCTTGCTGTTTAAACGTGTTTTTTTGTGTAGTCTGGATTTGTCTCTTGGTGTGAGATCACCACAGAGATTGAAGTTCTTCACCAAGGCAGGGAGGTCTTGATTTGAGGATAAGATTCTTGGCTGGGGCTAAATGTTTTCTCAAGAGGCGAAAGGGTAAAGTCAAACCAGGTTTTAGAGATCCTCGATTTCAAGAAGGGAGCGTCTTATGTGGTTGTAATTGAATTGGTATTTGTATCCTTAATTCAATATTGTGAAGAAAGAAAATATCCCTGATCCAGAAGGGGAGGCCTGGATGTAGTTTGCAGTGGACCGAAGGGGAGGTCTGGATGTAGTTTGCAGTGGACCACAAATGAACCAGGATAAAAATCCTTTTTGCACTGTTCTTTCTCTCTTTATCTTTCTTATGCTTCTTGCCATGATAAATTGAACCTGTAATTGAAAAGTTGGATATTTGTTTACTGCCATATACTTAATATTTGTGCATAAAAATATATGAAGTATATCTGTTCAATTGTGTTTTAATCACTGTGTAATTTGCCTATTTAGTCATTTTGTTCTGTACAATAATTAATCGATTAAACCCTGCTATTAATCGATTAATTGAACTGTTTTTCCAGCAATTGGGCTTTTGATCAAGAAGCGGTAATTGTTAACCGCTACACCTATTCAACCCTCCTTCTAGGTGTTCCTAAACCACTGATACCTAACATGTATTTCACCAATCATAAGGAATTCCCAACAAGTGGTATTAGAGCATACGTTTTGAATTTGTGATTCTCCATTAAGAATGTTTTCCCAAATTTTGTATGAACCCTAAATTTAATTTGAGATATTTTGCTTCCACTGTAATGTCATGAAAATATGAAATATATGAATTGATCATTTATGCTACATCTTAACGGTGTTAAATTCAATGGATTCAACACATATTCTTTATTGAGTTGCATATGATATATTTGTTGAATTTTGAATTCAATCTTGCACTTTTCATGTTAGGTGTTTATATCCAAATTGGAAATTCAATCTCCATATGTGTATAATGTTAATTGGGAATTCAATTGAGTTACGTGTTCTTGTTAATTGAATCCAAATTGCATATGTTCTTATTACGTGTTACATGAGACATTTTTTGAATTCAATTGGGAATTCAACTGAGTTAATGTTTCACCGCCTTGTACTTTTGTATAATGTTACGTGTTTCCGTATATTATGGTATATGTATATTGAAATTTCCGTATGTGCATATATGTTATATATATAATCAAAGGGTACATACTTATAGTGATTTATATTGCTATTGCATCTGTGCAAGTGTTTATATCCAAATGCTTTATTTGTCCCGTTTCTTTAAATAACTTCTACTATTTTGATTTGGAATTTATGGAAGGGAATTATGGAATTAGATTTGGTAATTATAAAAGATATCAAATATAAAGATTTTAATTCCAAGATTATTAAATTTTTTTAAAATGGACCCATATTGTGTTTTTCTTTGTCTGATAATTATTTTGAATTAATTGATGCAATATGTTGCAAAAGTAACCTCTGTTGTGGAAATTAATTGAGATTATACAAATGAGTATGAGATTATTTATGCGATTTGTGTTCGACCCAAAGGAAGATACAATTTGGCCAAATAATAACATACCTGTGATTATAAATATGTAACAATTATATATTTTTTCCATGTGAATAATAGTAGGTCCAAAGAAAGGCTATTGTTTGACATAACTAATTGTTAATATTTGATCATTACATTGAGAGTATCACTTATAAATTGATTTCTGTGTCCAAAGACTAGAAATTGATAATGTACTAGGTATCTTGTGATGGGTCTATTATGTGAACATGTCTTGTTTTATATATGTTACATGACTTGTTTGTTTAGATGTGAACATGCCATTAATTCCTTGTTCTATGCATTTAGTGTCTTTTACTAATGTTGCAAATTTTTCTGTTCAAATCAATAATATCTCATTGCTAAATGAGACAAACTTTAAGGTCTGAAAGGAAGGTGTAGAAGTTTTTCTCGGCTGTATGGATTTGGAACTAGCACTTCGTGTGGAGAAATCCATTTCCACTGTGGAAAACCTCGATGAGGCTAAAATTGAGAAATGGGAACGCTCTAACCGAATGTGTCTGATGATCATGAAACGCTCTATTCCAGATGCATTTCGGGGCTCTATATCTGAGGGTGAAAGTTCAAGGAAGTTCCTTGAAGAAATAGAACAATTCATTGTAAAAAATGAAAAGGCGGAGACGAGTAGCCTTTTGGCTAAACTCATCTCCATGAAGTACATAGGAAAATAGAACATAAGGTAGTACATTATGGAGATGTATAATCTCGCATCAAAACTCAAGTCACTCAAGTTAGAGCTTGGTGATGACGTGCTCATGCACTTGGTTTTTATCTCTCTTCCTGCACACTTTGAGTAATTCAAAGTGAGTTATAACACTCAGAAGGACAAATGATCCCTTAATGAGCTTATATCTCACTGTGTGCAAGAGGAAGAGAGGTTGTAGAGAGATAAGACTGAAAGTTCTCACTTGGCTATGACCCCTCAAAATAATAAAAGAAAGAGCAATAAGGGTGATGCAAAAGGGCATTCTTAGCAAAAGAAATTGAAGGGTAATGAGGAATTCACCTGTTACTTCTGTAAGAAGCAAAGACACATGAAGAAAGAGTATTCTAAATATGCCTCATGGTGTGTAAAGAAGGATAAATTTCTCACTCTTGTTTGTTCTGAAATTAATTTGGCTTTTGTATCCAATGATACTTGGTGGGTAGATTCTGGTGCTACTAATCACATTAGTATCACTATGCAGTATTGTCTGTGGAGCCAACACCCAAGTGATGACGAAAGATTCATCTTTGGGGTCAACGATAAAAGGGTTGCAGTTGAGCCTATTGGAATATTTAGATTATGTTTAAGAACTGGTTTTAATTTGGATTTATTTCAGACATTTGTTGTACCGTCTTTTAGGCGGAATTTAATTAGTATTTTCAGCTTGGACAAATTTGGCTTTTCTTGTTCTTTTGGATGAAATTCTTGACCCTTTAGATTTACGTGACTTTGAAGTCTGTGTTGAGTGCATAAAGGGAAAACAGACAAACAAAAGAAAATTAGGTGCCGAAAGAGCTAAAGATGCCTTGATGTGAACCCAAGTGAGACCAAGTTGGATAATGATGAACTAAGAGGCATTGACGGTCCCATGAAAAGGGCAAGGGCCAAAAGGGCACAAGATGCACTAGGATTACTCATGAAAGGCAACAAGGAGAGTGCTCTAAGATCATACCAAGGGATTTCTCACTTCATTCATTGTGTAACTCAGAATATTGGCCAAAATTAGGAAAATGCTGGACATGGCCGTGCCCCAGGACACGGCCAGGCCGTGTACGCATCTGTCCGAAATTCCCAAATTTTTTAATTGGGACATGATCGTGTCCCTAGGCATGGCCAGGCCATGCCCACCAAAAAAATGCGGGAAAACTTGTGGCGTGTCAATTGAATTTAGAATAAATGCATCCTTGAAGAGTGAACACTTGCATTAATTACTGTTAATTATGGTGTGATTTTCACTTAATGCATATAAATGGGGAACTAAAGCATGTTAATTATGGTGTGATTTTCGTGCAAATGTACCCAGCCAAGTTCGATGCACAATTCAAAACCTCAAATGCTACCTTAAACTCGTGGGGACCATGACAATCAATGGTGGCCGAATTTCCCCAAATAATTGAAGACTTCTAGGCTAAATGCATCCATTCTTTCACTTGGCTGAAACATTTCAAGGAATCCAAAGCTTCTAGTTTTTCTCTTTGTAATTTAATTACTTACGAATTCACATGTGGGATTATGACCTTCATTATTTCATGTTCAACATGACTGGAAGGGATCCAATGTAACCAGCCATGTAGTAGGTTTAATCTAGTCCAAAAATAAGTCTTGATTCATGATAGGGTCACGTGAGAACCATCATGGTTTGTCTATAAGTGTACTTCTATTTTGCTAAATGAAACTAAGTTTGTTTAAGTTAAAATTTGAGGAATAGTTCCTTGTGTCAGAGCTTTGTCTTCTCCAAACTTCTTGGCTGAACCAAGATTAATGGTTCTTATCAAGAACCAAGTTCTTGTGGCGAAAATCACCCGACTTATCAACACCCAAGTGTTATGGCGCCTACCCCGCCATTTCTTATCCATCTTCTTTTATCTTACAATAACAATCCGCTACCAAATTTCACCATCAAAATAGCCCAGAAAAATGTGGGAAAAGTCAAGCACCAATCAAGATAGATCATTATCAAGAACTTCCAAAAGAGATTCACATCATGTCTTAGAACTAATACATAGGATATATGTGGTCCTTTCCCTATGGCTTCTTGGAATGGACAACATTATTTTATTACGTTCATAGACGATTACTCTAGGTACGGCTACCTATATCTTATACATGAGAAGTCCTAATCCTTGGATATTTTCAAGTCTTTCAAGGCTGAAGTTGAACTTCAACTTGGAAAGAAAATTAAGGCTGTCAAATCTGACTGTGGTGGTGTATACAATGGCAGATATGATGGATCAGGAAAACAACATCTAGGGCCATTTGTGCTTTTCCTCACAGAGTGTGAAATTGTTCCGCAATACACTATGCTAGGCAAACCTAGCATGAATGGTACTGCTGAGCGACAAAACTGAACTCTTAAAGATATGGTATGAAGTATTCTTAGTCATTCTTCTTTACCAGAAGAAATACAATATAATCATTAGGAATTGCACTTCTCCTCTCTAGTGGATCTCCTTAATGGCACTTCTACTTCTAGAGGTTGTTGAATTTGTTCTATAGGTAATTGAGTGAGAACCTCATTGTTGTCTTGTTCTGGAATATTGTTAGAGATAATATTCTGAACATTATCTTCTATCACCGAATTTATTCCTTGAATGGTAATAGGCACAAGAACTTGTTCGCTATCAGTGACATGTTCTTCCTCAAAGACAACATTCCTTATGTTCTCAAGAGGGATTCAAAGGTGAGAATTCACTATTAGTGACGTCTAGGATCTTGTCGAATTACCTGAAGGTGCGAAACCTATTGGTTGCAAATGGATATTTAAAACCAAGAGGGATTCAAAGGGTAATATTGACAAATATAAAGCTCATCTAATTGCTAAAGGCATCACTCAAAAGGAAGACATTGATTATAAAGAAACCTTCTCTCCAGTATCTTCGAAGGATTTTTTTAGAATAATATTGGTACTAGTAGCTCATTTTGATTTAGAGCTACATAAGATGGATGTTAAGATTGCGTTTCTAAATAGTGATATTAAGGAAACAATTTATATGGTGCAACCAGAAAATTTTGTGTCAGCTGGCTCAAAGTCAATGGTATGCAAATTAAAAAAATCCATCTATGGGCTTAAACAAGATTCTCGTTAATGGAATCACAAATTTCATCAAGTTATTACCTCGTATGGTTTTGAGGCAAATAAAGTTGAAGATTGTGTATACCATAAGTTCAGTGGGAGTAAATTTATCTTCCTGATATTATATGTCAATGATATACTACTTGCTAGCGGTGATATGTGACTATTGCATGAGACCAAGAGATTTCAAACGAAGAGTTTTGAAATGAAAGATCTTGAGGAAGTTTCTTTTGTATTAGGTATTCAGATACTGAAAGGTTGTTCTCAGGGTATCCCAAGGTTATCACAAGAAAGCTATATAGATAAAGTCCTAGATAGATTTGGCATGAAAGACAATAAACTAGGGGATGCCCATATAGCTAAGGGAGACAAGTTTAGTCTCGAACAATGCCCCAAAAATGACCTTGAAAAATATGAGATGTAAAAAATTCCTGATGCATTTGTAGTAGGAAGTCTAATGTATGCTCAAGTATGCACACGTCCTGACATAGCATTTTTTGTGGGAGTTTTGGGAAGATATTTGAGTAATCATGGAATGAATTATTGGAAGACAGTCAAACGTGTTATGCATTATTGAAGAGAACAAATGAGTACATGCTCACTTATCAGAGGTCTGAGAATTTAGAGATCATTGGGTACTCTGACTCTGATTTTGCTGGATGTCTAGATAACAGATTCTCCACCTCTAGATATGTGTTTATATTGGCTGGAGGTGCTATCTCTTGGAAGTCTGCAAAACATACGCTTATAGCTCCTTCAACCATGGTTACGGAGTTCATGGCTTGTTTTGAAACATCATACCATGGCATATGGTTGCGTAATTTTATCACTGGTTTACATGTGGTCGGTGGTATTGAAAGACCATTGAGAATTTATTGTGACAACAAGTCTGCGGTTCTTCACTCCAACAACAATAGGAGTTCTACAAAGTCAAAATTTATTGACATAAAGTTTCTGGTTGTTAAAGAAAGTGTTCAAAATGGACAAATTTCTATAGAACATATAGGGACAAATTTTATGCTAGCTGATCCACTGACTAAGAGTTTGGTACCTAAAGTCTTTCATAAGCATGTTGCTCATATGGGTGTTGTTCCTTAGGATACCTTAGTTTAGTGGGAGTATATATGTTTGGTGATTTACTTTGGATGTTATATGCAGTTTTTATGCATAATAAAGTTGATGGTTTATTGTTCCATTTTGAAATTGTGCATTGTAACTATTGTGTTACAATTAAAGACATTAGATTGATCTCACTAAAGAATAAAGAAGGACTAGTTGGAAATATACATGTTTGAGATCACATTGCATGAAATTTCCATGTCACTCATCCATATTTGAGCTTTGTCATTGAATATATTAATACGGTGATCATCGTGGTCGAGTCACACTTGAATGTGATGAAAGTCATGGTGGTTCTATAGTTGATATATGAGATGGGCCATATTGTAGTAAGGAGAAGTCTAAATGTAAATAGCATACGGATGTGCGCCTAAAGAACTTGTGATATAATTGTTTCAGGAAAATATGAAGCCCAATTGGGAGATTGTTAGAAATTTATAATTTCTAATTAAGGTGAGCATCATATATTTGATACAAGGATATCGACTATTTATTTAGGAGGTTACATTATAAGTGATCTAATTACTAGCACCTCATAAATTTCTAAAAGCTGATAATGGATATGGGCTTAATGAGTGAATACTCATTAGGTTAGCCCATAGGGGATAATGAGAACCCTATAAGTTAACGCATAAGGAATAGTTATGGTCCCCAACACACCAAATCAAATTCAGTTTTCAGTTCTCCCATCAGAACCCAAGAGGAATTAGGAATTTGGTTGAGGAAGGTCTTAGAAAGGTAGATCAAAGGAGCACATCCAGGAACATGAATTCAGGTATGACACTGCACATTTGTTTCGTATATGTGTGTGAGAATCACGAGATTCAAGATCCTAGGATTGGTATTTTACCAATCATAAGGAATTCCCAACAAATTAATGATTTTCATTATCTATTTTCTCCTTTCACTATACTCTTGTTACAACTATACTTGTCGTGAATCAACTCATTTGTCAACTAGACAACCTTCAAGGATAGATTCCTACAGAAGTACTTTCCTGCGGATATGAACACCAAGAAAAAGATAGAGTTCCTGCTTCTACAGCAGGGAAGCATGACAGTTGGGGAGTATGCTGCCAAATTTGAAGATTTGGCGAGGTATTCCTCACACTACAATCAAGTGGGGAATGAAAGGTCCAAATGTGCCAAGTTTGAGGACAAACTCAGACATGACCTGAAGGTGATGTTTTTACATCAGCAGATATCGTATTTTGAAACTCTGGTTAACTAGTGTCGGCTGTATGAGGAAAGCATGAAAACAAGGAATACGGTGCTGAAAAGTGTCGTACCACCCGGAAATTCCTATGGTCCCCAAAGGAATTTCGGGCAAGGACATGGAAGGGGAAAGCCCTTTAACCGCCAGCAGAAACCCTATGTTTCGTCGTTAGGGAATCGAAAGAGAAATTTCAAGCCTTACAACAACAGAGGCTTCCAACAAGGGAACAACAGTAACAACTACGACAACAACAATAACATCAACAAAATGAGTTTACAGGTTAGGAACTCTGATCACAACACGCCACCCTGGTGTTTGAAGTGCAAAGGAAAACACTTCAGTATCAACTGCCCCGTATGTGCAATCAGCCTGAACACATCAAACCGATGTGCCCGAAACTGAAAACGGAAGAAGTAAATAATATTCAAGCGGTAAGACCTAAGGCCAAAGGAAGGGTATTCACCATGACCGGAGCTTAGATTAAGGGCAATGGGGACCTCATACAAGGTATGTGTCGTATTAAGGAGACTTCCTTATCTGTGTTGTTTGATTCAGGTGCGACTCATTATTTCATATCTAATAATATTGTCAACCGATTAGCATTTCCTATAGTATCCTTACCCTATGACCTAATTGTATCCACACTCATTAATGAAACCGTCATAGTGTCAACTATATGTTCTGAATGTCCTATAACTTTAGATGAACGAACCTTTGCAGTAGACCTGATATGTCTACCCTTATCCCAATTAGATATCGTCTTAGGGATAGACTGGCTGTCTAATAACCTTGTCCTTCTAAACTGCTTTAATAAGACAATAATCTTTAGCAATCCTAAGAACCTCATTGAATCATGTTATGAAACCAAAAGCACCATTGCCAATCAAATGAAGAAACTCTTGAAGGATGAAGCTCAAGTATTTATGTTGTTGGCATCATTGGAGAAGAAAAGTGGAGAAGAGATTTAGAACCTACCCGTGGTTAGGGATTTCTCCGAAGTTTTCCCGGATGATATTCCTAGTTTACCCCCGGTACGGGAGATAGAGTTTGTCATCGATTTGGTTCCTGGAACTAAACTGATCTCTATAGCTCTCTACAAGATGGCACCATTGGAGTTAACGGAGTTGAAAAAGCAATTGTAAGACTTGCTACATAAATATTTTGTCAGACCTAGTGTTTCACCATAGGGTGCTTCGATGTTATATGTGAAGAAGAAGGATGGCAGTATGCGGTTGTGTACGGACTACCGACAGTTGAACAAAGTCACCATCAAGAATAAGTACGCATTGCCAAGAATTGACGACTCAATGGATCAACTAAGAGGAGCTATCGTGTTTTGAAAGATTGATCTTCGGTCGGGATACCACCAAATACGTGTGAAGTCAGAGGATATTCCGAAGACTGCTTTTCAGACACGATATGGGCATTACGAATATCTCGTGATGCCATTTGGTGTAACCAATGCTCCTGTAGTGTTCATGGATTACATGAATAAGATTTTTTATCCATACCTCGACACATTTGTGGTCGTATTTATCGATGATATCCTGATTTATTCTAAGAATCAGGAGGAACATGCGAAGCATCTGGGGATAATGTTGCAGATTTTGAAAGACAACCAGCTCTATGCCAAGCTGTCAAAGTGTGAATTTTGGTTAGAATCGGTAAATTTTCTCAGGAATGTGATATCAAGCGAAGGAATTGATGTAGACCCTACTAAAGTAGGACAGTGATGGAATTCTTTGAAATCTGTAATGGAGATCAGAAGCTTCCTCGGTTTAGTGGGATACTATCGAAAGTTCATTGAAGGATTTTCGAAGTTGGCATTGCCACTGACTCCGTTAACGAGGAAAGACAAGGCTTTTGTCCAGACGACAAAGTGTGAATAAAACTTTCAAGAATTGAAGAATAGATGGACTATAGCACATGTGCTGATTCTACCAGACCCGAAGGAAAACTACAATGTTTATTGTGACGCGTCTAAATAAGGCCTTGGTTGCGTGTTGATGCAACAACAAAAGGTAGTAGCTTATGCTTCAAGACAACTAAAGACACATGAGCAGAATTATCTGACGAACGACTTGGAGTTGGTTGCGATCGTATTTGCTCTCAAAATCTGGAGACATCTCCTCTATGGAGTAAGATTTGAAATCTTCAGTGATCACAAAAGCTTGAAGTATATGTTCAACCAAAAGGAGCTGAACATGAGGCATAGATGATGGATTGAATTCCTTAAGGACTATGACTTTGATCTCCAGTACCACCCTGAGAAAGCTAATGTAATGGTTGATGCCTAGAGTAGAAAGTCTTTACATATGTCAACCATGATGGCCAAGGAGATGGAATTGATTGAAGATTTTAGGAATTTAAGCCTTGTGGTGCAAGTAAAACCTAAGAGTTTGACTTTAGGTATGCTTACAGTAACAAATGACTTTCTAGAACAACTTAAAGGTTTGAAAAGTTCCGAACCAGAACTGCAAGAGAAGAGAACCTTGTTGGCTGAAAGGAGAGCCCCAAAGTTTCAAGAAGGAACCGATAGAGTATTGCGATGCAAGAACCGAGTCTGTGTGCTAAGAGATCCTGATTTGAAATTGGCAATCTTGGACGAAGCCCATAAGAGCAAACTAAGTATTCATCCTGGAGCTACCAAGATGTATCAAGACTTGAAGAAGATGTTCTAGTGGTCCGGTATGAAGAAAGAAGTAGCAGAGTATGTCTCGTGCTGCTTAACATGTTAGAAGGCAAAGATTGAGCACATGCGACCTGAAGGAGAACTCCAACCTTTGGATATCCCCGTTTGGAAATGGAATAGCATTGCAATGGATTTTGTGAGCGAATTTCCTCGGACTCAAAAGGGTTATGATGCAGTTTGGGTGATAGTGGATCGTTTGACGAAGACAACTCACTTTCTACGAATCAATATGAAATACTCATTGGAAAGGCTAGCAGAGTTACACATCAAAGAAATTGTCCGACTGCATGGTATTCCTACAAATATCATCTCAGATAAAGACCCACATTTCACTTTGAAGTTGTGGAATAGTTTGCAAACAGCCTCGGGTACCAAATTGAGTATAAGTTTGCAAACAACCTCAAGGGTGTGACATGGGCATTGGCTTGGATGCAAGGATGTGACACAACCATGAGTTAGCATACACACAATGTGTATGCTATTGGTATACTCCTTATGATGGAATATGATAGTTCTTTTGAACTAGGATTGTCAGAGTAGACAATGGTGGTAGCGGTTGAGGCTTTCCAAGGAAGCTCCAAGGTTCAGTTTGGCCGAGTATTGAAGAGGGTGATTGTTGGTGAACTTTTTTGTAGAGGTTCCAATATATCGAAAAACTGCCTAGCAATAGGTGGCTACTAGGCGGCATGTTCTATTTGATGGCGGTACGGGAAGCTACACAACAAGTTTGGAGAGCTAGGCTCTTGATAACATCATCAAAAATACTCATAAGGTCTATACCGTAGGGGAACATTTAAAGAGAATTAAGCATTGAGCAAGGTGGAGTCATATATTCGTTAAGGTGGAAATTCTTGTGTAGATTTCCTAAGGAGCAAGATATTCGTCTATTTCAATCAAGGTGAAGATTATTGGGAATGTTTGAAATATGTTATTATATGAAGTCTCACATTGCCTAAAATTAGACTAGAGTAGAATATCAATGTTATATATTGGACTCAAGTCTCTTGTTATAATATGGACTAGATATAAGCATCAAATAGAAACAGTCCATGGGTAGGTGGGCTCATGGGTGTGCTAGAGTTTGTAATTCTTATTCTCTAATAATATATTGGTAGCCGCTCAACGCTCTCGGGGGACGTAGGCACAATTGGCCGAACTCCGTTATCAAATTCTTTTATTTCTTCTCTTCTATGCCTTTATTTGATTGCTTATGGCCAACGCTGCGCAACGACCGTTTCTGCCTCTTCAACAACATATATATCCAATGAGTCCTATTGTTTCTTTTACTTTACATTTATATGGTTAGTACTTAATGAACAAACTTCTTTTCTTCAATTCCATAGCTTGACAGAATCATATTTTTCTGTGAAGTACTATTTGAAACCTGTTTTTGGTTTTAACAAAAATCAGTTCTCAGAACTTCTGATGATGGTGGGAATTGGTTCAATCTTTTCTTAGGTATAATATTAATTTCCAAAGGAAATTTAGTAATTTAATTCTCTTATGAGAAAATTGTAACATATCTTATACTTTTTTTAATATAAACCCTCCAGGTTGGTTAGCTTAAGTTAATGTCTTTGCTATCCACTTGAGCCATATCATAATAGTAATTACAATTCAAAAAGCAAATAGGAAACTAAGAATTTAGTTAATTCCTTCTTAGTTGTTTCATTTTATTTATGAACTATTAATTTGCACTTTCAGTATCATTTCAGGTTTGACTTAAGAAAGCTGCAAATTTTTATTGTTCCAAATGTTTTCTTTTCTAATACCTTATTATGTCTTGTATCAATGTTAGATAAGGTCATTATGTACATGTCTAGATTTTACTTTTAGAAGTACTTATCCTCATTTGGTTTCAAGATATTGTTGCTTCCATTAGTCTAACATTATAATATTATTGCTTTCAAATAAATTCATGTAACATGGAGATGAGAATTTAATTTAATTATGTTATTCCTTGTAACATGGTCCAATAGTGGTAAAGTAATTTGGTTAGGCATGGCACGGCTAAGACAAGTAAGGTGGCATGACTATGACATGTGATTTCAAGATGGCATGATCAAGTGACATGGTTAAGACAAGTTTATGTCATGGCTAGGATATTGTTTGTCAAAGAAGCATGAATCAAGGAGGGCATTTGGATAAGACCAAGACACACATGGCACGGCCTAAGCAATTTAAAACAAGTTGACGTGAAGAGAGTGAATGAGAGAAGGCGCCTCATGGTAAAATCCAAAGGAGCATTCGGTTAGCTTGAAGATAAGGCAATATCATATTTTCCTCAACCAAATCAGCCAAGAGATAATTTGAAAAATTAAAAGAATTCTATGTACATTTTGACCTCCACAATTCAAGGATCTTTTAACCAAGTTGGTGTTTGAATTTGCTTGGTCAAATCTCACTACATCAATTCAGATCCAACAAAGATAAGAGGCCAACCACTTCATTCAAATTGAATCCAACCTCACGACTATGATCAAGGGAGGATCACATGGCCAAAGTCAAACAAGGGAACTCATGCTCCAAAATTCGGCCAACACAAGATGATTTGAAAAAGTCAAGGCTCTACTATGTTTTTCAAATTTTAATTCAACTCACGGCTACAAACAAGGGATAAAGAGCCAAGTACATCATTCAAATTTTCAACAAAACACTTGGTCAAATACACTTGTTGAATTTGGCCAACAACTCCAAATCCCAACCTGATTTTGTTCACATGATTAGTTAGAATTTTAATTTCAAATTTCATTTGTAAGTTAGGTTTTAGACTTAGTCATTTTTATGGTAGCATGTGGCTAACCGAATTTCCTATTTATGTAAGCATTTTTATCATTACCGAATTAAGTTTAATTTGGATAAAAATCTGATTTGTATTTTAGTTGAGTTGTATCTCCTAAACCTATCTTGATTGTGGCCAAACCCTTGTTCTTATCAATCATTCTTCCTTGTGGCGAACTACCCTAGCTTATCAAGCAAACCATTGCTTGTGACGCTTCACCCTTTCTACCTTATCCATTTCTCTTATGCCTCGAACATATACCTAGCCTAACTCACAAAAATTATCCAAACCGTGACCAACCTTATCATTTTAAAATCCAACCATGACCCAACCTAACTCACAAATTCAAACCTTGACCTAACCCTACACACATTCCCTTCCCTCAAACAACCCAAAAATCGTAGCCAAAAATAGCCTCAAACACCTAAGCCAACATCCTAATTATGGCCTTAAAACCTACATCCTCAAACACACAACCCTAACCCCATTTCCATACACCAACCGAACCAAAATTTGGCCTAAAACCTTAATCAACATCTAAATCTAAATATTATTTACAATACTTATAATTTCATGCTAAAAACGATCCTAAAACAAAAGTATGCTTAAGAGGTTGTCATCATGCTCTATGGATTTGCATGGACACCTTGGGTACGTAAACTCGATATCATTCAGTGTAGTTTTAATTTTGCTGCTTGTTCTATAAACTTATGCTTTCCCACATTTATTCACGTTTCATAATAACCACTTAAGTAACTTTGAATACAAAGTTACATCTGAAGTTTGAAATTTCTTTACCCTACTTTGTGCATATATTTGATGCAATATCATCATACAAATTTACACTGCATATATGGTTTTCTGAAAACTTTATAATCTACATTTCTATGATGTTAGTAATTGAATTTATTGTACCAATGTAGGTACCATACTTGAGTGCCTCTTTTGGCATAATCTATGTCCTTGTGAAACCTTCTGTATGCAAGTATTAGATCATCTTTTCCTCATGTTGATATAATTATTATCCATTTGTTTAGTTAAAATCAACTTTTGGTCCTGTTAATTGCCATTGATTTCTTGTTATGCAGACTTATTCTATTATTTCTCACGCATCAAGCTCAACCAATCAAGTTTCATGAGTGCCTCTATTTATAGGAGAGTGTAGGAGGATTTATTGGAAAAAGTAACTCCTCCACTTTTACGGAAACTACCCATGTGAGAAGGGAGGGAGTTAACAACACCCCCACTAGTTTAATCCATCAATTGCCAACCACCATCACATTAGGCACTTTCATTCAAACTAGTAACTTCCAAGAACATGTATCACTAATTAGAATTAATCTAACATTATTTACTCTCCTTTTTTCATGAATAAGATGATATATGTATATATATATTTCATAGAACACAAAGAAGAAGCCATACAAACAGCAGTACCCACCAATAAAAATTTCCAAAGTATTTGTAAACTAATATATAAGAGGACGAGGTTAGTGAAACAATAAGGTTTTTGCTTAGTGACCTTGGGATAATGGGTTTAAATCCTAGAAATAGCTTCTTCGGTTGCACAAGGGTAAGGCTGTGTATGTCTACCTTTCCTAGACCTCAATAAGTGAGAGACTTGTTCATGGGCCGCCATTTTTATTTTTAAACTAATATACATGGACAGGGATCACTTGTCCCCAACGTTGTCCTATTCCTTGTCCTGGACTAATCATATCTGCCACGTGAATAAAAAAATTAAAAACAAAAGGTAACATTAATAGAACCATAAATGTGGAAAGAGGTTAACTCATTGACCAATTGAGCCATGGGCCCAAGATTTGGAAGGTGTATTCTAGAAAGGGTAGAAAAAGGATATGAAGTCTATGCTGTAGAAGTGAAAGAATTTTCTTTGCACAAAGGGAGTTACAATATTTAGAGTGACTTTACGGTTATATAGGAGTGAGTGAGAGAGGAAAGATCATCTTTTGTAATGTTAGGAAATTGATAGGACAAAGAAAGTTTCATTCTCTATAGGAGTTGAGTTTTGTGGGTAGTAGAAGATATTATACTACATCTTTATTTTCTTCTGCTTTCATTAATCAGTTTGATTTCCTTTTTGTCCCTCTTGTTGTGTTTCTTTTTATGACCTTCTGATACTAGAACGTATTAAATTGGTCCGACCTACCAGATATTCTATCAAGGTGTTTCAGTGCAACAAAATTCAAGGCATAAGGTGATGATCTTTCTTTGAAAGCCACCAAAGAAGAACTCAAGAAAAGTTGTAGACATGGAAGCAAGGATGGCAAGTTTTGAAAATGAACTCAATAACCTCAAAATCGGAGTGGCAAAATCACATATGAAATTGGAGACGAGTTTGGAGAAGATTATGGTGGCTCTGAACCGCGATGATCGCATTAAATCAGTGGTATATGAGGAGAGAACCGGGGAGGATGGAAGCGTTTATAACATCACATGTGAATATCATAAGGTGACAATTTCTGGAACCTCCAGATCCCTAAAGAAGTTGCAGGGAGAAGTCCTATAGGAGTTCCAACAATCGGTGAAGAAATTAGAGTTGTCGGCGTTTCATAGCGATGATCCTGCTGGGTGGATCTCACACACGGAAGTGTATTTCAGAATTTAGGACATTGATCCTGGGGTAAGAATTAGTTTGGCTCAACTCTGTATGGAGGGACCCGTGATACATTTTTTATATTCGCTACTTGACCAAGACGAACAGATATCGTGGGAACAACTCAAGAGAGAGTTGATGGATATATATGGAGGTATTGGAGAAGGCAATATTTTCGAACAATTAGCATCTCTCGGTCAAGAGGGAGGTATGGTGAGTATATAGAAAATTTTGAGAAGCTCACAACACAAATTAAGAGGTTACCGGATGAGCAATTTTTTGGATATTTCATCCATGGGTTGAAGGAGAATATTTGGGGACGAATCCGAAGCATGAGGGCTTTAAGGAAAATTTTGAGATCTCATATGATGAATGTGATAAGAGTAGTAGAGACGGAGTTGTAGGGCAGTTGTTTGGGATAAAGCTCATCAGGGAAGAAGGATAATGGGGTTGAACATAGGTCTAAACATTTGGACTGGCCCAATTATGGCTTCACCCACAAAGGCAACCTTGGGTCAAATTGGGTTCATATTGGGTTCATATTCCTGGACAGAAAGAGACTCATGGGTCAGTAAATTTCAGCAAAGGAGACAACTTTGGGTCAACTAATAATGCAAGGTTCAAAAATAATTATAAAGGAGACAATATGGGAAATGGTCCAAGAGATAGAGGGATTCGTTATTTATTAAACAATGAAATTGCTAATCATAAACAAAGAGGGCTATGTTTCAAGTGTGGGAACAAATTTCATCCTATGCACCAATGTCCTGATAAGCAATTGAGAGTCATGGTATTAGAGGAGGATGAGAAAAAAATGGTGAAGAGAACTTCGAAACAGTGGATCAAGAAGAAGAGGAAGTAGTACATGGAGAATGTAGTGTTATTAATCTTAGAAGCCTGGAAAGTAGGGAGGGTCAACAATTTCAAACCTGAAATTAAAAGGGGAAATCGAAGGGGTACCGGTACTAGTGTTGATTGACATTTGGAAAATAAATAAATTTATTTCCAAAAGGTTAATTGAAGCTATGGGAAAACTTGTTGTGGATACAAAAGAGATGACTATAAAGTTCGGCAATAGACATCGCACAACAACTAAGTGAAGTGTGAGAATATAGAAGTGGAAATTGGCAGAATAAAAATTATAGTTAATGCTCAACTGTGTGAGTTGGGAGAGATAGACATGGTGTTAGGGATGTCATGGTTATCAACCTTAGGGAAAATGGTTATCGACTGAGGAAGAAAATAATGAAGGTGATGGTAGATGGGAGGTTAGTAGAGTTAAAAGATGTTCGAATTTGTTTGAAAAATTATGAGTTTTAATATGGTTTAAATGCACATTAAAGTGGCCATTAATGAGGATTCTTGGGGATGTGAAATGAAAAAAATCCTCAAGTTCCACATTGCTTGGAGGAAGGAAGTTGAAAGGTTTTATAAGCCTTAAGTTGCAACCTTGGGGGTGTGCCCCAAGGGGTACAATGAGTTTTGTGAGTGGAAGAGGACTCACACAAACAAAAGCTCTCCAAACAAGCGCACACACCACCACCACCACCTCCTCCTCTGTTGCCATCCGACCGGCTCGACTCGTGTTTGGGATCGGCCTGGGCCCAACATTCTTTTTTAATAAATGTTTATTTATTTATTTTTGAGCCTTTTGGGCTTGGACCGTGTGTTGACAACGTCAACACATGCATGTAGCACAGTTGAGTGGTTGATAGAGATGTTGGAGGAGGAGATCTCGACTATTATGATAGAGTCGTTGAGTGGTAAAATGTCTTGCACCATTGTATGGGGGAGTCGTTTGAGGCCTTAAGCTATAAGTAGAGGTCTCTTCCCCTCATTATAATTCGCACCAAGTTGAAGGTGTTTACCTCTCAACTTTTCTTTCTCCTTCCTTATATTCCGCTAACGCATTCCCGACAACTTTCTCCCCCTTTCTTTCTGTGACACTTGAGAATTGGAACAAACAACCAAAGTAGGAATTTCTAGAGCTCACACTGGCAGTCTGTATTGTAGGAAAATAATTGGCATGGGTAGCCACATTCTGGGAATTCAAGAATTGGCACTGATAGCCAGAGTGTGGGTATATTCAAGAGTGATTCTTACAAGACTGAAACCGAGTTGCCGACGGGTATGGATGGAGAACAAGGAGAAGAATTAGAACCTGCAATTTTTCTTGCATCTAGATAGGTTAATAAGAGGGGGGAAAGTCCGTAGAGATTGCAACATGAGACAATATTTATTTTATGAAAAGTCAGTTTCCTCAATTCAGTCTTGAGGACAAGACTGTTCCTATAGGAGAAGGTAATGATAGAACCATAGATGTGGAGAGAGATCAACTCATTGACTAGTTGAGTCATGGGCCCAAGATTTGGAAGGTGTATTATAGAAAGGGTAGAAAAGGGATATGAAGTCTATGCTGATGTGGAAGTGAGAGAAGTTTCTTTGCACAAAGGAAGTAACAATATTTAGAGTGACTTTACAATTATATAGGAGTTAGTGAGAGAGGAAAGAGCATCTTTTGAAATGTTGGGAAATTGATAGGACAAAGAATCATTCTCTGTAGGAGTTGAGTTCTATGGATAGTAGAAGATATTCTACTACAACTTTATTTTCTTCTGCTTTCAATAATCAGCTTGTTATCCTTTTCCCTCTTGTTGTGTTTCTTTTTATGACCTTCTTATACTAGAAAGTATTAAACATGCCGATTGGCTCAGACAGAGAATGATCTTCTTATATTAGAACGTATTAAACATCATGTGCAAATTTTTATTAACACTATTGGATTAAAAACTATAAATTGCCATAATTATTTCCATGGAATCATGCAAATTTCATTAAAGCAAGGGTTGTTGAATGTATATCCCTATTGTGAATACCCAATTTTGTCAAGCCCAAAAATACTTCAAAAAACCAAATTTTTCCTAAATATTTTTTTGAATACAAACTTCATCAAATCAAATATACATTTTATGTGAATGTGATAAGATTGCATGAATTGATTTTTTTTAAAGGGGGGAATCAAATCAAATAAATGAATTAATTAATTTTATTTTAATTTTCTCCAAAGAAAATTATTTCCAAAAATAAAGAGGTAATGGTGATATGAATATTTAATGAATGATCAAGGACGTCATAATAAAATATATTTAATCCATTTTCGTTTTTTAGAGGAAATTAAAAAACGATTGTATGGTCCTAACACTTTCTAGGTATCCTAAATCAAGAAATAATTCAATTCGTAATCATTGCTATTAAAGTTTGAAATTTGAATATTGGCCATAAGAACAAAATCAAATATTTTCAATTCAAGCTTCAATTCATGATCATTATCATTAAAATTTGAATTTGGAATATTGTAGGCCATCAGAATACAATCAAATATTTTTAATTCGAGCTTTAATTAATAATCATTATTATTGAAATTTGAATCAAATATTTTTTATATGCAAGATTTGGGTGTTAATTGATCTTTCGCAATTAGGTCATGTGCTAGAATTAAAAGCCTTGAGTGAGTAATTTTGGCCAATATAATTTGCATTTAAAGGTGACAATAATCAGATTTATGATTGAGAATTAAGCAAAAGAATCAAATTTCACCTCTTAATATTCTCCTTGGAATAAATTGGTGATCATATTGCTTTGACTATAAATAGATGGGGTCTTCCCTTGAAGAAGAATACACCGAAAAAAAGAAAAAAACAGAGAGAGGAGAAATTGGAGTGAAAAAAATGTGGGAGGGAAAGTTATATTCGTGTGGTCCTTTGTGGCTAAGTGCAGAGTAAGCACCGTGCATTCTCACTCGCAGCCGTAGGATCTGCATAATCCTTACATTTGAGTTGACCACACAAGTTCAACCAATCGGTGGTTGAAACGTCACACGGATACACACCGCACCAAAGCATAACCCGTGTGAGAAAACGGGATTCAGTGTAGACGCATGTATCACGTGATCCTGCACCCTCGCTCATCCAACGCCGCATGACGTGCCACGTGGACCAGCCCCTTCACACTCCAGACCATCCAATCATCCATCGACACATCGCGGTTACAAGGGGAACATTTTTCTCCCATCCACACCTTGTCCATTACCCTTGAGCTTCAACAGGTAGGCATATTTCCTTTGTGTTCCATGTAATTTTTTTACACATGAAAATTGTATCAGTAATTTTATTGCAAATATCATCATTTTAAGTAAATAATTTCACCAATAATTTTCAAATAATTATTTTGATAATAATGGAGTCAATATGCATTATAGGTTTATTATAATGAAGATGTGCAATGGTAAATAAATCATACCAAGTTTAAATCAATATGTATATACCATATACTGTAAAAAAATTAAAGTATGAAACTTGCTTATTTGCCAATTTATTTTGAAATCTCATTTGTCTTATAATTGTATAAAAAGTAAAATGTCTTATGCGGGAATAAAAATCTTATGTGATAGTAACTAAATTATACCAAGTGTAAATCAATATGTACAATGCTATAAAAAATAAATAAAGTGTGAGAATTGGCTTATTTACTAATTTATTTTGAAATCTCATTTGTCTTATAATTACATAAAAAATCACAATCTTTTAATATAAGTCTATGTGAAATAGGATAAAATATATCTCTCTATCCCAAAAATAACCCTTTTTTAAAAAAAATAAAATATAATAAACAAAAATTAGAATTTCTTAACTAAGTTTTAATATGAGACACATTATCGGGCATAAGGGCTACGCTTCACTCATATCTTTTTTTAAAAGGATTTTTAAATAAAAAAACAAAAAAATTGAATTTGTCAACCAAGTTTTTAATATGAGATGCAGTATCAGACATCGGACTATGCTTCGCTCATATCCCTTTTTTTATAAAAATAATTTCAACTTTACTATTTTTTTTAGAAATAAAATTAAGTCCAACCAACAAACCTTTTTCTACTCAAAGAACTATGTAGTCTTGATTCCCAAAAAGGGATACGTAGGACCAAAGTCACTCTTGTCAAACATAATAATAAAATACTTTCTTTTTTGGTAAAAATATAGTAACAACATAATTAATAATCCATGCAATATAGTAAGGGTACCGCTCAAACGAGCAAATGGGATACTAATACCTTCCCCAATGTATAATTGATTCCTGAACTTGGATATCAAAGTCCAAGGTCCAATGCGATTGGGACAAAGATTTTTCTATATTTTTTATTGGAAAAAATATAGTGCCGACTCTAATAAGGTTGTGCAGCCGAAAATCGGGGCGCGATAGCTGACGACTCTTCTAGGGAAATTTTTTTTGAGTGAGTCAGAACCGTAAATGTTAAATGCATGGTTTTTTATTGTTATTTTTATATTATTTTATGTTATTATTATCTCTTGACATACATCATCACATTGGCATAAGTATATGCTCTATACCCGAGCATTAGGTAAGGAGGGACATTCGCCTAGTTGGTAAGGACTTTGGGCTTCACTTACATTGGCATGATGAACCACCCAGGTTGTTACCAAATATCATGGGCCTTACTAGTGTAGACTGCGAGTCCCACTTGTAATCCTTGGGGTATTTGGGTTTCCTCTCTTTATGATTGGATGCAATATGTGAAAGTGTGCATGTCAAGAGGAACACTTTGGAAAGCTCTCCTTGAACGTCATGGTTTTGATGAGGACAACTTGTGCCTAAAAGAGCTTGAAGATCACCAACAAATCAACGTGCTTAAGTCTTTATTTGGTACTAGGCTTAGACTAGATTCTAGTTTAAGTTGAGTCGAAGGCTTAGGGCACCTAATACATGTCTCATATGCATATATCTTTAAATCATTTCATCCATGAGATATGTCATTCATAATATGTTCATGCATTACATAAATACATGTATATGTGCATTCTAGGCATAAAACTAAGTGTTAAACATGTATTATCTAAGTGCATAACGTATTTGATGTGTTATATTTGAAAATACACATTTTATTTACTGTTAATCGATTAACCATACCTTTAATCGACTAGCCCAACTGCTGTGAAAAGTGGTTGCTACTGGAACACGTTTTTAAATGCTGTTAATCGATTAAGACATTACGTTAATCGATTAACCTAACTGTTTGTTAAGTTGTTGGAACTGAAAAACTGAAAAACAGAATCAGTTATAATTTTTAATCCCGTTAATCGATTAAGATGGCATTTAATCGATTATCTGGGGTTCTGGACTGATTCTTTATAAACTGCGTTTTCAGAATTAATCTCATAAGTTGCATGTTGCATTTATTAGAGAGTTAGAGCATTTTACGTGTTAATTGTTGCATCTATTTGTTAAGTGCATTAGTGAGTTTAGAAATGAGAGATTCCTTGCTTTAGGATTGAGTGCATTTCATGTTATAATCTCTCATGTTTTCCCTCACATGTTCATGCATATTTTGATGCTTTTTCATGAAGTTTTATGATTCTGTAACTTCTGTTTTCATAACTAATACTTGTCATTTCACATGAGTTTGTGTTAGATGTGCATTAGAGTAAAGCCTTCTTGTTATATTTGAGCTTAGAAATAGCTTTATTTTACTCTTGTAATTGTTGTATAATTGTTGTAAAGGGAATCTCGTGGTGTCTTATCACCGTTAGAGATTGAGTGTTTCTTCATAGCTTAGAGTGTAAGAAAAGGAAAGAACGAGAGATTCTTTGGCTGGGGCTACGCCGAAAGAAACGTTTTCTTTATCGGTAGGAAGGGAGTCAAACCATTGAATAGTTTCTTTGATTTCTTGTCATTTGCTAAGTGTTGTAATTGGATAATGTGTTTGTAAATTACATTGATTCGATTATAGTGAAGGAAATCTCCCAAGTCAGCCGGGAGGCCTGGATGTAGTTTGCAGTGGACAGCAAACGAACCAGGATAAAAATTCGCGTTGCAGGATTTGTTTTCTCTCTCTCTCTTTGCTGTTTTTCAATCGATTAATTTGTATATTGGATTCAAATTGATACATTCTGTTCGTATGCTATACTAGATGCTATTCTGATATACAATCTGTAAGCTCTGTATTCGTTCCGTTATCAGTTAACTGTTCTGCAATTAATCATTTTCTGTAATAGCTTACTGTTTGTGTTTAATCGAT